>NW_006159530.1:5063606-5064634 GCF_000334495.1 Tupaia belangeri chinensis | reverse complement strand
CTTGGGCACGTACGTACACGTGCCCGGTGTTTTAAGCCCCCGGGTCTGGGACGTGAACCGCGATCGACTACATGGGAGTCCAGTGACATAGCCATTACGTTAACTGCTGGTCTGCCCCCTCCCCCAAAAAAAGTTTTATGTGCACTTATCAGAAAGAAACACAGAGAAAAAAAGAGAGAAATCACCCCCCAAGAGGATGACCATGCCACAATCCCTTTTCCTCCATTCTGCCCTTGGGATTGTGGGCATGCACACACATGCACCCAGCGTGATTTTCCAATCCCCTTGAATCACTCAGTCAGCCATGTAGGATCCAGAGCCTTAACCATCAGCAGGTGGTGACTTGTTGCCCCCTAAACATCACATTTTTAAAAATAATTATTTAATTTTATTTATTATCATTATTTTTTAAAATTTGCTATATGGCATGCAGATGCGCCAGAGACAGAGAGAGAGAGAAAGTGAGAAAGCAAGTCGCCAGGTCCGGGACTGGAACCATCGTCAGCCATGTGGGAGTCCAGTGCCCAACCACCATGCCATCTGCTGGCTCCTAAAAATCACATTTTGAAAAAAATAATCTCACACAGCAAAACGCTAAAGTGTACATTAAATTAGAGATGAGGGGCAGGAGAGAAGGAAAAGGGAGGAAGGGGACAGAGGAACAGTATGCGCTGTTCCAGGCTTTCCTTGGGCATGGGAGGGCTGTGGGGGCAGGCGCTGTGCAGCAGCAGAAACTGCAGGAAGGTGCAGAGAGGCGCAGCTAGACGGCTTCGAAAGCAGGATGCAGGCCCTGAACCCGTGACACTGCCAGGACACACATGTCAGGTAGCTCCTTGGGGACCCAGGCTGCTCACCAAATTGTCACTTCAAAACTAGCCAGTGATGGGACCAGCAGTTAGCGTAATGGCTATGTCGCTGGACTCCCATGTCGCCAACCGCGGTTTGAGCCCCGGACCCGGTGGCTTAAACTCACGCCGAGCATGTGTGCGTGTGCCCGAGATCCCGAGAGGAGAATGGAGGAGAGGGGT
>NW_006159530.1:5057882-5063499 GCF_000334495.1 Tupaia belangeri chinensis | reverse complement strand
TGGCCATCTCCCCTGGGGGGTGATTTCTCGCTTTCTGTCTCTCTGTCTCTCTCTGTGTCTGTGGCGAGCGCACGCGCCCTATAGCAAAAACCTCTCAAAAAAAAGTTAGAAAAGAAACTGGCCAGTGTTCTGACGTATTCGACTTGTTTTTATGGGCATACTGAAAAAAAGAATAGAAGTCGATATGGGAAAGTGTTCACAGTAGAATCCAGGGTGTGGCTATCTGGACAGGCAAAGTTCAGCTCTCCCAGCTGTTAGAGAATGTTCCAGTATGTTTGAGAATGAGGTAGCAACTGCTGGCAGGGAAGCTAATCCCACTCGCCTCCCAGGGTTCAGCAACGTCAGCTCTTTAAGCTGCTGTCCTGCCCTCGGAGGAGAGAGAAGAAAGAAAAGACGGCTGTGGGGCAGAGGGGCTGGGGCTTTGCACGAACAGTCCCAGGGTGGAAGGAGGACCCGGCACAGCAACACACAGGGACAGCCTCTCACAGACTGCCACTGCGCGCAAGGGGGGCACAGCCTGCAGCTCCTGAGCGTGCTCTGCTTTTTTTTTTTTTTTTTGAGAGATTTTCACTGCAGGGCGCGTGCGCTCGCCAGACAGAGAGAGACATAGAGACAGAAAGCGAGAAATCACCCCCCAGGGGGGATGGTCACGCCGCAATCCCTTCCCCTCCATTCTCCTCTCGCGATCTTGGGCACGCACGCACACGCGCCTGGCGTGAGTTTCAAGCCACCGGGTCCGGGACGCGAACCGCGGTCGACTACGTGGGAGTCCAGCGACATAGCCATTACGCTAACTGCTGGTTCCCCCCCCCTTTTTTTTAAAGACAGATTTTTTGCTATACGGCGCGGGTGCTTGCCAGAGTGAGAGACAGAGAGACAGGAAGCTAGAAATAACCCCTCAAGGGGGATGGCCACTCACAATCCCTTCCTTCTATTCTCTCAGGATCTTGGGTGCACACACGCACACGCCCAGCGAGAGGTTTAAGCTGCTGTGTGCGGGACTTGAACTGTGGTCGACTACATGGGAGTCCAACGACCTAACCATTAGGCTATCTGCCTGTCCCCTGCTTTCAGTTTTAAAATGCCATCCCTGGGCCAGCAGGGTGGCATAATGGTTACATTGCAGGACTCTCACATGGCCAACCATGGTTCAGTCTTGGATCTGTGCCTTGAAACTCACGCCAGGTGCATGTGTGTGCGTGCCCAAAATCCAGACAGGACTCTGGAGAGCAGACTGCAATGTGGCCACCCCCAACGCCAGGGGGTGCGTTCTTCCTTTCTGTCTCTCCGGTGAGCACACTCGCCCCACAGCAAGAATCTCTCCAAAAGAAGCAAAGTCCATCCCTGCTAACTGGCAACTGCTGGCTTTAATCTCCGCTGTAAGCCTGGGAGGGCTGCCCTGCTCCAAAATGGCTCTACTCATCCCAGCCAGCACTCCAGCAGGATGGGACCATGCCTGCTTCCCGAGCTATGCCCAGAGGTCAGGGAGGTCCCCGTGCTCTGTGACACACATATCAGAGCTGGGATTCACGCCCACGTTCTGTGCCAGGTGCTGGCACGGCAGCAAACACTGTGTTCCACCAGGCGATCCCACTAGGAAGGTTACCAGCTCAAGTCCAGAGACTTCCCCAGGAAGTGAGGCATGCACACGGCCTTGCTCCAGGGCTGGCCCCTGTGCGGCTGCTGTCTCCCCCTCTCTGCTCCTCTCACTCATGGAATAAATAAACAAACTTAAAAAAAAAAAAACTTCAGGTTGGGGCCAGTAGATGGCATGCTGGTTAAAGCACTGGACTCTCACACGGCCAACTGTAGGTGCGAGCTCAGGACCCAGCAACTTCAAAATCATGCCAGCCACACCCCCAGACTCCCGAGAGGAGGATGGAGGAGAGGAGACTGCGGTGTGGCCATCCCTTCCCCCGGGGGGGTAATTTCTCACTCTCCCTCTGTTTATCTCCTCTCCCTACCCCTACCCAGCAGGAGCACGTGCCCTATGGCAATACACCTAAAAAAAGAAAAGCAAAAATACCACCTAAAAACATAAGGCAGGTTTGGTTCTAATGTTCCCTTTCAGTCCTACCTGAGTCGTAGTGAGGGTGGATCAGAGTGTTTCTCAGTATGGAGCTTGGGGCGGGCTAGCAGCCAGTTCTTGAGAAATAAGTTGCTCTGGCATGGAAAGATAATATCCAGGGCTTCAGTCCCGAATATGTGCCCCTTTCTTCCTTTCTTTCTCTTTCTTTCTTTCTTTCTTTCTTTCTTTCTTTCTTTCTTTCTTTCTTTCTTTCTTTCTTTCTTTCTTTTTGAGAGGATTTTGCTATAGGGCACGTGCGTTCATCGGACAGACAGAGAGAGACAGAAAGACAGAAAGCAAGAACTCCCTCCCCCCAGGGGAATGGCCACATGGCAATCCCTTCTCCTCCATTCTCCTCTCAGGATCTTGGGCACGCACGCACACGCACCCGGCGTGAGTTTAAGTCACCGGATCCGGGACGTGAACTACATGGGAGTCCAGCAACATAGCCATTACGCTAACTGCTGGTCCCTGTGCCCCGCTTCTTATAGCTTACATCACTCCCAGCTCTCCCGTTCTAGGTCTCTGTCCCGTGAACTTGTGAGTGGCCCCGCCTGAGAGGCATGGAGACACTCGTGGCCAGCCTGCCCTCAAGCCCAGCAGAGACCCACCGCTGGCTATGGAGCCCCATGGTAAGGAGCCTCTGGCTGCCCTCCAAGCTCACAGCCCCACCCTCCTCCCGGGTTCAGAACAGCAGCCAGGGTGGAAGCAGCAGTTATCAAAACTAACCGGCAGCGCGAGTGCTGGACACGCCTACAGATAGACAGAAACCCTGGGCTACGCAGCCTCGCTGAAGCACTCTTGGAGCTCCCTGGATTCGGGCAAACGGCCACTGAAAACGGAGCCGGCTCTAACCCTGGCAAGGGCTGACAGCTAAGGACAGTACGATTAAACCTGTGGGGCCAGCAGGTGGCGTAGTGGTTAAGGTGCTGGACTCCCACATGGCCGACAGGGGTTCAATCCCTGGTCCTGAAGGCTTAAAATGCATTGGACACATGTGTGTGTGTGCCCCAAATCCCAGAAGAATGGAGGAGAAAGGACTGCAGTGTGACCATACCCCAGGGGTGGATTTATCATTTTCCTTCTCACTGTCTATCTCTGTCTCTAGCAAGTGCATGAATCCTATGGCAAAAGGCTTTGAATGAATGAATGAGTGAATGAGTGAATGGTGAAGGCTATTTGCAGGTCCAGAGAGTCTGCTGCCAGGCCTGACCTTGGGACCGCATGTGGTTCCCTGGCAGTGTGGGCTAGTCTGGTGTTGGGGTGGTCCTACGAGCTCACTCCAAATCTTCACAGAGGACTGACCGCAGGTGTCAGGGTTCTTCCACCTGCACCCCCTCAGTCCAGATGCAATGCTGCAATCTGCTGGCTCAGGGCGACCTCTGCTCTTCTGGCCTGTACAGACTCTGGGCAGTGGGGCAGGACAGAGAAGCACCTCACAAAGAGAAGTCTCTACAGTAGGCAAGACACATTCAGGAAGGCAACTGCTCTACAGTCTACAACCAGGAATTAATATGGGGGGATCGCAGGTGGCGTGGTGGTTAAGGTGATGGGCTCCCACATGGTAGACCATGGTTTGAGTCCCAGACCTGGCAGCTTGCTTTCTCACTTTCCCCCTTTCCTCTGTCTCTCTCTGTCAATATTTTAAAAATAATAATGATAAAGTTAAATAAATAAAACTGTTTCTTAACAAAGAAATTTGGGGCCAGCAGGTGGTGGTTAAGGCGTTGGACTTCCACATAGCTGACCACGGTTCAAGTCCTGGACTTGGCAGTTTGCTTTCTCACTTCCCTCCCGCCCCTCTCTCTTTCTCTGTCTCTCTCTGATGAGAGCACACACCCTATAGCAAATTGAAAAAAAAAATGCAATTAAATAAATAACTTAAAAAAGCAATGAACATGGACTACTGAGCTCCTCTTTCGAAGCACACACTGGACTGCAGGGTTAAACCCCTTAAGCACTCACGGCTAGTGAGAGCCACGTGCCTCACACTCGTAGGTGGCACGTAAGCTGGACTCTGGGGCAGACAGGGCCACGGCGGGCAGTACCACGGGAGAGGTGGCAGTAAGGGGCCCAGAGGCTGGTGCTAGGCAGATGGTTTGTAAGGGACTGTGAGCTCGGTGGCAGGGGCAGGGAGTGCCAGGGCTCACGGCATGCCTACTGTCCCTGAGGCTCCTCTGCAAGAGCCCTGGCCAAACAGCACAAGACAAAAGCCTCAACCCTGCCTGTGAGAGGGTGGGAAGCCCTCCCGGGCAGGTCCTTGCACTCCTGGGTGAGGAGTCCTGCCTCCCACGCACACACCTGCACTGCGCCCAGAGCAGGTAACGGCTCCTCATGAGTGAGACCATGTGTGTCTGGCTCTCCCACCCCAACACATGCATGCCCTAAGACGCTGCTGGAGTGATGGTGCACCTGCAGCTCCCGGCGGCTTCAGGAGTGAGCCTGCCCCAACTGCTGAGTAACAGCCATGATGTGGCACAGTGTTTGGCTGAAGTGTGGACCTGATCAAATTAATTTTCTTTTCTTCTCTTGAAAGTATCTACTGAGGGACCAGCAGATGGCGTAATGATTACATTGCTGGACTCCCATGTAGTCAACTGCAGTTCAAGACCCGGACCCCGTGGTTAAAACTCACACCAGGTGCATGTGCATGCGTGCCCGAGATCCTGAGAGGAGAATGGAGGAGAAGGGATTGCGGCGTAGCCATCCCCCCTGGGGGGGTGATTTCTCTCTATCTGTCTGTCTGGCAAGTGCATGTGCCCTACAGCAAAAATCTCTCTCTCAAAAAAAAAAAAAAAGTATTTACTGAAATTGTGTAAATAACTGAATTGATGAATTACTTACTGAGGAGTCTGGGCCACAGTGGCACAATGGCAGCATGTGATTCTGTGAGGCTGGAGGTCATAAGGAAGATTGGGGTTCAGTTCCCAGGGGGGACGTGTACCCAGGGGTGTGCAGCTGCCTGGGAGCCTGGCTGGCTGGAAGGCTCCAGGCAGGGGTTGGGGGTGGTGGTGGCAGCGAGAGACTCTTCTTGGGGAAGCATGTCTCCTCTCGCTCTCGTGAATAAAGAAATATACTTAAAGAGGAATTCAGAATACAAAGAAAAGCTCTGTTACCATGGCTGCTGAAAATATAAACCCGAGAAGAAGCGAAACCAGGCTGAAGCTTACGCTTTAAAGAAAGAATCAACAATTCAATCGAGGTTCCAAAACAAAGTTGTCTGCTGGGAAAACAATGTTGTGCACCATAAAGACTACAGTGATTCCATGTAAATTTTAAAAATTAAAAAAAAAGAAAAGCAAATGATGCCAAAGTTAACTTTGTAAAAACGAAAGATACACAGATTTATAATAGTAAAAACATGTTTTAGAAACAATTTTTTAAAAGTCATTTGCTAAATCCTATTTTTTGAGGACTCCAGGGAGAGGGAGAGGTTGAGGTTCTGCAGGGAGAGTGGTCCCTGTGGGGATGCGCACCTGCACGGGGCGGTGCAGAGGCCCCACTCCCCGCCTCTGGGCACTGGGCAACCGCAGCCAACGCTGCCCCTGG
>NW_006159530.1:5053289-5054588 GCF_000334495.1 Tupaia belangeri chinensis | reverse complement strand
TGTCTGGCTGGAAGGCTCCAGGCAGGGGTTGGGGGTGGTGGTGGCAGCGAGAGACTCTTCTTGGGGAAGCATGTCTCCTCTCGCTCTCGTGAATAAAGAAATATACTTAAAGAGGAATTCAGAATACAAAGAAAAGCTCTGTTACCATGGCTGCTGAAAATATAAACCCGAGAAGAAGCGAAACCAGGCTGAAGCTTACGCTTTAAAGAAAGAATCAACAATTCAATCGAGGTTCCAAAACAAAGTTGTCTGCTGGGAAAACAATGTTGTGCACCATAAAGACTACAGTGATTCCATGTAAATTTTAAAAATTAAAAAAAAAGAAAAGCAAATGATGCCAAAGTTAACTTTGTAAAAACGAAAGATACACAGATTTATAATAGTAAAAACATGTTTTAGAAACAATTTTTTAAAAGTCATTTGCTAAATCCTATTTTTTGAGGACTCCAGGGAGAGGGAGAGGTTGAGGTTCTGCAGGGAGAGTGGTCCCTGTGGGGATGCGCACCTGCACGGGGCGGTGCAGAGGCCCCACTCCCCGCCTCTGGGCACTGGGCACCCGCAGCCACCGCTGCCCCTGGTTGTGCCAGGCCAAGTGCTAACCGACAGCTGCCAGGACAGGCGGATCCAGTCATTTCTACGAGCCCGGACTGTGCACTGTGGGTGGTGACTGCACACCTGCTCCGTGTCGCCTGCGGCCCTTTATGGGATGCACAAGATAAGACTCAGGGGTAGGACCTCTGTCCCGGCCTTCGTCCTCAGTGACGCTGGTACAGTGCACAGCCCAGCAGCCCTCTCTGAGCCCGGACAGGTGGGGGTGACTCTGCAGTCACTTGGGCACAGGCTGTTTGGGTTAACTATAAAACAGCGGTATAAATTAAACCCTGAGTGGAACCCCCTCCACACAGTTCCAAGTGCCTAGACTGACGGTTACACAACAGGGGGAAGTGTGAAGTTGGGCCCTGGTGGGGACGGGGCAGAGGGCAGGCGGTAATGTCCTTACCCTGCCCTCACTCATTCTAGGAATCTACCCTGTGGTCACGGTCAACAAACAGATCTGGTTCAAAGACATTCAGGAGCATTTATAACAGCCCACACAGGACCCGTGCTGAGGCTGGAGAGAGGGCCGTGAAATCACTCGTGTACTGTAAAGTAGAATATTATACAGCTGTGTAAAATGCTGAGTTCAAAGCAGACGATGCTGAAATAGGCTTAATATACAGCAGGTGAGGTTGAAAAAAAGTGTTTTTAATCTTTTTTCTATCATTAGTTTCTTTTTTTCTTCTTCTTTTTTTTTTTTTT
>NW_006159530.1:5040911-5053232 GCF_000334495.1 Tupaia belangeri chinensis | reverse complement strand
GACAGAAAGCGAGAAATCACTCCCCAGGGGGGATGGCCATGCCGCAATCCCTTCTCCTCCATTCTCCTCTCGGGATCTTGGGCACGCACGCACACGCGCCCGGCATGAGTTTAAGCCACCGGGTCTGGGACTTGAACCGCGGTCGGCTACATAGGAATCTAGCGACATAGCCATTACGCTAACTGCTGGTCTCTATCATTAATTTCTTTATTTTTAAAATTTAAATACATATACTATTAAATAAATATGTATATTAAGTGTGCCTGAGGGCACATGTGCTTGGGAGAGAGAGAAGAAGTGAGCAAGCACCCCCGTGCGGTATGGTCACCTGTCCCTCCTGTCGGGATTCTGGGCACGCGTGCACATGTGTCTAGCACGTTTCTCAAACCACCAGGACCAGGACCAGGACTTGAACCACATAGTCGGCCGTGTGGGATCCAGGAGGGCAGAGGTAGAAGTTCCGGCCCGGGTTCTTACTGTCAGCACAGGGGCTTCTGTCCACCTTCTTCCTTCCCCTAATACCTGCCGATCATAGAAGCCCTTGCCACAAAGGATCGAGAGCATTTTCTTTTCTTTTTTAAAAATTCTTAAAAAAAATTTTTTTTTTTTGGAGAGGTTTTTGCTATAGGGTGTGTGTGCTCACCAGAAAGACAGAGAGAGACAGAGAGACAGAAAGCGAGAAATCACCCCCCCAGGGGGGATGGTCATGCCACAATCCCTTCTCCTCCATTCTCCTCTCGGGATCTTGGGCACGCACGCCACACGCACACGCGCCTGGCCTGAGTTTATGCCGCCGGGTCCAGGACTTGAACCGTGGTGGACTACGTGGGAGTCCAGCAACGTAACCATTATGCCATCTATTGGCCCCCCAAGCACATTTTCTCAGTTTGTCCATGCACCCTTACATACTCCCATAGCTACTCCCCAGGAGAAAGATGAATCACAAAACAGCGTGCAAGTCCACTGGAACAAGAACATTTCCAAAATGTTGGCTACTCTTAAATAAGTGACAAGGAAGAAATAAAATAATTTTAAAAAAGAAACAAAAAATAATAGGCACGGTCTTGTGTCGGGGATCCATCTTCCACCAAACCCTGCAGGCTCCCGCTGCGCCCCGAGGAGAGGATGCGGTAAGCTGGCGAGACCAGAACCTGTCCTGCAGAGCGAGCTCTGGCTGAGCCCCCAACAATGACCCACTGAGGCGGGGCCCCAGGAAAACAGGCTGATCCTCTCAGCTTCAGCAGAGGGCGTGGGACAAAGCAAGCAGGTGAGAGCCCGGAGTCTGCCGAGGCCACCGTGTGAGCTGCCCGCAGCTGCCCTGCGTCCCCGGGCGTCTCTGCGTGGTCAGACACTGCAGACCTGATATCACCACCAGGCTGGTGGGAGGGGTTCCCGGCTTTCCACCTTCACCGTGATGCTCGTTGGCTACACGGTGGTCTCCCGGGGCCTGCCCCTTCCAGGGTCACAGCCCGCCTCACCTTCCTAACGAGCAGCCGCGTGGCTCTCAGTGAACAGCTGTTTAGGATTCAGGGGGCTTCCACTAGCTTCTCAGAGAATTTTTCATCCCATCAGGCAGAAAGAGTAAAGTGGGAAATAATTCCCCTCTCCCTGTTAAGACCTCCTACCTGCAGAGGGTTTCTTCTATGCCAGAACCTGTCATTGACTTTAGAATAAAGAATTTTATTTATTTATTTATTTATTTATTTATTTATTTATTTATTTCGCCATTGAGCTGTGCATTTGCTAAAGAGAGACAGAGAGAGGGAAAGTGAGAAATCACCCCCGCAGAGGGTACGACCTAGCTGCAATCTCTCTCCTCATTTTGCCATTGAGCTGTGCATTTGCTAAAGAGAGACAGAGAGAGGGAAAGTGAGAAATCACCCCCGCAGAGGGTACGACCTAGCTGCAATCTCTCTCCTCCGTTCTCCAGGGGTTTGGGGCACACACATACACTGCCTGGAGTGATTTTCAAGCCGTTGGGTTCAGGACTCGAACTATGGTCAGCCATGTGGGTGTCCAGACCTTTACCGCCACACCACCTGCTGGTCCCAGTTTTAGATAAACGCTCATCCCCCTCCAACGATCCCCTGTGGTAGTACTATTCTCATCCCCTTGTACAGAAGAGCAAACCAAGACCTCGCCCACAGCCCCACAGCTGGAGGGCAGAGCTGGTCTGAGGGCAGCAGCCTCACACCAGTGTCCAGCTACGCACCGCTGACCAATGCTGCTGGCTTTGCCCTCGCCGCGAGCCAGGTGACCTCGTCCCCGATGCGGAGCCCGGAGGGGAGCCCCTCTGCAAAGCAGCCTGGGCTTCTGCCCCAGGAGCAGAGGGAGAGGAACAGGAGCAGGGGAGAGCCCGGGGGAGGGCAGAGTGGACCAGGGGCCTGGAGGGTTTCACACACAGGCTCGTGTCATCTGTCATCTGCAAATGGTGACAGTTTCACTTCTTCCGTGGGAGGGTTGTGGGGGGGGGATTGCAAGACGGTGAGACCCTGTCAAGAATACTCAGGCCGGAAGGTGCTGCGGAGGTTAAGGTGCTAGGTCCCACGTGGCTGAGGGTGTGGTTCAGTCCACGCCCAGGGCTTAAAGGACACACCAGGCGCGTGTGTGTGATGGGAGGGCTGGGGGGGGACTGCAACACGGTGAGACCCTGTCAAGAATACTCAGGCCGGAAGGTGCTGCAGAGGTTAAGGTGCTAGGTCCTACGTGGCTGAGGGGATGGTTGAGTCTATGCCCACGGCTTAAAGGACACACCAGGCGCGTGTGTGTGTGCCCAAAACTCCGTGTGGAGAACGGAGGCGAAGGGATTGCAGCGTGGCCACCGCTGGGTGATATCTCACCTTCCCTTTCCTTCTCTGCTCTCTCTGACAAGTGCAAGGCCCTCGAGCAACACAAAAACTCTCTCTGTCTCTGTCCCTTTCTCTCTTATTTTTCTCTCATAAAGAAAAATGTAATTAAAAACATTTTTTAAGAATTATTTTCTTGAGCTTTATTTGATTTATTTATGTATTTATTTATTTTAGTTTGACAAGAGAGGGACAGAGTGAGAGAGTGAGAGAGAGAGAGAGAGAAAGTGAGAAAGCAAGCCCCGGGTCCGGGACTCAAACTGTGGTTGGCCATACAGAAGTCCAGCGCCCTTAACCACCATGCCACCTGCTGGCCCCCAAAATTCATTAAAAATTTACAAAGAAGCGGCAAGCATGGACATCCTTCCCCAAATGGGGGAAGGGCATTCAGTCTTTAAGCAGGAAATACTGTATTAGGTATTAATGGACATCTGTAACTATTATTAAATATTGTATTATGCACTACTGGAAATACCGATGTTATTAAATATTGCATTACTTCGTGATTTATTACTATGAACTGTCCCAGCGCAGCGGCACCGGGTAGAGTGCACGGCTTTGCAAGGCTGATGCGTGTGGGAAGCGCTCACCCAAGTCTGGAGACCTTGAGGACTGGGTGCGCGCCTCTGATCTGGGCTGGCTGCAGCTGGGGCTGGATCTCGGCATGAAGGCCCTATGGGGGGTGCGCTCTCTCGCTCAAGGAAGAAACAAATGCATAAATGCAATATTGGTTCGAGGTGGGTTTTCAGAGATAGTCCTTTTGTGAATACTTTAGAAATCAAAGTATTCTTATCATTTTTTCCAAGAAAAGCTTTTGCCATAGGGCACATGCACTTGCCAGGGAGACAGTGGGAGGGAAAGTGAGAAATCCCCTCCAGGGGGCTGGCCATGCCACAATCGCTTCTCTTCCATTCTGCTCCTGACATTCTGGGTGTGCACACACATGTGCCCTAAGTAATTCTTTTTGTTAAAAAAAAAATAATAATTACTTCTTTTATTTATTCATTCATTTATTTTAAGTTGACCAAAGAGAGGGAAAGCGAGGTCCAGGACTCGAACCGCCGTCAACCATGTGGGAGTGTCCAGCGCCTTAACCACCATACCACCTGCTGGTTCCCATTTTTTTTTTTTTTCTAAGTGATTCTTAAGCCACTGGGTCTGGGACTTGAACTATGGCTGTCCATGTGGGAGTTCAGTACTCTAACCACCATACCACCTGCAGGGCCCAATATAATATTTTTGAAACCCAGCAGCATACCTTCGTAATTTAACAAAGTATTTGTTACTTGCCAACCATGATTTCTTGGCAGGACAAATCAGGTTGCGGGAGAACTCTAGGAACAGACTTGGGGGCCACAGAAAAGCCCCAGGCCATGGTGGGTTTCTAGGGGAGACTAGGAGAACATGCCTGGTGGGGCCTCCAGGTGTCCGGGCAGATGCAGCCTTTCGGGGAGCTGCTCTTCATAGCAGTGGCAGACACAGGGCAGGGTGGGGTATGGTTGTTTCATTGAGCGATGGGAAGTGCCCCTGGGCAGTGGCAGAGGGACCAACCCTGGGCTTCCGGTGAGGCAGTGCAGTCTAACAGAGAGGCTCCAGGCCAGTAGGTTGGCAACAGGGTTTCCTTCTGGATCTGGCTGAGGGACTCTTGTCCAGGAATTTCGCCCACAGGTTCCCCGGGGAGCAGAACTCTCCCTTCACTGCAGCCTCACTCAGCCTTTCCTCTGCTCTTGGCTGCTGCCCCCACGCGCCCCATCTCAGGGCAGGTCCCTTCAGTTACACAAGTGTACCCGATGGCCTCCTGATGGCCATTCCCAGGCGCTCCTGGGGAGAGCACGCCTCCACTTACCCAAGGCCCTCTTGGCCACAGGACAGGGATCCTGGGCATCCTTGGCTGCACAGAGGAGCAAAGGGCAGACACAGGGCCTTGGCGCCCGCCTCCTCCCCTTCTGCCTTCACCTTCGCCTTCCATGGAGCTGTTATACAACTCCTTATCTTCACTAATGGCAACTCACCAGGGTTTTCTGGGAGGGAGGGAGAATGTGCCTTTTGGCCCTCTCTTTGGCCCCAGATAAGTAATTCTGCTCTGACCACTGTAACCCCTGTTTCCACACGTGTTCCCTTCCTTCTCTCTGTCTCTCCTTCGCGCCTCCAGGAACAGGACAGGGACAAAGCATTCGAAGGTCAATGTGCAGCACTTCCCAGTGTTTCATTAAAACCCACACTGAGGGGTGGGCCGGCAGGGGCATGGTGGTTAAGGCACTGGGGCCCACATGGCCGCCTCTGTGACTGAGTGCTGGACCATGCTGGGCGTGTGTGCTCGGATGCCCCCAACCCCGAGAGAAGGGAGAAGGCACTTGGTATGCTGAGGATGGCACTGTGGTACCATCACCCCCGGGGGTGACTCCGCACTTTCCCTCCCCCCCGTCTCTCTCTGGTGAGCGCATGTGCCCTATGGCAAGGCCCCGCACCCCTTTTTTTTAGAGAGAGACAGACAGAAAGTGAGAAATCACCCCCAGGAGAGCTGGCCATACCATAATCCCTTCTCCTCCATTCTCCTCTCAGGATTATGGCCACACATGTACACACACCTGGTGTGAGTCTCAAGCCACTGGGTCCAGGACTTGAACCGCAGTCGACAACGTGGGAGTCCAGTGATGGAACCATCATGCCATCTGCTGGTCCCAAACCCTTTGTTTTAAATTCACACTTGGCTGTCCACGCTCTTCATCCCATTTTCCTCACACAGGGTATCTTATTTACAGGGCAAACGTGAGCATTTTAATGAGAGCAACGTCAAGGATGGTAAGTTGGAGGCCCATCTGACCACACCAGTAAGACATCCCTGAGGCCCTAACACCAAACGGCCCTCAGAAAACTCTGGAGAGGGGCTGGTGGTCGCTGCTCAGTGAGTCCCTGGGGGCTGCCCGGCCTCCCGCCTGCCTCCAGGCCTTTCCACAGAGGAACAGGCCTCAGGACCTCCTCCAGGCCGGGCAGCTGACCCTTTCAGTTGGCACAGAGCTCAGTGGAGAGGCCTAAGACCCTGAAGGGAGGCCACATAACCGGACTCTGATCCCACGGCAGGGGGCAGCGGTGAGTCGCGGGGATTTCTCTGAGCTCATCTTTTTTTTTGGGGGGG
Organism: Tupaia belangeri chinensis; assembly: GCF_000334495.1. Taxonomy (NCBI): domain Eukaryota; kingdom Metazoa; phylum Chordata; class Mammalia; order Scandentia; family Tupaiidae; genus Tupaia; species Tupaia belangeri. The sequence continues at coordinate 5,047,250 of NW_006159530.1, read as the reverse complement.
GAAGGGAGAGGTTTTTGCTATAGGGCGTGTGCGCTCTCCAGACAGACAGAGAGACAGAGAGATTGGGATCTTGGGCATGCACGCACACGCGCCCAGCATGAGTTTAAGCCACCGGGTCTGGGACTTGAACTGTGGTCGACTACGTGGGAGTCCAGCGACATAGCCATTATGCTAACTGCTGGTCCCTCTCTGAGCTCATCTTAAATGTTGTAAATTCCAGTTCTGGTCCACTTCTCATTTTTGTGTTTGTTTTAATTTGTCAGAAGGTCTATGTGCTTGCCAGAGATAGAGGGAGGCCGATGAGCACATGTGTGAGAGAGAGAAAGCATGTTCCAGTGGGCAGGGGCAGCAATCCCTTCTCCACTGTCAGGATTTGGGGTACACATGCGCATGGTGTGTTTCCCAGGCCTGAGGGCTGGGATTCGAACCCCGGTCAGCCACGTGGGGTCTGGCTCCTTTAATCACGAAGCCACGGGGTCAGCCCTATTTGTAAACTCAACGGAAGATAAAAGTGTTTGAGTGTCAAACCTTCGAAGGGCACTACGTGTAAATGGCAGGCGGGCAGGAGAAGGAATAAAGGGGCCAGACCATGGCGCAGTAGCCAAACATCACAACCTGCGAGATGACCCCACGTGGGACAGTTCCTGGTTCAGGTCTGGAAACCTCCCTGAGTATTCCAGGCACATTCCTGCCCATGGGGCAGGTGGGAGATTGGGGTGAGCTGCAGATCAGGACCTGCTAAGGCGGCTGGCTCTCTCTGTCTCTCCGGGCGTGTGTGTGTGTGGGTGCGGGTGTGTGTGGGTGTATGCATGCCCTGAATCCTGAGAGGATAACTGAGAGGGGATTGGGGCGTGGCCACCCCCCTGGAGGGTGATTTCTCACTTTCAGTCCCTCTGTCTCTCTGGTGAGTGCATGTGCCCTGTAACAAAAAATCTCTCCTAAAAAAAATTTAAAAGTTCATGGAAAATGTGTACTATGAAAAAAAAATATGCATGGGTATCAATTTTTATACCAAAAGAACTAAACTCATACTTTAATTCCATTTTACATGAAATCTTGAAGCCTCCTTATCTTCCCACAAAATTTGCATTTCAGCTTCAGCGGGTTCTCTCAAAAAAGTTAGTCGAGGGGACCAGCAGTTAGCGTAATGGCTATGTTGCTGAACTCCCATGTAGTCGACCATGGTTTGAGTCCCAGACCTGGTGGCTTAAACTCACACCGGCTGCATGTGCGTGCGTGCCCAAGATTCCGAGAGGAGAATGGAGGAGAAGGGATTGCGGCGTGGCCATACCCCCTGGGGGGGGTGATTTCTCACTTTCTGTCTCTCTGTCTCTGTCTCTCTGGCGAGCACATGCCCTATAGCAAAAACCTCTCCAGAAAAAAATGTGAGTTGAGCAGGACTGGCTTTATAGGTTGGCTATTCCCTTCTCTGAAATGCTTGGGTCCAGAAGTGGTTCTGATTTGGGTATACTGAGATGGCTTGAGGATGGGACCCAAATTGAAACGCGAAGTTCCTTTTGCTTCCTATACACCTGACACACAGAGACCGATGGTGAGTTGGTAAAGTATTTTTGTATGCCGTGTTTTGATGCAAGCTGTCACCGGGATCTAATGTGGAACTTTCCACTTGAGGCAGCATATCGGTGCTCAAAAAGTTTCTGATTTGGGGGGACTGTGGAATTGGGAGTTTTAGATTAGAGAAGCTCAAGCTATATTTATTCAGCATTTGATTATTGTTGTTATTATTTTAAATTTTGCCAGAGGACACATGTTTACTTGCTGGAGACAGAGAGAGAGTGAGAGAGAGAGAAAGAGAGAGAGAGAGAGAGAGAGGGCACCCCTCCCATGGGGGACAGCCACACCGCCATCCCTGCTCCTCCATCGCTCCCTCCTTTTGAAATTTTGCACACATATATGTACATGTGCCCAGCATGTATTTCAAGCCGCCAGGTCTGGGACTCAAACCATGTGGTTGGCCATGCGTGATTCAGCGCCTTCACCACCACGCTACAGACGAGCCCCTGACTCATTCATTCAAATAAGGCAAACAGGGCAGCCAGGGCACAAAGCAGGTCCCGCCTACTATCTCATTCTTCAGCTGCTCATAACGTGGCCGGCGGAATTTCTGGAAAGGGGAGGCTAACTAGGAGGATGGAAGTCTGTCCCTTGGAGAGGTCAATGTACTATAACTCAAACATAGCTGGTTATAATTAAAGAGCCACAGCTCGGCCGTATTTAAAGCATTCAAGTTTCAGATGTCGCTTCTACCCCAACACTTGGGTGAGCTGTCAGCACTGAAAACAATTGTGTAATGCAGGACGGGGCGGCGGGGTGGGGTCCGCGTGGCGCTCAGGCGGGGTGAATGGCTCTTGGTTATGTGGGACCCACGTGCCCTGACACACGCTCTGTGGAGGCTGAGTCGGCAAGTCACCTGCTCCGTTCTTCTCTGGGTGACAGGCACTGAACGCACATGCCTAAGTGGAACTGAAGCTGCCCTGGGAGAAACAGAGAATTCTGTCCTTCCAGAATCTAAGACAAAAGATTTGTCACAGGACAGACAAGCCCAGGCTCCCCTGCAGATGCTACCGGTTCCCCTAGCAGTCTCCATACACAGCGAGAGCTCCGTGACATCTACCCGCAGGCCCTGGGCCTCCCAGGAGATGTGACCCTGGGGACAGCCCACAGGATATTCCCAGGGTCTGAAAGAGCAACCTCAGAGGGCGGGGGAGAGAAAGGGCGACGCCGTGTGACACAGAAGGAAAAGGAAAAAAGAGAATGTCTCCTAGTTCGTGACACGAAGCCGGTTTGGCGGTCGCTGCAGGACAAAGCATTTCATGTGAACGGGAGGCCTGCCTCCAGTCCACCTGCCGCCTTCTGCCGTGCTTTCTTAGGATGGCTCCCTCCGGTGGGCACCCTCTGCTAAGTGCCACACCCCCCCTGGGGTGCAGGGCTATGATGGGGTTACTGAGAAAGAAGGTCCTGACCCCGCAGAATGGACAGGTCAAGTGAGTGTGCGTGTGTATGTGCATGTGTGTGTGCGCGTGAGCAAGCACATGTGCACGTGTGTGTGTGTGCACGTGGGGCAGGGAGGTGACCTTGGAGGAGCAGAGAACAGGAGGGTAGCAGGTCAGCTAAGGGCCCTGGAGCGCAGGAACAGAAACCAGCAAGCTCAGAGGCCTGGCGACAGGAAAGGCCTTGGTCTGTAGAAGGAGAGGAAACCTTTCCCCAGTGGGTGGGAAGGTGGAGGTCCCCGTCAGGAAGAGCAGCGGGAAGGAATGAGTTACTGAGGCTAGCAGGAACAGCTGCCTATCACCGGTAGGGACTGAACCCTATCAGAAAGGCTTCACCAGCCATAGCTCACAGGTCTTCCCTGTCCCTGTGATATTTTATTACCCGTCCCCTCACCTTGCAGATAAGGAAACAGCATCAGAGAGGTGACGTAATGTGCTCAAGGTCACAAAGGTACTGTAGAGCAAAGCCTGGATTCCCACAGCCCCACGCAGCTGGCCCCAGACTCGATTTTCTGGCTATCCTGTCTGGCCGCACCGTCTTGCAGAGAACCGAAGAGCAGCTTGACCATGCTTGACAGCTTTGAAACGCTTCCACCTCCCCAGACCCTCCCCTGAGCATAAAATATATTAATAATAAGAGAGAGCTAAAAATTGACCCCAAGTCTGTGACTGATTAAAGCCTGAGGTGTTTCTAATTGGAAGAAAAAACACTTGGGAAAAGTCCAGAAAGGAACGTCTTCATTTTCCTGAGTGTCAGCACTGCAGTGTGACACGAGAAGCCAAGAACACAGGGGGAAAGAACTTCCCCCCGTCTTTCAGGGAGGTGTGCCAGGAGCAATGGAACCCAGAAACGGGCTCCTCGTTTCACATCACCAGTCCCGTATACTTGTCCCGTAATGCTACCCAGAAACCTAGGGAAAATCTCGAATGAGTCACTTGGACACTGCGTGGCTTTTCCATCACCGGCATGCAGGCCGACTGCAGCGGATCCCTCGCAGCTGCTGAGTCCCTGCGAGGACACCAGCCGTCGAGCGAAGGCCCCGCTTGGGCTCCTGACTCTAGTCTCACACAGGAGTTGGACTTTTCTCTGCCTGTCTTGTACCGTGAAGCCATGGCACAATCATTCGTGTTTTAAGCTGGAGAGATACAATACCTCCTTTTCTTTCTTTTTAGGTTTTGCAGTAGGACATGTGCACTCGCAGGAGAGGAGAGACACAGAGAGACAGTGAGAGGGAAAGTGAGAAGTCACCTCTCCCCCAGCAAGAATGGCTACACCGCAATCCTTTCTTCTCCATTCTCCTCTCAGGATTTCGGGCACACATGCACACGCACCTGGAACGATTTTCAAGCCAGCAGGTCTGGGACTCGAACCGCAGTCTGCCATGTGGGAGTCCAGCGCCTGAATCACCACGCCAAATTAAAAAGGGAGCGTGCACTCATCAGAGAGAGAGGCAGAGACAGGAAGCATCCCACATGGGGCACGGTCCTGCCGCCATCCTTTCTCCTCCGTATCTCCTTCCCTTCAGGACTCCGGGGCATGCATGCACAAGTGCCTGGTGTGTTTTTCAAGCCACCACGGCCAGGGCTCAAACCCCTGTTGGCCATACGGGCTCTGGCTCCCAGTGCACAGCATTCAGCCACTATACTAGCGACGCAAGGTCAGCCCTAGTTCTTAAAATTTTTTAGAGTGAACTTAGGCACCAAAGCCATCGGACCCAAGTTTTTAGGGCTGGTCACAGCATCTCCCTGCTGGTTTATAGATAGTAACACTGCTCCAAGAGAGAAAAATCACTTGACAAAGTTTTCTATTTTTGTAGCATTGTGTCAGAATAAAGCCTAAGTCTTCCCAGGAGCAAAAGTGCTTGGATTTTAGTGTTCATTTTACTTAACTTCTATGAGAATACACATTCTTGATCCTTGGAATTGGATACTATGCTCCCATGACTGAATTTACTGAAGTGAAACATAACCTAACCAACAATCCTGGCGCCACTAAGAAACCACTGGCTCCAGGTGAGCACAGATTTCCCAAGACCAGCCCTGCTGGGGGAATGTGAGACCTGCAGCGACTCCGCAGGACACACCTAGCCTCCGCAGGACACACCTAGCCTCCGCAGGACACACCTAGCCTCCGCACACATGCTCGCAGAAAGTCCCTCCTTGCCCTGTAGGACGCCGACCTCAGATGGGGTTTGACAGTCCCTCCTTTCCCCGCCACCCCTTCTCTGCCTTTACCTCCTTTCCCATCCTAGCCAGTGCGCCAGGCTACAATGTAGCTGGTAAACGGGCGACTCCCATGGAAAGTATTAGCAGAAGCCACAACTGGGGGGGAGGGGGATGACTCACAAGAGTCTCTGGCCCCTTTCACGCCCAGCAGCTGCCCCACGCGGTGGCCCTGGGCCTTCCTGCAGGGAAACCACAGAAGGAGGGCAATTTCCTAAAATCCAAGGAAGAACCTTTAAAGGACACCCCCTCCCCCCAAGCGTCTCCTGCTCTAAGGCAGCGATAGGAAATGACCTACTTTAAAGGTTCCAAGAGAAAGGACGTACGTTACTGTGAGGCGGAAGAAAACAAACACAATTCCCTCCGAGGCTCTCGGCAAAGGGCCCTAGCAACACCTCCGCGTCCGCAGCAGGCGCAGCGCTCGGGGGCCACTTCTGCAACCAGTGTCCCCGATCAGGCAGGCCTGAGCCGTCAACTTCCCCCGCCGTGCCCGCTCGCCCTCCTTCTGCACCAGAGGCGCACTTGGCGAGATCCGGTGGAGTCCGGAGGGCAGAAAGAGCGAGTCCCTGAGCGCCCAGCCCAGGAAGACAGACGCGGAAAGAACTGAGGAAGGGCTGACCTTGAGAATCTCCCTGAGTTATAGATGGCGAGGCCGAGGTCGTTTTGACGCTGCAAATCCACTTCACCGCGGAGAGGGCACAGTACAGGTGGGGGTCAAAGGGGTAGAAATGCGGAGCTCAAACCTACTGTTGATGAGAGGTCAAAAGGAGAGCGAGTTCCTGTTCAGCTCCAAGAGGCAAAGATATGGGCGGTGCCCCGAGCAGGAGCTGAAGTGCCCCCCGATTGCTCGTGCTCCTCGCCGCCCGCAGGGGCTGGCGCTTACCTGGATCGCGTCCGCAGAGCTGGTGCAGACCGCAGCGTCGCAGCGCGGGGTAGGTGCGGTGCCCAGGGCCTCCGGCAGGGCGGGGCAGGGCGGGGCGAGGAGCCGGCCACGCCCCCGCCCGTCTAGCGGGGCCACGCCTCCAGGGCGGGGCCTCCGGAGCCGAGCGCCCTTTCTAAGTTTGCTGCCGCCGGCCCTAGCGGGGGGACGGAGACGGAACGTTCT
>NW_006159530.1:5029149-5039974 GCF_000334495.1 Tupaia belangeri chinensis | reverse complement strand
TGCTGACCGTCATCCACGAATTTACGTCTCCTATTCTGAAATCCATGCATCTACTCCCTTTTCCAAGCGCTTTGGTGACTGCCTCCCGAAACCGTTCCGGCCTTTTCGTGCTCTCCGGATTGGGTTTACAGAACGGTGGCACGTAAATAATTTGTCCCCAGCAGAGCACCGTAGTTCGGGTCTAGGCACGCGATTGCACGGCGCGTGCGCGGACGCGAGTGCCCAATAGGCGCGTTCCGGAGGCGCGGGCGTTCTCGGCTTGGGGTTGCTGAGCTCATTAAGGGGAAGGATTTAGGAATGGTAGGGCCTGTGAGTGTCCGCAGCTGGGAAACGTTGCAGTTAGTTTTCTCGAGAACCGGCCCTGAGCCCTGTTCTCACACTCACGCACGCCCATGCCCACGCCCCGTGCTCCCGGGTTCGCGAGGTGCAGCCCTCACTGCCTGCGCGACTCGGGGCCGGTGGTGACCACGTGACGTGGTCGCACCGCGGTGTGCAGCCTTGGGGCGGGCTCCGCGTGCTGAGGTCTTGGATGAGGCCTGCAGGCAGCGTCTGCAAAAGGAGCAGAACTTACCTGTAAGTGGGAGGAACTGACTTCTCAAGACACCAAGTCTGCCTTTTCGGGTATCTTAAGTCCCCCCAAGCCCCTCGGACCCCTACATCCTACCAAGGGTTGCCGCACTGGGCCTCCCGGCCTCTCTTTGGGGCATTTGTCACCTCTCTGAGAGTGCTTGAGAGCCTGCGATGGCAAGTGGAGGTGTGGGCAGGCTGGGCTCTAGATCCTAGCTCTCGGCAGGGTGTCCCGTTGCTGCGTTGCCCCGTCCAGGTCTAGGACTTGAGAGCTCGTACACTCTGCTCTCGCTGGTTCGCAGTCCCAGCCGTTCTCACGTTCTCCTCCATAGGTACAGCGAAGGACGTTGTCTTTTCGTTTCTGACCTGTTAGGTTTTAGAGGGCTTGTTTAGATAGAACACTGAAAGGAAACCAGTGGGAAAGCATTTCTGCATTTTTTTAAAAACTAATTTTTTCATAGCTGAGGAGAGGAGCGCCCCCAGCTGGGTCTTCATGCTCGATCCACCTGCAGCACGGACCAGCCCAGGTCGCACGTGGAGAGGTTCCCACATAGAGGGACGCCCTGTCCATCTAGGTCCAGTCGCGGAATCACTGCCACCTTCCGGCCTCCATTTCTGTATTACTGCGGGGGATTTGTTTTCCCCTTGCTGATTATTCTGTATAAGAAAAGGCAGCCTGAGGTGGTAGGGGATGACTGAACTGTCAGAATTTCGGCCTCCCCTTTCACAGTTATCCCTGTTTGACCACAGACAAGTATTTTTCTTGGAGAGGTTTTCGCTATAGGGCGCATGCGCTCGCCGGACAGAGAGAGACAGAGAGACAGAAAGCGAGAAATCACCCCCCAGGGGGGATGGTCACGCCGCAATCCCTTCTCCTCCATTCTCCTCTCGGGATCTTGGGCACGCACGCACACGCGCCCGGCGTGAGTTTAAGCCACCGGGTCCGGGATGCGAACTGCGGTCGACTACGTGGGAGACCAGCGACATAGCCATTACGCTTACTGCTGGTTCCCCACAGACAAGTATTTTTTTAAAAAGGTATTTTATTTAACTTTTTAAAAAAATCATTATTTTAATTTGATCAGAGACAGACAGGGGTAGTGAGAAAGCAAGCTGCCAGGTCTGGAACTCGAACTGCAGTCAACCATGTGGGAGTCCAGCGTCCTTAACCCCGACACTACCTGCCTGCCCTCACTGAAAATCTTTTTATTTTTACGGTTTTGCATAGGGTGTCTGCATTCACCAGAGAGAGAGACAATGAGGGGGAAAGTGAAGAATCACTCCGCAGCGGGGGATAGCCACACTTCAGTCCCTTCTGCATTCTTTTGGGATTTTCAGTATGCGTTCACATGGGCCTGGTGTGACTTTCAAGTCGCTGGGTCTGGGGCTTGAACCGTGGTCGATGGGAATCCAGCGCCTTAACCACCATTTCACATGCTGGCCTTGAAAATCTTATTTTTTAACACGTTTATTTATCCCATGAGTGAGAGAGGCAGCACCACAGCAGGGTCTTGACCCTCAGCTTTAGCCAGCTCCGGCTCGTGGACGGGCGCGTGTCTTGCTATGCCTGGCTGCTCCAGGAAGTCTTCGGACAGGAACTCAACCTTCGCATGTGGGTTGTTTGCACTTCACAGAATATGTCTTACTGCTGTATCACCAGCCCTCCGGAAACTTTAATTTCAGTATTGAGTGCTCCCATTTTCTTTAATGGTGGCATTAAAAAAAAAAAAAAGATCTATTTATTGTCATTTTCAAGTGGCCGGGTCCATGTAGGAATCCAGCCTTAACCACCATGCAACCTTCTGGCCGCAGTAGTGGCTTTTTTTTAAAAAAGATTTTCTATTGTAGGGTACATGTTCTCGCCAGAGAGACTGAGAGACAGAAAGTGAGAAACACTCCCGGGGGGATGGCCACGCTGCAATCCCTTCTCCTCCATTTCCTTTTGGGGATTTTGGGCACGCATGCACGCGTGGCCGGCATGAGTTTTAAGCTGCTGGGTCTGGGACTTGAACTGGGGGCACGTGTGGGATGGGTCTAGTTCTCATAATTTTGGAGTGGGCACAAGGTCAGGAGATTCTTTGTCTAGAAGATTTGGGTCATGAATTATTTCTGAATAAGATTTGCATGTCTAAGGGCAAAGGAATTGGAGACTGGGAAAAGAGAAGAATTGTCAGGAGTCACGCCACAGTCATTGTCCTCTGGGGGACAGGGCCCTGCTCTTTCTACCTGTCCATGGGGGTCTGACTCCTGCCTCACTTGTACTTTAATTCCATTTTTCTTTTCTTCTTTTTTTTATTTAACTTTCTTTCCCTTCTCTCCCTCCCTCCCTTTTTTCTTCCTTCCTTTCTTTCTTTCTCCTCTCTTTTTTTTTCTTTCTTTTTAATTTGACCAAAGAGGAACAGAGCTAGAGAGAGATAGAGAGAGAGAGAGAGAGACCAGCAGTTAGCGTAATGGCTATGTCTCTGGACTCCCACGTAGTTGACCACAGTTCACATTCGCGTCCTCGACCCGATGGCTTAAAACTCACACCGGGCATGTGGGCATGTGTGCCCAAGATCCAGAGAGGAGAATGGAGAAGGGATTGTGGTGTGGCCATACCCCATGGGGGATGATTTCTCGCTTTCTGTCTCTCTGTCTGGTGAGTGCATGCGCCCTATAGCAAGAGAGAGAGAGAGAGAGAAAGCACGCGCAGGCTGCCAGGTCTGGAATTCAAACTGGTCCACCATGTGAGAGACCAGTGCCTTTAATCACCACATTACCTGGTGGCGCCTTTAATTCCATTTTTTTCACGGAACTCTTTGGAGTCCCTTTGCAATGAAATGCCACAAGCTTTCAGGGTCGGGGTGTTCACTAGGAACACCATAGCTGCTGGAACATTTCTGACCAGTGGGAGAAGTGTCAGCCCACTGATGCTGGCACGGAGGGTGGACTGGCTGCAGAACCGAGGGGAACCGGGTGGGGTGAGATGCTGGCCTTCCCACATCCCGAGCAATGAGTCGCTCCAGGACAGCTCTTGTTTTCTGAGGTGGTGAATGCCTAGAAGCATCCAAATAGTCTTCAAATTATTTCAAATGGGCATCCAGTTCTACATCCTTCCTATTTTTATTTTTAATTTTCTTAGATAGAAGTAATGCATGTGCTTAAAATCAGATGAGAGAGAGAAATTAGCATGAAAAACCACTGTCTCCTGCCTCAACTCCCATTCTATCCCCAGATACTACTTTAATCATTTGTTTTTTGTATGTTTTTGGTCAGGTGGAGGCTCCGTCCACATCACTTGACAATAACTTTATACCATTTTTTCTTTTTTTTAGAGAGATTTTTGCTATAGGGCATTTGTACTCACCAACGAGAAAGGGACAGGGAGACAAAGTGAGAAATACCCCAGTGGGAGGGGGACACACTGCCATCCCCTTTCCTCCATTCTCTTCTCAGAATTTTGGGCACACATGCACATGCACCCGGTGTGAGTTTCAAACCTCCAGATCTAGGACTTGAACCATAGCCATGTGGGAGTCCAGCATCGTAACCATTATGCCACCTGCTGGTCCCACCTTATATCATTTTTTTTTTTTTGGAGAGGTTTTTACCATACGGCGTGTGTGCTCAGACAGAGACAGAGAGACAGAAAGCGAGAAATCACCCCCCCAGGGGGATAGCCACACCACAATCCCTTCTCCTCCATTCTCCTCTCGGGATCTTGGGCACGCATGCACATGCACCCGGCGTGAGTTTAAGCCACCTGGTCCGGGACTCAAACTGTAGTCGACTACGTGGGAGTCCAGTGACACAGCTATTACGTTACCTGCTGGTCCCCCATTTTTTGATTCATCAAATTTAAACCTTGCTATTCTATGATGGGAGCGGATTTAGTTTTTGTCTTCCTGTCTTTTTCTCTGCTTTCCAAAATGGTTATTTCACTATTCTCAGTTCATCTAATGAGACCGAGGCATTTAATTTTTAATTAAAAAGATCTTTTTTTGACATAGGGCACATGTGCTCACTGGAAAGAGACAGAAAAAGAGAGAGAGAGAGAAAATGAGCCACCCCTTCCCCTCCACTCTCCTCTCGGGATTCTGAGTGTGCACGCAGTTGTGCTCCTGGTGTGATTTCCAAGCTGCTGGGTTTAGGCTTGAACCCAGCTGGCCGTGTGGGGTCCGGCTGTGCCGCCCGCGAGCCCAGAACCAAGGCTTTGGTTTTGTGTTCTTTTTTTCTTTTTAATAACACTCTGCATCATTCTAGTTTTACATACAAGAAAACATGAGTTAATTAGCTGGGAGGCTTGGTGTAAAGAGGTACTGATACCAAAGTTGCCTGGGACTTTCCTGGTGTTAGCACTGGAAGTCCTGTGTCCTTGAAATCCCCTCAGTTTGGGGCAAACTACAAATGTCGGTCACCCGACAAGTCCAACTTCCCTTTTTCTTTATTTCTTGCTTTTCTTAAGAATTATTAATTTAATTTATTATTATTAATATTTTAAAATTTGCTGTAGGGCACATGTGCTGACCAGAGGGAGATAGAGAAAGAGACAGAGAGGGTAAGTGAGAAAGCAGTCTGCCAGGTCTGAAGACTTGAACTGCAGTTGGCCATGTGGGAGTCCAGTGTCCTAACCACCACACCACCTGCTGGCTCCTTTTATTTTTCTTTTTAGTTTGCTATAGGGTATGTACACTCATAGGAGAGAAGGCAGAGAGGGAGACAGAGAGAGAGAGAGAGAAAGTACCCTCCGGGGGATGGCCATGCCACAATCCCTTCTCCATTGTCCTCTTAGGATTTTGGGCATGTGCACATGCCTGGTGTGTTTTTCAAGCCGCTGGGTCTGGGACTCAAACTACACAGCTGGCCATGTGAGATTCAGCCACCTTAACCACCTCACCACCTGGCTGGCCCCCTCTCTCTTTTGTTAAAAAATTATTATTAATTATGATCAGCCATTTTTTAAAAAGAATTATTTTATTAGGGGCCAGCAGGTGGCATGGTAGTTAAGATACTAGACTCCCACATGGCCAAATGCAGTTGGAGTTCTGGACCTAACGGCTTGCTTTCTCACTTCCTCTCTCTCACTATGTCCCTCTCTGATCAAATTAAAATAAATAAATAAATAAAATAAAGTTCAACAAAATTCTTTAAGGAATTAATCATTTATAATTATTAATAATATATAATTAATAATTCTTTAAATAATTATTTTATTGAATTCTATTTTATTTTTTTAAAATAATTGTTTTATTTCTCTTTATTTGTTTATTCACTTTAATTTGACCAGAGAGGGACAGAGTGAGAGAGAGAGAGAGGGAAAGTGTGAAAGCAAGCCTCCAGGTCCAGGACTTGAACTGCCGTCGACCATATGGGAGTCCAGTACCCTTAACCACCAAGCCACCTGCCAGCGAATTTTATTTTATTTTGTTTTACTTATTTTAATTTGACCCAAGAGTGACAATGAGAAAGAATGAGTGAGAGGAAAAGTGAGAAAGGAAGCCACCAGGTCTGTGACTTGAACCATGGTCAGCTACGTGGAAGTCCAGAGCCCTTCACCACCACGCCACCTGCCGGCCCCATGGTCAGGAATTTCTATGGTTTGGGTTTCATCTGCTCATCAGTTGTCTTTGCTAGTGATCTGTCTGAACAGGGCACTCAACCAAAGGCTGGACTGCTGTCACACCTGCATGCTTCTGTACGAAATTACTTTTTTACTTTTTTAGATTTTTACCATAGATTGAGAATGGAGAGCTAGAGCGAGCGAGAAAGAGAAAGTGAGAAATCTCTTTGCTGAGGGGGGAATAACCACGCCACAATCCCTTCTCCTCCATTCTCTCCGGATTTTGGGCACGCACGCACATGCACCTGGTGTGATTTTCAAGCCATTGGTTCTGGGACTTAAACCATGGAGTTGGCCATGTGGGATCCAGCACCTTAACCACCATGCCACCTACTGGCCCCAAGTTACTTAAAAAAATTTTTTTTTCTGTCTTCATTAGGGTGGTTGTTTTTCTGTGGAAGCCGACCTTATTTTTCCCCTCACATCCCCTCCTCCACTGCGGAGCCCCTCAGATCCCAGCCCTGGACCTTCATTTCTGTCTACCGGCCTCGTGGTGACTACTCGGTGTGAGCTAGTGACTCCTAAACATGGGTGGTCAGTGCCGCCTCCCCCGGACTCCGGACACGGATACTCAGTCATCTGCGGGATGTGTCCCCTTAAAGGTGGAATAGTTATCTTAAGATGTCTGAAAGGGAATTCCTCATCTTCCTTGGAAAACTGGTTTCTCCCACAGCCTTCTGCATGAGGTTGGCGGCAACTCCTTCCCATCGCTCAGGCCAGTGTGAGAGCCATTCTGGACGCTTCTCTAACCCGAGGTAAAATCGGCAAGTCCTGTCAGCTCTGCTCCAAAAGAGCTACAGAATTTGGCCCTTTCTCGCCCCCTCAGCCTGACAGCACCTGGACCAGGCCACGTCTCCCTGGGATTACTGCAGGGGCCTCTTCATTCGTCTCCTGGATCCCGTTCTTGCCCCCTACAGTCTATTCCCAGGAAAACCCAGTGTGGTCTTTTAAAAACCACATCTGAGAGCCAACAGATGGCCTGGTGCTTGGGGCGCTGGTTTCCCACATGGCTGACCCGCAGTTTAAGCCCCAGACCTGGCGGCTTGAAAATCCAAGAAGACTGGGGGAGAAGGGATAACAGTGTGGCCATCGCCCCCTGGGGGTGTGATTTCTCACTTTCCCTCTCTCTTTGTCTCTCTCCAGTGAGCACATGGGCTCTACATCAAAAATTCAAAAAAAAAAAAAAAAAGAAAGAAAAAGGGAAGAAAGAAAGAAATGTGTTGCTCAGAGCTCTGGAGGCTGGGAGGTGCAAGGGCAGCGGCCACAGGTTCGATGCCTGGAGAGGGCCCCTTGCTGTGTGTGCTCAGGTGGCAGGAGGGCGGCCAGGCTTGCTCAGCCCTCTTTTATAGGATGCTGATCTCAGTCATGAGGGTGGAGCTCTCATGACCTGATCATTCCCAAAGGCCTCACCTCTTAATCCCATCACACTGAGTGTTAGTTCCAACAGGTGAGCTGGGGACAGCCACACTCACACCCACACGAATACCCTGCCGTGCACGGACCCGTCCCCTGTAACCACTGCACGTGCCCACAGTGTCAGGCCAGTCCAAGCTGAGAAAACACAGGCCTACAGAGAGGGCTTCCTCAGGACCACCAAGGGCAGGCTCCGTGCCCCTTCCAGTTGGGGACACAGGGAACCAATGTCTGGCTCACGCCTAGTGGCCAGGGCTGGCTTGCTCTACATGTGGTGGGGAGGGGTGGCCGATTAGGGGGCAGCTTGCATTCCCAGAGTGTCACATAAAGGATGCCTGGGTGAGCCCTGTGGACCAGATTGGGTGTGTGTGTGAGAGACAGAGAGAGAGAGAAATTAAGAGAGCACTTCCCGGAGAGGTAGGGTTCTCCAGGGAGAGGCTGGAGAGCTGCCGGCCCTCGGCCTCAGCCTAGGAAGTGCGCCTGAGTGCTTCACGAGCCTCCCAGCTGGGGAAGGCGCAGTGTGTGGGGGTGTCGCCCCCGACCTCCCACAGGCCCTCAGGGGAGAATGTCATCAGCCACTGGGGAGCCCAGGGAGCAGGTGACAGCTGCTCGCATGATGAGGCCAGGGAGAGCCTGGCTGACCTGCGACCTGCCGTGGCTCTAGAGGGTGAGCCCAGAGCTCGCGAGGCCCTGCTCGACTGGGCCCTGTGGACCGCTCTAACCACGGCTTCCCTTCGTGGCTTTGCTGCAGCGGCAGTGCGCCGTGAGCCCTCGGAGGGCTTGCTCGGACCTCAGGGCCTCTGTCTGGCCTTCTTCACCACCATCTCCCAGCTCGTGTCACGCGGCCTCTGTCAAGTCTGTCCAGATGCCTCATCTCAGGGGCCTTTCCTGAGAGGCTGACCCCTGTCCACTCTGTCTCTGTTCCTTGCTTTATTTCTTTTCTTCCTCCTTTTATAAAAAATATTTATTTATTTCATTCTATTTGTTATTATTATTTTTTAAATTTGACCAGAGAGAGACAGAGAGTAAGACAAAGTGAGAAAGCAAGCCGCCAGGTTCAGGACTTGAACCTCAGCTGACCACGTGGGAATCCAGTGCCTTTAACTACCATGCCACCTGCTGGCCCCAGTGCCGTGCCTTGCTTCTGTCCTGAGCACGCAGTACCTAATCTCCTGTTACAGTGTAGTCACTGGGTCTCTGTCCTCCTGTGTAACCTAGCAGCCCTGCAGGACACCTCACCGTGTATTCCCAGGGCCCACGGGGTGTTGCCGTTTGTCAGCACCCATATACCTGCGTAATAATGAATGAGCAGCCGAGCAGGGTCCTCTGATTCGGCCTCAGCTTTGTGAGCGACGTGCTGCCAGGTGGTGCTCTCAGCATGTCCCTGTCTGCTGTTTCCTCGGCTCGGACCCTGCTGTCCTGGGACTCAAGGACACCTGGCAGGGAACAGCAGGGCCAGGCCCACCACGTCACACCGCTCCTCAGATAAAGAGCTTTCTGGGACCGTTGCCAAGGTAACCAGCCCTGTGTAAGCATCCCAGTTAAGAGTGGAGATTGGGAGGAGCCAGCAGGTGGCTTGATGGTTACGGCATTGTACTCCCACAGGATTGACTGCGGTTTGAGTCCTGGACCCGGCGACTTGAAATTCATGCCAGGTGTGTGCGCCTGCGTGCTCAAAATCCAGAGAGGAGAGTAGAGGAGAGAAGATCGCAGTGTGGCCATGCCCCCTGGGATGTGATTTCTCGCTTTCTGTTTCTCTGTCTCTCCAGCAAGTACACAGTACACATGCCCTACAGCAGAAATCTCTTGAGAGCGAGAGCGAGAGAGCGAGAGAACAAATAATGACTGCCAGTGACTTTACTTTGATTTATTTTATTATTTTTTGCTATAGGTGCATGAGCTTGCCAGAGAAAGAGACAGAGAGACATGAGAAGTCACCCCCGGGGATGGCTACACTATAGTCTCTTCCGTTTTCTTTTTTTGGGAGATGTTTTTTGCTAGAGGGCACGTGTGCTCGCCAGAAAGACAGAGCGCAGTGCCTTAACCAGCACACCATCGGCTGCCCCAGTCAGTCCTCCTGGTGCCTGGCGCCTCACCTGGTATTGACGTACACGCCCTCCTGGCATGCCAGCTCCGACACGCCCGCCTGCGCGCCATGCCGGCCCGTTTTCCTTACCCTGCACCTGCGCCCCGCCTCCCGAGCACGGCCGTCACCCTCCCCACCATTCCCCGTGGACCGACCAACGGCTGTCTGCAGTCTCTTTCTCCCTCGCAGAGGCAGTGAGCAGCCGCTGCCTTCCACCTTCGTGCCAGCGCGTCCCTCGCCACCCTTCCCCCTGCACACCCTCCACACCTCCACTTGCGTTTACTTAGCCATAGTCAAGGCTGGTAACTTCGACCCTAGTCTGTCAGTGTGCTAACTCGCCAGTGATTTCTGGATAGTTGAGTCTAAAACTTCGAAACCAATCATTAGGGGCAGGTGGCGTGGTGGTTAAGGGCGCTGGACTTCCACATGGCCAACTGTGGTTCGAGTCCTGGACCTGATGGCTTGTTTCCTCACTTTCCTTCTCTTTCTCTCTCTCTCTCTCTGTGTCCCTCTGTGGTCAAATGAAAATCAATCAATCAATAAAGTTAAAAAGCAAACTAGTCACTAGTGTTCGCATTAGGACGACTTTGTGAGTCCTGCTCACACGTAGCCAAGTGCCCTGCTCTGCTTCTTTGCCTTACGTCACTTCTGAGGTTATGACCCCTGTGCCACTGCATTGCCGATGGCCAAATTCAAACGGAAGCACCCGTCTGCTTTTTTATTTATTTGTTATTATTTTAATGTATTTGATACAAATTGCCTGTCTCCTTGAATGGGGCATAATGGACACACTATGACTTTCCTAATGTGGGAAGAGACTTGTTCAAATAAAAACTTTAGGGACCAGCAGTTAACTTGGCTTAAACTCACGCTGGGTGTGTGTGCGTGTGTGCCCAAGATCCCAAGAGGAGGGAACCAGCAGTTAGCGTAATGGCTATGTTGCTGGACTCCCACGTAGTCGACCGCGGTTCGTGTCCTGGGCCCAGTGGCTTAGAACTCACTCTGGGTGCGTGTGCGTGCGTGCCCAAGATCCCGAGAGGAGAATGGAGGAGAAGGGATTGCGGCGTGACCATCCCCCCTGGGGGGTGATTTCTCGCTTTCTGTCTCTATGTCTCTGTCTGTCTGGCGAGCGCACGCGCCCTACAGTGAAAATCTCTCCA
>NW_006159530.1:5025392-5029067 GCF_000334495.1 Tupaia belangeri chinensis | reverse complement strand
GCTGTCTCACTTTCTCTCTCTCTCTCGCCTTCCCTCTGTCCCTCTCTGGTCAAACTGAAATAAATAATAAATAAATAAAGTTAAAATAATTCTTTTAAAAAATTAATAAAAACTTTAGACAACTTGAGTGGCATTTCATTGAGCAAAACTATAAACACGATTCAAATCGGAGATCTCAGAAGAGCTTTCAAGGGGACTCCAGGTAGGCTCGGGGCTGGGGATACTTCTGTTCCAGAACGGGAAGTGAGGAAGTGACGCACAAAAACAGAAGTGAGGGAAGGAGGTGGAGAACCAGCTGGCTCGGTTACATCCTGAACTTGGTCTGCATTGACACAGTGTATTTATTTTTTAAACAATATTTGCTTATTTAAAGCCCATTTTTTTCGACATATGTAGAAATTAATGACAGATGAGGCAACACAGATGACACAATCTCCTATATATAAAATCTTAAGGAAGCCGCTAGAAGTACGTAATATACATATATATTTTGCCCAAGTCATTTCTTACTTGTTTATTTTTCCATTTATTTAGTTTTCATTTTTCCACAAACATATGCTTTACAGATCAAAAAATTTTTGCTCATACTCCATAGTTCTTGATAGTTAATAAACAACTTTCAAAACTTCAAATTACTGAATTTTAAAGATAATGTTCAAAGTATTATAATTTTGTATAATTTTGTTTGTGACTCTATAACAGCAGAGACAATATGGTTTTAAATATTTTTGAGAAATATTTACATGTCAACTACTCAAATTGTTGAAATGCAAATGCCCAGCACACAAGTTAATCTTCAGGTCTGACATTCCAATCAAAGCCCTGTCCGATAGTGAGTATTTCCAATTTCTGATTCAATGAACAAGCATTATTGAACTTACGCAAATAATCTTTCTGCCATTGAGGATGTCTCCAAACGAACTGTCAGTTATTTTCATAAACGCATCACCTGGTCCTTTCTTCATTTTTTTTTTGGAGAGGTTTTTGCTATAGGGTGCATGTGCTCGCCAGAAAGATAGAGACCGACAGACAGACAGAAAGCAAGAAATCACTCCCCAGGGGGGATGGCCACGCCACAATCCCTTCTCCTCCATTCTCCTCTTGGGATCTTGGGCACGCACGCACACGTGCCCGGTGTGAGTTTAAGCCACCGGATCCAGGACTTGAACTGTGGTCGACTATGTGGGAGTCCAGTGACAGAGCCATTACTCCAACTGCTGGTCCCCTAAGGGGACAAGCTCCAAAGAAGAAATGTCCCTGGTCAGTTTTACTTTAAAGTCCCAAAAGGTTTGCAGCTCTAAACATCTGAAGTACCCTTCCGAGTTGTGAATCCAGAGTTCAAGTTCTTGAAGTTTTACTGCAGCGTGAGCGGCGAGAAGAATTCAGTATGTCTTCCCAAAGGGCTCACACACAGTCTCTGGTGTCATTTTCAGAAGGCCTCGACTCTTGGGAACCAGCAGTTAGCGTAATGGCTATGTCGTTGGACTCCCACGTAGTCAACTGCGGTTCACGTCCCAGACCCGGTGGCTTAAAACTCATGCCGGGCGCGTGTGCGTGCATGCCCAAGATCCTGAGAGGAGAATGGAGGAGAAGGGATTGCGGCGTGGCCATCCCCCCTGGGGAGTGATTTCTCGCTTTCTGTCTCTCTGTCTCTCTCTGTCTGTCTGGAGAGCACATGCATCCTATAGCGAAAAAAAAACCTCTCCAAAAAGAAAAAAAAAGAAAAAGAAAAAAGAAGGCCTCGACTGGACCATGAAGTGCCTGATCATCTTCAGTCAGTGAGTCACAAAGAGCACCCTTTACCTGGCGAGAATACACTTTGGCATAACGCATCAAAGCTGGCAGAGTTCAGTCGCTTCAGATTTCTCCAGAAATGTCTCATGAAATAAACTTTTTTTTTTTAAATTTTCTTTCTGAGAGATTTTTGCTACAGGGCATGTGCACTCACTGGAGAGACAGAGAGACAGAAAGCAAGAAATCACCCCCCTAGAGAGGATGGCCACATTGCAATCCCTTCTCCATTTTCCTCTTGGAATTTTGGGCACGCACACTTGCCCAGTGGGAGTTTTAAACCTTTTTAAACCTCCGGGTCCAGGACTCAAACAGCAGTCAACTACGTGAGAGTCCAGTGATGTAACCATTATGCCATCTGCTGGTCCTGGGAAACATTATTTTCTAATCCTTTCAACTGCTGTTACAGCATTGTCTTTGTTCATGGGAAAGTTTTATACTACTAAATACATGCAATAAAAATGGCAATGAGTGGAATCCCTTTGTAATAGTTAAATGGCACATTAGATAGTAGAAATGTACCTGCAGTTTTTGCTGTCATTTCAATATCACGTCGACAGACTAAACATCGGTTACGAGGTATTTTAGCCATTTTAGAGTAGTCATTGTACACATACCACCATACCCATGATCATTATCATTATGTTTTATTTCGGTGTCTTTTCTACATTCAATCACGTTATTTAGCTTGCAAAGTGAATATTCCAACATGTGTACATTTCTCCCCAGTCCAGTTGCCAATGTTATAAAGTTATCTTCAACAGATAATACCCCATTTCTTGGTCTCAGAAATGCCTTGCCTCTCTATTTTTCTCTTAATGTCCTTCCTTGGACTCTACTCCTTCACCCACCCTCTTCCCACACTGTATCTGGTAGTCACAACCATTTACCATGTTTCTATATCCTCTAGTCATTCTGTTTCAGCCATAGAGTGTGGACACTATGTATATATTAAGTGGAGACATACAATGTCTCTCCTTCATAGCCTGGCTTGCTTCACTCTACAGTAAATCTTCCAATTCATCCACTTTCTGTCAAAAGCCAGGGTCTACTTTTTATGGCCGAGTAGTCTTCCATAGAGTATATGAGCCACACATTTTCAATCCCTGATTATTATTATTTTTTAATCTGGATCATTTCATCTATTTTATGAGTCATGGAGTGTAGAGGTTTGTGATAATGAGAGCTGTAGGGAGGGCTCAGGAGGAGCCAGGCGACCCTCCAAGTTCCCTGTGAGTCCATGTTCTCTGCTGGCTCTGCCTTGTTTTACACCAGCTACCTCTTTAATTCAGGTGCATAGTGTTGCTCACCAAGCAGCTCATTTCAGGTAAGTTGACTCAGATCAATATTAGTGAATTCACTTAAACTACAGAACTTAACAATTTATATTTGATTGGAAAGAGCCAGGAAGTTCACATAGCTTAACAATTTCGGTATTGGCTGACTTAGGGTGAAATTCTGTCAAAACAGTTTTTTGCTTTTGGTTAATTTTGGTTTCTGCTTAATCTTGGTTTGGCTTAGCAGTTTAGAAAATGAATCTGTTTTTTGGGACCAGCAAGTGCATGGTAGTTAAGGGCACTGGACCCACATGGCTGACTGCGGTTTGAGTCTCACCCCTGGCGGCTTGCTTTCTCACTTTCTCTCTCTTGCTCTGTCCCTCTCTGGTCAAATTAAAAATAAATAAAGAAAGTTAAATAAAATAATTCTTTTAAAAAATATATATATTTTTTCATAGAAACGGAAATATATAGGAACCAGCGGATGGTATAAGGATTATGTTGCTGGACTCCCATGTAGTTGAGTCCAGGACCCAGAGGCTTAAAACTCCAGGCACATGTGTGTGCGTGCCCAGGATCCTGAGAGGAGAATGGAGGAGAAGGGATT
>NW_006159530.1:5016482-5018752 GCF_000334495.1 Tupaia belangeri chinensis | reverse complement strand
TGCTTTCTCACTTTCTCTCTCTTGCTCTGTCCCTCTCTGGTCAAATTAAAAATAAATAAAGAAAGTTAAATAAAATAATTCTTTTAAAAAATATCATAGAAACGGAAATATATAGGAACCAGCGGATGGTATAAGGATTATGTTGCTGGACTCCCATGTAGTTGAGTCCAGGACCCAGAGGCTTAAAACTCCAGGCACATGTGTGTGCGTGCCCAGGATCCTGAGAGGAGAATGGAGGAGAAGGGATTAGTGCATAGCCATCCCCCCTGGGGGGTGATTTCTCACTTTCTGTCTATCTGTGTCTCCGGTGAGTGCACGCACCCTATAGCAAAACTCTCTCAAAAAAAAAAAAAAAAAAAAAGAAAGGAAGGAAGACTAGCACGCCCCCTCCTGCCCCCCACACACTTTTTGGTTACCTGGTGATTAAGTCCACACAGAAAAGGCAGAACCGTGTCCCATCTTTTCCCTTTATTTACCAGCTCTTAAAATAGTAATCAGCTCTGGGTCAGCAGGTGGCGTGGTGGTTAAGGCACTGGACTCCCACGTGGCCGACCAGGGTTTCAGTCCTGGACCTGGAAGCTTGCTTTCCTACTTTCTGGCTCTCTGTCTC
This sequence comes from Tupaia belangeri chinensis, assembly GCF_000334495.1. Lineage (NCBI taxonomy): Eukaryota > Metazoa > Chordata > Mammalia > Scandentia > Tupaiidae > Tupaia > Tupaia belangeri. The sequence continues at coordinate 5,018,142 of NW_006159530.1, read as the reverse complement.
TCTCTAGTCAAATTAAACAAATAATAATGATAAATGATGTAAAATAATTCTTTACAAATAGTAATAAGCTTCTATATCATCCTCCAAAGATGATGAAATATTAATGGTTCTAAAAATGTATCATTTTGACTCCATGAATTTAAACAGATTTCAATGGTTATTCTTACCGATGCTCATGCTCCAAAGATCCGTCCTTGCCAATAAGTGACTCCTGAATGCCTCCCCCCCTTTTTATGGCCAGAGGGTGTGTGCCCATGTCAGAGAGAGAGAGAGAGGGAAACAGAGAGAGAGGGAGGGAGAGGGAGAGAGCCACGTCCCTATTGGGGCATGCGTGCACACTCACCTGGAGTGTCCCTCCCTTTAGCTGCCGGGTGGACAACCATGTGGGACCTAGTTCCCCATAAAGCATACAGCGTTTGCTCACCCACTGCCATGGAGCCAGCCCTCGAGTTCTTTTTTGGAGAGGTTTCTTTTTTTTTCTTTGCTGTAGGGCGCGTGTGCTCGCCAGAAAGACTGAGAGAGACAGAGAGAAAGTGAGAAATCACCCCCTGGGAGGATGGCCAGGTCCCAATCCCTTCTCCTCCTTTCTCCTCTTGAGATTTTGTGCACACACACACCCAGCATGAGTCTTCCCCCGCCATTTATTTGTTTTTACGTTTTTCCACAAACATTTACTTTACATATCAAAACATTTTTGCTCATACTCCATAATTCTTGACAGTTAATAACCAACTTTCAAAATTTCAGAAAACTGAATTTTAAAGAGAATGTTCTTATTTCTTATAATTTTGTATAGTTTTGTTTGTGACTCTGTAACAACAGAAACAGTATGGTTTTAAATATTTTTGAGAAAATATTTACATGTAAACTACTCAAATTGCTGAAATGCAAACGCCCAGCACACAAGTCACACATAAACCTTCTCAGTTCAGCCCTGCCCAAGTATCCTGTGATACACCACCTGCTAGCAAAGATCAGTCTCTTTGTCTTCCTTCAACGTCTTTGTCAATATAATCCTCTGGCGTTATTGCTCTTTTGCAATCTCTGCTGATTACAGTGCTGGGCTGCCCTCCTTCAGCGTCTTTCTCGAGATAATCCTCTGGTGTGATTGCTCTTTGTCAATCTCTACTGATTACAGTGCTGGGCTGGAAAGTCCAGGTTATTTTGTTATAAATTCTTTCATATAGCTTCTCTAATCCTCTCTGCCAGGCAGAACTATTTATGGGGCCAGGCCATCCCCGAACAGGCCAGGACACATCTCAGCTTTAAAATGGCTTCTTGTCTGAATATTTCGGGAGTCTCCCCGGCATGAGTTTTAATCCACTAGATTCAGGATTTGAATCGTGGTCAACTATGTGGGAGTCCAGTGATGTAACCATTATGTCATCTGCTGACCCCTTATTTTATGTTTTTAATTTTAAAGTTTATTTATTTCATGGGAGCAAGACTCACGAACACACACACACACACACACACACACACACAGACCCTTACCAGGGTCTCACACTGCAACCCACCTCCCTCCTCCAAACTCCCCAGCCAGCGAGGGGCATGGGTGCATATCTGACATGTACAGGTGTCTGGGGACCCCAGCCCGAGCTTCACACGGGCCCTACCCCATGACACGGTGCCACCGAGCCAGCGCTGCCCTGCCCTCCCT
>NW_006159530.1:5013991-5015559 GCF_000334495.1 Tupaia belangeri chinensis | reverse complement strand
AGCATACAGCGTTTGCCCACCCACTGCCATGGAGCCAGCCCTCGAGTTCTTTTTTGGAGAGGTTTCTTTTTTTTTCTTTGCTGTAGGGCGCGTGTGCTCGCCAGAAAGACTGAGAGAGACAGAGAGAAAGTGAGAAATCACCCCCCGGGAGGATGGCCAGGTCCCAATCCCTTCTCCTCCTTTCTCCTCTTGAGATTTTGTGCACACACACACCCAGCATGAGTCTTCCCCCGCCATTTATTTGTTTTTACGTTTTTCCACAAACATTTACTTTACATATCAAAACATTTTTGCTCATACTCCATAATTCTTGACAGTTAATAACCAACTTTCAAAATTTCAGAAAACTGAATTTTAAAGAGAATGTTCTTATTTCTTATAATTTTGTATAGTTTTGTTTGTGACTCTGTAACAACAGAAACAGTATGGTTTTAAATATTTTTGAGAAAATATTTACATGTAAACTACTCAAATTGCTGAAATGCAAACGCCCAGCACACAAGTCACACATAAACCTTCTCAGTTCAGCCCTGCCCAAGTGTCCTGTGATACACCATCTGCTAGCAAAGATCAGCCCCTTTTCCCTCCTTCAGCGTCTTTCTCGAGATAATCCTCTGGTGTGATTGCTCTTTGTCAATCTCTACTGATTACAGTGCTGGGCTGGAAAGTCCAGGTTATTTTGTTATAAATTCTTTCATATAGCTTCTCTAATCCTCTCTGCCAGGCAGAACTATTTATGGGGCCAGGCCATCCCCGAACAGGCCAGGACACATCTCAGCTTTAAAATGGCTTCTTGTCTGAATATTTCGGGAGTCTCCCCGGCATGAGTTTTAATCCACTAGATTCAGGATTTGAATCGTGGTCAACTATGTGGGAGTCCAGTGATGTAACCATTATGTCATCTGCTGACCCCTTATTTTATGTTTTTAATTTTAAAGTTTATTTATTTCATGGGAGAAAGACTCACGAACACACACACACACACACACACACAGACCCTTACCAGGGTCTCACACTGCAACCCACCTCCCTCCTCCAAACTCCCCAGCCAGCGAGGGGCATGGGTGCATATCTGACATGTACAGGTGTCTGGGGACCCCAGCCCGAGCTTCACACGGGCCCTACCCCATGACACGGTGCCACCGAGCCAGCGCTGCCCTGCACTCCCTCCTCATGGCCCTAAGGGCCCCCCCGCCCTCTGCTACAGGTGCTCCCGGCTTGCACTGTCGCTGCCCAGACCCGGGACCGGGAGTGGTTCGGGAAGCCGCTTCTTTCCATGGGAAATCTAGTTTAGGCCACGGTATTGGCACCAGAGATGCTCACTGACCCTGGGCTGCTCGTTATTTCTTGGCTTTTTCCGTGGACACAGCAGGGGAATGTATTTTCATTTAAAAAGTTTTGAGCGACCAGCTGTTAGCGTAATAGCTATGTCGCTGAGCTCCCACGTAGTCAACTGCGGTTTGCGTCCCGGACCCGGTGGCTTAAACTCACGCTGGGCGCGTGTGTGTGCGTGCCCAAGATCCCAAGAGGAGAATGGAGGAGAAGGGATTGCGGCGTGACCATCCCCC
>NW_006159530.1:5007494-5013937 GCF_000334495.1 Tupaia belangeri chinensis | reverse complement strand
TACCCTATAGCAAAAACTTCTCCAAAAAAAAAAAAAAAAAAAAGAAAGAAAGAAAGAAAAAAAAGAAAAGCAGAAACGTTTTCTCATAATTCTTGGGCTAGAAACCTGAGGTGTCAATGGGGTTGGTTTCTTCTACGACCTCTCTCCTGGGACATCTTCCTTGGGTGTCTCCACTCTGTGTGTCTGTGTCCTAATCTCCTTTTTTCCCTTTTTTGTTTCTGTCTTTCCTTTCTTTCTTTTTTTTAAAGACAAATTTGCTAAAGATTGTGTGTGCTCACTGGAGAGACAGAGACAGAAAGTGAGAAATCACTCCCTGCCGGGGAGGGCCACGCCGCAATCTCTTCTCCTCCAGAAGCCTCTCAGGATTTTGGGCGTGCATGTACACATGCCTAGCATGAGTTTTAAACCATCAGGTCTGGGACTCGAACCACAGTTGATAGGTGGGAGTCCAACAACATAACCATTAAGCCATCGGCTGGCCCCTCTAATCTCCTCTTCTTGCAGGACACCAGTCATTTTGGATAAGCCCCCCCCCCCCCAAGTATCGTCTAGTACAAAAGGTATTCCTGTGGATCTTTAAAGTTGTAAGGATCATTGCAATTTTCTTCTATGCTACAAATAAGTTATCCCATTCTTTTTTTTTTTTTTCCTTAAAGAGAGATTATTTTGCTATAGGGTGTGTGTGCTCGCTGGAGAGACAAGAGAGAGAGGGGGACTGAAAGTGAAGAATCACCCCCTCCAGGGGGATGGCCACAGCGCAATCCCTTCTCCTCCATTCTTCTCTCAGGATTTTTGGCATGCACATGCGCCTGGCGTGAGGTTTAAGGTGCCAGGTCCAGGACTCGATCTGCAGTCAACCACGTGGGAGTCCAGCGGCATCATCATTATACCATCTGCTGGTCCTCGGAGGTTAGGACTTTTGGGGAGGCATAGTTTAGCCCAGAAAACTCTCCCAATATGGAGAGTGATGTTTCTCAACATTGCATCCTGAAAATGTCAACCTCAGTGTCAACCCTGAGACAAAGATCTCCCGGGCCCTAGGGTCATTTCCTTGAGTCCTGGCTTTGTTTTTTCTTTTTTTCCTTCGGTTTTGGCCATAGGGTGCATGCGCTCATTAGAAGAGAGACAGAGACTGAGAAAGGGAAAGTGAGGAATCACTCGCCCCAGGGGGTATGGCCATGCTGCAATCCCTTCTCCTCTGTTTTCCTCCTGGGATTTTGGGCACGCGTGCACACACGTGTCCTGTGTTATTTTCAAGCTGCCGTCCTGGGCTCAAACCCCTGGGAGTCCAGTGCCTTGGCCACTGCGCCCCCTGCTGGCTGTGGCTTTGCTTAGCCTAGCTCTGTTTAGGGATAGTGCTAGAGGGCTAGTAAATTCAGACATGGTGCGGTTTCTCCACACGGGCGAGATACCCTGCAGCTGCTCCAGAGACCCGGCTCCATCTAGGAAGTGTCTGGGACGGAGGGGTGGCGCCGAGCTGAGAACTGAGCTCGCTTCTGGAGATCCCTGCAGCATCTCTTCCAGTTTGGGAGCCTTGGGCTCAGCACCAGGGTGTGCAGAAAGAGCTGACTCACAAGATCATGAGCTTCTACCCAGAGCATCCTGCGCCCTGACTGGCATTCGTGCTGTCTCTGGGGTTCTCAGGGGAGTTAGCAGGCCACTGAGAGGAGGCTGCTCCTGAGGGAAGCACCAGGCAGGACCTCTGCTGACTCCATGCTCTGGGTGGTCACTGGCCTCCCACCGTAACCCGGCTGGGTGGGAGGCTGGGGCTGCTCTCTGTGCACACGCAGCCTTTGACTGAGGGGCAGACGTGGAGAGACCCAGCCATGGTGGCACCCAGGGTTAAGATGCTGGGCCACAGGCTGGGACTACATGGGGGGCCAGGTTCGATTCCTGGTCCAGCTGACAGGTGTTGGTGAGGATGCCAAAACACAGAGGGTTTAGGAGGCCCCATAGAACTTTGCCAGACTCAGAATGAAACGGGGAAAACAAAGACAGAAAGCAGCAGCTGGGGAGACCTTGAGGTACCTACTTTGACTAAACAAAGGGTCTAACCAAAACAAAGGGATAAAAAGGGAACCCGGGAAGGAGACAGCACGGATGTGAAATACGTTCAGGTTGGGGAATATGTGTATGCTGTATTTAAAATGGAACCTTGATTCATGTACTGTTTAAAGCTGATTTTCAAGTTTGAAACCTTATGACAGCTTTCTTATCCTAAGTCCCATATGATAATGAATAATAATTCATTTTAAAATTTTAAACCAAAAAGCTCAAAACAAAAACAAAACAAGACATGAAAGATTGTCTGGAGAGGAAGGAGGGGCGGAGACCACTCACAGCAGCGTGAAACAACCCTAATTAGTGGGTTTTTTAAAATTTTATTTATTTATTTATTTATTTTTGAGAGGTTTTTGCTATAGGGCGCATGCGCTCTCCAGACAGAGACAGAGAGACAGAAAGAGAGAAATCACCCCCCAGAGGGGATGGTCAAGCCGCAATCCCTTCTCCTCCATTCTCCTCCTGGGATCTTGGGCACGCACGCACATGCGCCCGGCGTGAGTTCTAAGCCACCGGGTCCGGGACGCGAACCGTGGTCGACTACGTGGGAATCCAGCGACATAGCCATCACGCTAACTGCTGGTTCCCCCTAATTAGTGTTTGAAGGCTCCCAGTCTCCTAAAGTCAGAGGACACTTCGTTCTGCCCCTGCTGCTGGCTTGGTGATGCAGCACAGAAAAGAGTCCGCCAGCACCCGAAGGCACTCGAAGGTCTAGCCCAGTCCCCTCGTTTCACGTGTAAGGGAAGAAAGAACTAACGTCCAGTGAGATATTTCATCCACGTCACGATTCCTGCAAGATGGGCCTTATCCCCATGTTACGGATAAGGAGATGTCATTTAGAAAGATGAGGTAACTGGGGCCAGCAGATGGTGTAGTGGTTAAGGTGCTGGACTCCCACGTGGTCAACTGTGGTTCGAGTCCCGGGCGTGGCAGGCTGAAATTCATGATGGGTACATGTGCATGCGTGCCCAAAATCCCCAGAGGAGAATGAAGAAGGGATTGCAGCGTGGCCATTTTGCCAGAGGGCTCATGTACTCACTGGAGAGAGAGAAGAGGGAGAAAGGGGATGGATGGAGGGAGAAACACCTCTCACAGGGAATGGCCATGCCGCAGTCCCTTCTGCTCCATTTTCCCCTCCTGCAGGGGTGCTGGGCACGTACATGTACCTGGCGGGTCCAGAACTCACGCCGTGTAGCCGGCCATGTGGGATCCAGCTGCCTTAACCACTGGCCGGGTGCTCCTAGTTTAACGCCCCAATTACTTCTGCGGTAGGAGATCACATTGCTGAAGACGCTCAGACTGACGCCGGATGGGCATTTTTGAAGGTTACCTCGCGTTCATCGATGACGCTCTATTCCTCAATCCTGCTGGCCTCCAACCTGAGCAGCGAAATGCCCAAACCTGAGAACCGAGCTGCAGGCCGCGCTCTGAGCCCACACGGAATGTGTGTGACTCGAGTCACCAGAAGAGCCCACTTTTCAGAGCGGGGAGTGGCTGAGTGCAGGACCAGCGATCGGCGTCAGTGTCACCTGGGGGAAAAGGGCGCTCACAGGCCTAACAGCGAGACTGAGACCTGATGAGAAAGAGAAGGGGTCACGGGTTATGGGACGTGAAAGAAAACGGTGCACGTGTCCATGAGGATCGCTTTCCTCGCTCCCTTCTTCCCCCTGCAGAGGGCAGTGTGCTCACGAGAGACAGAGACACAGAGAGAGACCCTCCCCTTCCCCTCATGAAGTGTGGTCAAGCCACAACCCCTTCTCCCACATTTCCCATCCTGTTGGGATTCGGGGCACACACCCTGACTTGTGTGTGCCAGGAACTGAACCACTGGCCCGCCATGCGGGATCCGACTCCCTTAGCCACCAGGCCATGGGGCCTGCCGTTGACCTCTGACAGGGTAAGGCCTTACAGAGTCACATGGGAAAGGAAACCTCCGTGGTTGTCTCCCTGCGCCCCCTTGCGGCCGCCTGCCCCTTTACCCTGTTACCCCACACGTTGGAGAGTCGGCCCTGGAGCAGCGTCCCCGCAGTGCTCAGTAAGCAGGGTCTCAGGGCACTGGTTTCCCTGGCCTCTCCCGGAACACTGAAGGATGGCATCGTGGAGCACTGGGAGTCTCGGGTAGCGAGGTGGGAGTGGAGGAGCATCTCCCCGTCCGCCGTGTGGCTGCTGCCACTCTGCTCTGAGAGGACCGAGTGTTGAGATCCACTGTCACCGGACGGTGACTCGTACCCATTCTGGGACTGTGCGAGAGATGAAAGTGGGTTCTGACGCTTCTACTGAATTCTAAGCAAAAGCTTGTTTAATTAATATCCTGGACACCAACTAGAGCCTATGGCCAGAAAGGAGCAAGTAGGTCTGAAGAAACCTGCCATCTCTCCAGCCAGAGGGGATTCCGCAGACACTCACGGGGTGGCGAGCTGCTGCGTGTTTGGGACTAGGCTCTGCCAGGACCACGGGTGATACGTGTGGTGCACTCCCAAATGCCAAGTCCTGTCTAGGTTGTCTAGGGTCACCCCAACAGGAAGTGCCGGGGCTGGAATCTGACCCCAGGAGTCTGTGCTCAGCACTCCCGGAAGTGGTCTGTCTTCCTCATCCTCACAACTCTACTGAGAGCGCGAGTTCAGATCTGCCTGGGAACACTGCCTTTTCCCTGCGTATCTTACCATCTCCAGAACAGTCGGTCCCACAGAGCCGGCCCTCTTGACCAGGTGCTTTATTTTTTTTGGAGAGATTTTCGCTAGAGGGCGCGTGCGCTCGCCAGACAGAGAGACAGAAAGCGAGAAATCACCCCCCAGGGGGGATGGTCACGCTGCAATCCCTTCTCCTCCAGTCTCCTCTCGGGATCTTGGGCACGCACGCACACGCGCCCGGCGTGAGTTTTAAGCCACCGGGTCCGGGACGCGAACCGCGGTCAACTATGTGGGCGTCCAGCAACATAGCCATTACGCTAGCTGCTGGTTCCCCTGACCAGGTGCTTTTGAGGAAAGGTTTTCCTTTTACAGCCCTGCACCTCCAACTTTGTTCTCTCCCACTGTCCCAAACACTCAGGCTATAATGACTTGGGAGTGAATGACAATGCCCGGGGCAGGGGACATGTGGACCATGATGTAAGAGCAGGAGTTGGGAAGGCGACTTTGCTCAATTCTTTCCTGCCAAGGCTTGGCTGGATACCAGGGGCATCAAAGCCCATGCTGACCTGCCCGTGCATTGGGAGCGGAAGGCCAGTGGGTCTGAGGTCTGGACATTCAGTCCTGCTTGCTCCCTAAACGGCCGGACACCCTGTGGTACAGTTCACCTCGATACTACAGAGTGACTTAGCCACCGGGAAGGCGGAGCCACTGTGAACAGGGAGCGGGGAGTGGAAGGGTCAGAGATAGCTGAAGCTACCCAACTGCCCCGGAGCTGTCAGAGAATGAGAAGCTGCTCCCAGCGCCTTTGCTCCAATCTCTAAGGAGAGGGTAGTTCCAGTTATTACTATTCATAAATGAAGCAGGAGGCACTCCTGAGGGACAAACGGACAGCCGGCTAGGCAGAGCTGCTCCAGGAAGTGAAAATTAGTTGTAGCAAAACTGGTTTCGCAAGAGAGAACCCAGCAGACCATCCAAGCATGGGGTAGGTAACATCAGCAGAACTCCAGGATGGAAAAAGACAGACTCTTCCTTTAATTAATGTTCTTGGAGGGGCCAGAAGGTGGCATGATGGTTAAGTTGCTGGACTCGTAAGTGGTCGATCCTGGTTCAAGTCCCAGACCTGGCAGCTTGCTTTCTCACTACCCACCCCCCAACTCTGGTGATGGTGAGCACAAGTGCCCCATAGCAATTTTTAAAAAAAACTTCAATTTATTTATTTGCATTCATTCACTGTACATCATTACAACAAACAAAATGAGATTTTCCATCCAGAGCACACTGTATATTGTCTCAATCAAGCACATCAACATACATGTTATTGTCAGCAAATGATCTTCCATTTCTTGTTTTCTTTATGTTTTGCTTTTTTCCCCATCCTTGATTCCCTATCTCTTACCCTCTGCCATCTCCCGCTCTCCTCCCACACTGTCTCTGGTATCTATGTTTGCTTTCTATACTGTTTTCCCCCCACATTTTATTGAATCACCAAAGACCCTAATCAATCCAAATACCCTCATAGCAAACACAGGTGACACACATTTCCATGAACACAAGTCTAATTTTACGCATCCTATAAAGTAGCACCTAGCTGGGGCTACATATCCTACTGCAGTCATTGAATAGATATTTTTTTCCTGAAACTTTTTTTTTTTTTGTAACTCAATTTACATTCCTTCCCTAAGCATCATCACAGCACACAAAATGCAATCTCCCATCCAGTACACACTGCATAGTGACTCAATCATGCACATT
>NW_006159530.1:5002383-5006740 GCF_000334495.1 Tupaia belangeri chinensis | reverse complement strand
TTCTGGAATGCCAGTTATCCGGATATTTGGACGTTTGATGGTATCCAGTACTTCTCGCATATTATTCTCAAATTTTTGGGCCATTTTCTCAGTCTTCGTGGTGGATTTTTCTAGGCCAGTCATTTTCTCTTCTACATCTGAGATTCTATTTTCTGAATGATCTAGTCTGCTTTTAATACTTTCAAGGGAGATTTTGACTTCTTGTATTATAGACTTCATCTCTAGCAGTTCCGTTTGAGTCTTTTGTAAAGTGTGTAATTCCTCTTTTAGATCTTGCAAGAATTTCCTCATCTCCTGGGACTCGTCAACTTCTTTCTCCTTTCTCTTTAGCAGTTCATTGTCTCTCTTCTCTTCCATCTCTGTTAGCTTCGACATTATGAATGCTCAAAATTCCTTATCAGACATTTCCATGATTTTCACTGAACTGCTTGTGGAAGAAGAAGAGTTACTCTTTTTCCTTGGAGGAGAGGTATTTTCTCATTTTCCCATATGTCTTGTGATCCGGCAGTGATTTCTTGTCATCTGATGGATGGTGTGTTTCTTTCAAATTCTTGAAGTTCAGCCTTAATATTCAGGAACAAGCCGACAGAGGTGATCTAGAATCTCTTTGCCATTCTGTTGTGATCGCGCTAGCTTGTTTGCTGGAGGCTGAATTATCAGTAGAAAATCTTCAGTCCCTGAAATATCTACATCGCTGGAGCCATGTGGAACCTTCTTCTGAAGGCCCGGCCTCTTCTCGCCCCATAGCAAATTAAAAATAAATAAATAATTATAAAAAAATAGTCCCAAGAAAAGTAACTACATTTGGAAGCTCAGAGTCATAAAAAAATAATCCCAAGAAAAGTAACTACATTTGGAAGCTCAGAGTCACAGCACACCGTGTGGTTGTCAGAAACAAGCTTGGAAATGAAATAAAAAACAGCATAATCGGGCCAACAGGTGGCATAGTGGTCAAGGCGCTGGACTCCCACATGGTCAGTTGCCATTCAAGTCTTGGATGGTGGCTTGAAAATCACGCCACCATGTGTGTGCATATGTACGTGTGTATGCATGCCCAAAATCCTGAGATGAGAAGGCAGAAGGGATTGTGGCGAGAGAGAGAGAGAGAGAGAACGCCCCCGTGGGGTGTGGTCATGCTGCAGTCCATTTCTTGGTCCTGTCAGGATTTTGGGCACACATGCCTGGCATGTCCCTGGGGAGGAATCGAACTGTGGACAGCCATGTGGGACTCCACTCCCTATGCACGGCACTTAGCCACTGCTCTATGGGGCAGGTCCCAGACTTAAATAATTCTATTGTATTCCCTCTTTATTGCCTATTATTGGGTCATCAGGAAAGTCATGATGCATTTTTGCATAAAAAAAAACCACGGAAAAGCACATCATGACTTTCCTAACAACCTAATCTTTTTGTCCTCTCTTTTCTTGAAATTCTAGTCCCAGTTAGGCCTTACTAGTCTATAGAATGGGCCCAGCAGAATTCCAATCTCGTGCTTCATTTTCCTTTCCTTCCTTCCCTTCTTCCTTCTTTCTTCTCTCTCTCCCCTTCTCCTTCCTTCCTTCTCTCTTTTTCTTTTCCTTCCTTCCCTTCCTTCCTGTCTTCCTTTCTTTAAGACAGAGCCTGGCTGGTGGTGGTCCTCCTGCCTCAGCCTCCCAGCTAGAGCTACTGGTGCACACAAGCCTGGCGCTTTCTCAGGCAGGGTCTCCCGGTTTGCCCAGGCCAGCCTCCAGCTCCCCGTCTTCCTGCCTCAGCCTCCCGAGTCACTGGATCATAGGTGCATGCCATTATGGCACCCTTTAGGTTAGCCCAGGACTCGAACCCAGGTCTCCTACTTGGTCCCAACCTATGGAACCCAGCTTTTATTATTATTTTATTTGCTAAAGGGCATTCGTGCTCGCCAGAGACAGGCAGAGGGGAGGGATGGCCACCCAGCAATTTCCTCTCCTCTCAGGATTTTGGACTTGCAAAAGCCCCAGGGGACCTGACCAGCCGGAGCCAGCTACATGGGATCCAGACATCTTAACTACCACCACCAGCTGGCTAAGAGCCCAGCTTCTTAATAACCACAAAGGCTGGGGCTCACTTTTTTTTTTTTTTTTTAATCAATTTCTTTCCTTTTCTTTTCCTTTTTAAAAAATTGCCACTGGGTGCGTGTGCTGCCAGAGAGCACCCCCCAGCGGGCCACGGTCACACTGCAGTCCCTTCTCCATTTCGCCATCCTGTGGAATTCTGTGCATGCATACACACGTGCTTGTTTTCAACAACCAGCGCCAGGACTTAAACCCTACCGAGGCCATGTGGCATGTGACTCCCTTAACCACGAGGCTATATGGCCAGCCTTTCTTTTCTTCCTTTTTCTTCTTTGGACAGCGTTCTGTTCCCCCCAAGAAGCCGGAAGCATTTCCTTCCTCCTCTCGGAACCTGCCTTCACCTCCACGCCCAAATATTCCCTGCGTTCGCACAACTACCGCCTTTCATAGAGCCTGCGGCCACTGTCCTCTCCTAGGGACCATTGTCATTACTGAGTTGCTCGGGGTGACGCCCCTGCCGGCCAGTGCGGGATCCCAGGCTAGCCTTTCCCAGGCGGACTCGTGTTTCCTGGACACGCCCTCTCGGTGTCACCCCGCGGCGCCCGGTGTCACCCCGCGGAGCAGAGCGCGCGCCCAGGCGCCCGGAGCCCTCCCGCAGCCCCGCCCCGGGCCGACCGCTCAGCGTCGCGCGTATGCGGCAGCGCCTGATTGGAGGACGGCGCGAGCGCGTTAGAGAGGGCGGCGCTCATTGGGCAGTCTCTCCGCCCTCCGCCGCCGGGCGCCCGCGCGCCGGGGCGCGACCGGCGGGAAGCGCGGCTGCAGCGTCTCGGAGGCGGCCTGTTGCCGTAGCAACCGCGGGAGGTCCGGGGTGGGAATCCGGACGGACCCCAAGTCCTACAGGAAGCCTTCCCAGACTGATGGGGAGAGACGGGGAGCGCAGACGGCCTTATCTCCATCAGGAGCGGGAGCCCTAACTTCCATTGTTTATCCCCAGAGTACTTTATCTCATTTCTCCCAGGGAATACCCTTCCTCGACGGGTCGGTGTAACCGCGGAAAGTAGGGGAGCTCGGAGAGCGCGGGCAGGAAGCCTGTCCTGCGACCAAGGCGCCTTCCCCGCGTGCATGTCGCAGGCTCGCAGAGCACGGCGTCGTGCGTCCCTGCCGCAGGTCCAGAAGTAGCTGCGCAGACCTTCCTAGACTTTGCAGAGGAGGACAGGCCTGTCCTGGCGTTACTGGGAGTGGGGGAGTGGGATGGGGCCGCCCCCGGGTGGGCCGATCTCCACCGTCTCCAACTAATCCCCGTGGTTTAAAGACGGCTGACCTGGTTCTCAGAAGAGGGAGGGATGGTGGAGCTGGGAACAGGCAGAATGTACCAGGGTTTCCGGCATAGCCTCAGTGCAGACAAGTTCCTTTTCCCAAGAGTAGTTTTTTTTTTTTTTTTTTTTAATTTTTGCCAGAGGTTATGTGTAGTCACCAGAAAGCATTTTAAATTAAGTCGGGAAATTAGATCAATAAACTGGTTGATGCCATTTTAGGATTCAAGATTTAAAGGGAAAAAGAAGAAACAGAACTATTAAAGAATGTGCTGGTTTTCTTATGTAGCTTTAAAGATGGTTCCAATGGGCCAGCAGGTGGCGTGGTGATGGGGCACTGGATTTCCACAGGGTTAACCGTGGTTCGAGGCTTGAACCAGGCAGCTTGAGGATCAGGTAGGGCGCAGGTGCACCCGTGCTCAGGGTCGGGAGGAGAAGAGATTGTGATGTGGCCATCCTTCCCAGGGGGTGGCTTCTTACTTTCCCGCTCCCTCTCTCTCTCCAGCAAGCACACATGCCCTATGGCAAAAATTAAAAAAAAAATAAAAGATTCCCAAAGCAGAATTCCACAAACATTCTGATAAGTGTGGTTGCATTACCTGGAATTAGCTTCCCACGGAGACTCCTTAGAAAGTAATCTTGAGGGGCCAGCAGATGGTGTAATGGTTATGTTGCTGGACTCCTCAGTTGGAGTCCCAGACTTGGCAGGTGTATGTGCGTGGGTGCCCAAAATTCCTAGAGGAGAATGGAGGAGCAAGGATTGCGGCGTGGCCATCCCCCTTGGGGATGTCTCTCTGGCGAGCTCACGTGCCCTATAGAAAAATCTCTCTTTAAAAAAAAACAACTTATTTCATTAAGAAAAAATGATTTATTTAATTGTATTTGTTATTATTATTTAAAGAATTATTTTATTTAACTTTATTATTGTTTTTAATTTGACCAGGGAGAGATAGAGAGAGAGACAGAGAGAGGGAAAGTGAGAAAGCAGGTCACCAGGTCCGGAACTCAAACCGT
>NW_006159530.1:5000912-5002215 GCF_000334495.1 Tupaia belangeri chinensis | reverse complement strand
CCAGGTCTGGGACTTGAACTGTGGTTGGCTGTGTGGGAGTCCAGCACCTTAACCATCATGCCTCCTCCTGCTCTCCCACCACCACCACCAACAAAAAAATCCTTATTTCTGCCACCTTGAAATCTTGGAGACTTCTAATGCTCTCTAAAATTTTCTAGCACCTGTGCTGTTAATGAAAACTGTAGATTGAGTTACCTGGAACTGTCAGAATTTCAGGGATGTTTTTGGTCCTAAACAGTCAGATCTTGGCAATTTCATGTGATTCGACCGAATATGTGAATAGAGAAGCTTTATTTAAAAGCTTTTGAAAGTGACTCCTGTTTTTGGTATAAAGGCGTGCCTCCTAAGTACTGATTTTGTGAGTTAAGATCAGCAGGCCCTGTGCAGTGTGTCTGGCCGCCTCCGTTTTGCACGTGTGGTCTGGGAGCCTGACGAGACACCAGGAATATAAGGGCAGCTGGAAAGCGCTCAGCACATGTCTCTGGCAACGTTGACCACAGCCCTCCCTGACAAGTTGGAGGTCACTGACTCTGAAACCCAGCCAGGCTCTGCGGACCTGCAGTGGAGGCTTTCCACGACCTTGGAACCCTGGCCTGCTTCCTATTAACGCTGCTCTGTTCCGACCGAGGCCTGCCGTGGCCTGGCTTCCTGCTTGTTTTCCACATCTTCTGCCCTTCTTCTTGTACAACTCATTTTCTTTGTGGTGGGTCTCACCAAAAGATACTGCGTACAGAAAAGGGGCTTCTGGAAATGATCATGTTTCAGCAACGGAATCGTTTAAACATCTGACAGTCATTTACAACTGATCTCTTCCATGGAAAATATCACACTAGCCGAGAAAACTGGAAAGAGCTGGCTGGAGCGATCCGTCGGGTCTGCCGTGCGCCGTTCAGAGGGGTTCCTGGGAGACCTCAGACCGAGGTTATTTTTACTGCAATTTAACTTGTTGGGTGCGTTCCCTTCTGCGGAGAACGGGGGAACCCGAGTCTGGGTAGGAAGGTGAATTTCTGCAAAAGAGACACATCCGTAGGGTTTGAGCTAATGGCTTATCGGCCTTGCGAGTCGTTGTCCAAATCTGTGTTTTTAATCCCTTGTTAGGAACATTGATCGTATCCTG
The DNA here is from genome assembly GCF_000334495.1 of Tupaia belangeri chinensis. Lineage (NCBI taxonomy): Eukaryota > Metazoa > Chordata > Mammalia > Scandentia > Tupaiidae > Tupaia > Tupaia belangeri. The sequence goes on along the minus strand of NW_006159530.1, from coordinate 5,001,098 downwards.
TCTGTTGGAGTCTGCAGGTCTGTAGATTTTTCTAAGACTATTTTTCTAGGTTTATGTTTTTTATAAATCTCTAATTACATTCATTATTATTACTTACTTAATTTATTTTAAGAGAGATTTTTGCTATAAGGCACATGCGCTCGCTGGAGAGACAGAGACAGAAAGCAAGAAATCACCCCCTACGAG
>NW_006159530.1:5000048-5000810 GCF_000334495.1 Tupaia belangeri chinensis | reverse complement strand
ATTTTTTTTGAGAGGTTTTTTTGCTATAGGGCATGTGCGCTCGCCAGACAGACAAGAGAGAGACATAGATACAGAAAGCGAGAAATCACCCCCCAATCCCTTCTCTTGGTCACGCCACAATCCCTTCTCTTCCATTCTCCTCTCAGGATCTTGGGCACACACATACACACACACACGCGCGCGCCTGGTGTGAGTTTTAAGCCACCGGGTCCGGGACGCGAACCGTGGTCGACTACGTGGGAGTCCAGCGACATAGCCATTACGCTAACTGCTGGTTCCCCCTGCAGCGTGAGTTTTAAGCTGCTGGGTCTGGGACTCAAACTGTAGTTGATTACGTAGGAGACCAGTGACATAACCATTATGCCATCTGCTGGTCCCCTTATTATTATTTTTAAATTTCTATAGGACACATGTGCCCACCAGAGAGATGCAGAGAGAGAGAGGGAAAGTGAGAAACCAAGCTGCCAGGTCCAGGACTCAAACTGCATTCAGTCATGCGGGAGTCCAGTGCCTTAACCACCATGCCACCTGCCATCCCCTCTAGGGTTGCTTTTGATGAGATAAGAAAAAACTGTCAAGAAACCCTGGTTAGTCTGGAAATGAGCCTTTGAAGTTGAATTGGTTTCATCATAGGGACCTGGACATTTCTTAATATAGGAAATACGCAGTTCTCTGTGGGCCTGCTGGCCTCGTGCTCTGAGCATAACATTACACTGCTGCTACTGTCGTCTGCAGGTTATTGGAAACCCCGGGGGACTACTC
>NW_006159530.1:4999429-4999910 GCF_000334495.1 Tupaia belangeri chinensis | reverse complement strand
GAAATGTCTATTTACAGAAGTGTTTGCGTGTCTTTCAACCAGTACTCTCCTGGAGAAATATAGTGCTACCCAGACATGGAATTTAAAATGTTCTAGTAGTTCCATTATCAAAGTAAAAAGAAGCAGGTGAAATTAATTTTGAACAATATATTTTATTGAACCTAATATATCCAAAATAGTTTCTTGTCACTAAGTAATCAATATAAAAATAATCAGTTATATTCTAATTTTTGTATGAAGGCTTAGAAATTCGTGTGCATTTTACATGCACAATGTATATCATTTTACATGTACAATGTATACCTATATTTCCTTATTTCCTTTTTTTTTTTTTTTTTTTTTTTTAGGTGTTTGCCATAGGGCACATGCCAGAGAGAGGCATTTGCCAGAGAGAGGCAGACAAAGGGAGAATGAAAATCACCTCCCAGGGAGATGGCCACACCATAATCCCTTCTACACTTTCCTCCCGGGATTTTGGGCA
>NW_006159530.1:4994642-4999331 GCF_000334495.1 Tupaia belangeri chinensis | reverse complement strand
ATGCCACCTGTTGGCCCCCCACTTTTTTTAAACGTTTATTTCTTTCATGAGAGAGAGACAGAGACAGAAACAGAATGAGAGACACAAGAACCCTCAACAAAATTTAATGTCACGATCCCTTCCCCAGTCCTCAGCCAGCTGGGATCCCTGGCAGGCATGTGCCAACGTGGGTTCTACATGTCAACCCAGGAACTGAACCCGGGTCTGACGTGTGGCTCCCGCATTGCAGAGTGTTGGAATATCTTGTGCCACCATAACTGGGCTAAGGAGTAACCACTTTTTAAGTTTTTTTTTTTTTTTCACCATAGGGTGCATGCCTAAGAGAGACAGAGTCAAAGAGAGAGAGTGAGAAGTCATTCCTCAGGGGGTGGCCATGCTGCAGTCCCTTCCCCTCCTTCCTCTCGGGATTCTGGACACACACGCACATGCGCCCAGCGTAATTTTCAAGCTGCCAGGTCTGGGACTCGAACCACGGTTGGCCATGTGGGAGTCACCATGGCACCTGCTGGCCCCAGGCCCACATTTTAGGTGCCCAGTGGCCATATGGAAATAGTGGGCTGCTGCTGTGTTTACAGTTGGCAGAGGAGTTCAGAGAAGGGCAGGAAACGTCAGGAGGGAGACAAAGAAAGCAAGCAAGCAAGCAAGCAAGCAAGCGCTGGCGGGACACAGCACGTGTGACTGCTGACGTCCCAGGGCAGGCTTTCCTCTGTTCTCCGTTCTCCTAAAGCACCCATCCTCTTCCTCTGACACCCAGCTAGAGACGGGGATCCAGCAGCCCTGGACATTCGGGCGAGGCCAGGCGGCTTTGGTCCGAGAGAGCGAGCACCTCGGGCGGACAGGCGGAAGCCGTGAGAGCCGAGCTGTGCCCTCGCGTGTCTGCAGCTCCCTGGTCACTCTCATAACTGGGACGAAAATGCTCACTTTGCAGAGTTTTAGGGGCGATTCAACAGACCCCTTTGGGGGTGTCCCTGGCTGAGGGGCCGTCAAGGAGCTCAGCCTGCCTGTCCTGTCGTCTCCTTCTGCACCCGTGATCTGCGGGGGCCTCCCCCAGCCTTCTCTTCCTCGGCCCTCTCTTAGAGTCTGGGTCCAGTTCCTACTCTGCTTCCCCACAACCTCGGTTTGCAGTCCTGGTCACACGCCCGCTGTCATGGTGAGCGTGTCACACGTATCAGACACTTCTTGGCGAAGCACGACTGATAACGGCAGTAACAATCCACTCACTGTCCGTTCCTAATTCACGGAAACGTCCCACTGAGCTTTTACCTCGGGGAGGAGATCGAGTACTTTTACTCCTGACCGATGGGTGGCGGTATTGTCTAAGCCTCCGCTGGCGGCCTGCGCTTCTGTCTCCCGTTCCAGTCGCGACGATCAAGGCGTGCTCTCATCAGGATAGTGACCTTCTCAGAGCCCAGGGCGCTGAACTGCACTGCCAGCCCTCAATGCCACGGGACACCCAGGACACGGAGTTGCAGTCCATTCGGACACGTGGAGAGGCTGCTGGGCACAGAGCAAGGTGCCTGTTTGGATGTGACCCTTTGCTGGCTTGTCCCAGACAGGGGCCCCAGAAGGTGCTGGCCAGCAGGAGCTCCCCAAGGTCAAAATGCAAGGACTGGGAGGGTAGGGAGGTTGACCTTGAGAGGCTGTTGACAGGTGTTCAAGACTGGTCTTCTTCAGTCTCACTGTGATACTGGGGCTGGCTTTCTTATTCTTCACCGCTCCCCCCAGCAAGACATAGTGCCTTTGAATGAAAAGGATGTGTTTTGTAAAAATGTTCTGGGCTCTGAAATTTATTATTAATTTTAAAGGCTTTTTTTTTTTTTTTTTTTTTTGCTATAGGGTGTGTGTGCTCACCAGAAAGACAGGGAGAGACAGAGAGACAGAAAGCAAGAAATCACCCCCCCAGAGGGGATGGCCATGCTGCAATCTCTTGTCCTCCATTCTCCTCTCGGGATCTTGGGCACGCATGCACATGCATCTGGCGTGAGTTTAAGCCACCAAGTCCGGGACTTGAACTGCGGTCGACTACATGGGAGTTCAGCAAAGTAGCCATTACACTAACTGCTGGTCCTCTGAAATTTATCTTTTCAAATCCTAATCTCTCTCTCTCTCTCTTTTTTTTTTTTTTTTTTTGAGTCTTCCTTTTATGAATGAGGAAAGAGAGAGAGATGGGCACCCCCAACGGGGCCCTCAACCCTCTCTGGGCCACTGACACATGGGTGGTGAGCTCAGGGAGGTCTCTGGACGCCACCAGGCCTTGCCTCTGGGCCAGCCTCATGGGTTTTGCCACACCACCTTCTGAACGCCACCTGGAATTTCTGTGCGTTTCTCTCACCCCTGACAGCCAATACAATGATAGTTGGAATTCGGAATGGCAGTCTTTAGGAAGCACATAACCAACTATTTGAATTAAAGAAAGTGTAATTATATTTGCAGACTTAAAGGTCTTTTAGGCTTCCCTGTAAATATTCTGATTTTCATGAGGTGGCCCCAAGTGACTGATCAGGAGTCGATCAAGTGATTAACCTGAAAACACTGGAGAATGCAGAAAAGCACCAAGGAGAAAATAAAACTCATTAACTTTAAAAGATAGATACCCAGGGGCCAAGAGGTAGCGTGGTGGTTAAGATGCTGGACTCCCTCATAGCTGACTGCCATCTGAGTCCTGGACCCGGTAGCTTGCTTTCTCACTGTCTTTCTCTGGTGAGAGTGTATGTCCTGTAGCAAATTAAATATGCGTGCGCTCACCAGACAGACAGAGACAGAGAGACAGAAAGCAAGAAATCACCCCCCAGGGGAGATGGCCACGCCGCAATCCCTTCTTCTCCATTCTCCTCTCGGGATCTTGGGCACGCACGCACACGTGCCTGGCGTGAGTTTTAAGCCACCGGGTCCGGGACGCGAACCGTGGTCAACTACGTGGGAATCCAGCGACATAGCTATTACGCTAACTGCTGGTCCTGAGAACACTATTGATTATTGTTGCATGGACTAAACCAGAAAAAAATTCAAAGTATAAGTCAAGCTACATGAATTCCATCTAGCCATGCTAACAAATAAGGTTCAGGAAATCTCTGGAATTATCTTGGTTTATTTGATTATTCAGTCATTAATTTATATGTGAAGACATTTAAGTACCTGCTATGTGACGTGTGCTGTGCAAGATGTGGGGGCGAGGGGCAGGGGAGTTGATCAGTGAGGAAGACAAGGTGCTGTGTAAGTCCTGCTGACTCACTATGGAGAGATGAGCAAACCGGAACCAGAATGTGGGAAGAGCACGGCCGGGGAGCGCGGTCTGCAGTGCCAGCGCAGAGGACAGAGGACGGAACCTGACCACCCCGCAAGAAAGGGCTCACTGTTGTCTTTAAAGGCAAATGGGAACTATCCTGATTGGGCTTGGGAAGTTGGAGAAAGGATATTCCAGGCAGAGGAAAGAAATGTGCAAAGACACAGGTACTGGGTTGCTTGGCATTTGTGAGGGATGGAGCACAGTGTGAGTGCGTTGGGATCGGAGGTGTGGCAGGGAGTGGGTGCGGACAGAGATGCGGGAGGGATGGGTGTTTGTCCCGGGTCTGGTTGAGTATTGTGGGATTTGCTGATGGATGGAGGCTGAGGTCCGGAGTGGGAGAAATACGGGGGGATTCCCAGCTTCTAATTTGAATGAGAGGGTGAATGCGGGGGATGCAGAGAGGGGAGGGATTATGGGATGAGGAAGATGAGGAGTTCACCTTGGACTTATAGGGATCCCACCCCAGAGACAATGACAACACAAGGGAAGTTCAAGTTTGTGGGAAAATGTATTATGACAAAATGATGCATGGTTTTCAGAAATTTTTTTGCACCATAATAAACTTGTGCTTTAATTCAATTTTTCCACAGATGTTTTAAAGTCTCTCATATCAAACTGACCATCAAGAGAGATCTAGATTTCCAGTTGCAGATTTTTTAAGGTAGTAATTGCCATTTATGGAGGGCTTACTATGTGCCAGGTTTTGTATTAATCTTCATATTAAATCCTCTTAGCAATCCTATAACCACATTTTACAGACGAGGACATCAAGTCTTGTGAGTGGTCCGACGTCACGTGGCCAGCAAGTGGCGGAGCTGGGATGTGAACCCAGGCTGATTCCAGAGCCCGTATCCTCCACTGCCTTAGTAAACAGAAGCTGCGTGCATGGACCCACATCCAATCGAAGCAAGAGGGGAGACTTTCAGGGACAGGATTCAGAACGGGAAGCGCAAACGACTGAGATTGGAGCCTGGGGGACAGGCTCACTTGTGGAGCAAAGCAGAAGATGAACCCATGGAAACCAGGAAAGAGTTGCCATAGAGCAAGGAAGGAAGCAAGGAAACAGTATTGCCTAGAAGCCCCCGAGGAGAATTTCAAGGAGGGAGGAGATTTAACAGTGGCAACTATCAGGGCTAGCAGGTGTGTGGTGCTTAAGGCACTAGACTCATACATGGCTGACCGCAGTTCAAGTCCTGGATCTGGGAGTTTGCTTTCTCACTTGCCCTTTCTCTTTCTGATGAGCACATGCGCCCCATGGCAAACTTAAAATAATAATAATAATAATAATAATAAATAAAATAAATCATTTAAAAAACTGGCAACCATCACAGAGAGGGAAGGTAAGAAGGGACCGAACGGATCTTCAGACACTGTTCTGTGGCCTCCAGCAGCAGCCCACCCCT
>NW_006159530.1:4978997-4994613 GCF_000334495.1 Tupaia belangeri chinensis | reverse complement strand
TGGCCGAACCTGGTTACAAGTCTCCACCCTTTCCTCTTTACGGCTCCTCCGGATCCTCGTCCTTTGCGGTTTACCTGCATCATTGTCTGTCTTTCTTTCTTTCTTTCTTTCTTTCTTTCTTTCTTTCTTTCTTTCTTTCTTTCTTTCTTCTTCCTTTCTTCCTTTCTTCCTTTCTTTCTTTTTTTCCTTTTTAATTGGCCTGTTAAAAACAATACGTTTCATCATCTTGTAGAAAGAGAGAGGGAACGTGAGAAATCATCTCCCCCAAGCAGGGATGGTCATGCCACAATCTCTTCTCCATTCTTTTCTCAGGATGTTGGATGCGTACACACATGTGCCCAGCACGATTTTCAAGCCATCAGATCCAGGCCTCGAACAACAGTTGGCAATGTGGGAGTCCAGTGCCTTACCCACCAAACCACCTGCTGGTCCCGGCGTTGTACATTTTTCTAAAGCATAGTATGCCTCTTCCCTTACGCCACTGCATTTCTATCCTGATGTGTCTTCCTGCATCTGGTCGTGTTCTCCTGCAATCTATCGTACCCAGTTAATCCTTCTGAAAGTCTCACTGCGCCCCTCCCCAGCTCAGAAACCTTTGGTGGCTCTTCGCGGTTTATGATATAAATACCGGGCTCTCACTGAAGACATAGCCATTACGCTAACTGCTGGTTCCCACGCCACTGCATTTCTATCCTGATGTGTCTTCCTGCATCTGGTCGTGTTCTCCTGCAATCTATCGTACCCAGTTAATCCTTCTGAAAGTCTCACTGCGCCCCTCCCCAGCTCAGAAACCTTTGGTGGCTCTTCGCGGTTTATGATATAAATACCGGGCTCTCACTGAAGGCCCTTTATGAAATGGCTCTGGCGTATATTCCAGCCTCCTCCTCCTCCCGCATTACCTGCCCGCAGGCCGTTCTCCTGCCAGACTGAAGCACGCTCTGCCCCTCAGACTCGTCACTTGCGCTGATTCTTCCACCTGGGTGCACGTTCCTCTGATCATTCAGGCCCCAATCCTACCTGTCCTTCAAAGGTCATTGCAAATGCTCTTTTTGCTGTGGAGTTTTTCTTGACCCCTTCTACCAGAAGTAATTTTGACCTTCTCTGAACTAACATGAGTACGGTGCTTTTCCTGTATGCCTCTCAGGGCGATCCACGCTTTCTGCTTTATTTGGGTACATGTGCTTGCCGGAGAGAGACAGTGAGGGAAAAAGTGAGAAATCACCCCCCAGAGCAGATAGGCGTTCTAAATCCCTTCTCCTCCATTTTCCTACTGGGGTTTTGGGCAAGCATGCACTGTGCCTGGCATGATTTTCAAGCCGTCAGGTCTGAACTCCAACCGTAGTCTGCCATGTGGCAGTCCAGTGTCTTAACCACTACGCCACTGTTGGCCCCAGGGCTATACGTCTTTTTTTTTTTTTTTTGGAGAGATTTTCACTGTAGGGCGCGTGCGCTCGCCAGACAGACAGAGAGAGACATAGAGACAGAAAGCGAGAAATCACCCCCCAGGGGGGATGGCCATGCCTCAATCCCTTCTCCTCCATTCTCCTCTCGGGTTCTTGGGCATGCATGTACATGCGCTCAGTGTGTTAAGTCACTGGGTTTGGGACTTGAACCGCAGTTGACTACGTGGGAGTACAGCAACATAGCCATTACGCTAACTGCTGGTCCCTTGAGTTAGTTTTTAAAGGGAAAATCTGTTCTTCACTATTTTTATATTCCTTATTTTGCTTGTCACATGGGTATTTTTTTTTTTTTTTGGAGAGATTTTCACTGTAGGGCGCGTGCGCTCGCCAGACAGACAGAGAGAGACATAGAGACAGAAAGCGAGAAATCACCCCCCGGAGGGAATGGCCACACCTCAATCCCTTCTCCTCTATTCTCCTCTCGGGATCTTGGGCACGCACGAACATGCGCCTGGCATGAGTTTAAGCCACTGGGTCCAGGACTTGAACCCTGGTCGACTACATGAGAGTCCAGAGACATAGCCATTATGTCAACTGCTGGTGCCATCACATGGGTATTCCATATGTAGGTAGGTATTTGGTTGCATATTTATTTATTGAATGAATGGGGGGTAGCTGATTTTGCTGTCGATCTGTGCAGTCCCTGGGTATTTCCTTCTTAATTATCTCTTTAGGCTGCGCCTTTCCAGGCTCTGACTTTTCAGTTAAAAACCATAGCTACAGTGTGGGGAGAGTGAATTTTGATTAACATCAGTGTCTGATAAAAGGGCTTTGGTAGATATTTGCTTTCTTAGGATGCTCTAAAGAGCTACATTTTCTTACTTGGAGACAGATCTGCTGCTCTCTGGATCATTGCAATATCCAGTTTGTTTATTCTTGAGATGTTTAATGTACTCACCCCCTGCAAAGGCAGTGTTTAGAGTGTGCCTTTGGGGGCCAGCAGGTGGCGTGGTGGTTAAGGCGCTGAATTTCTGCATGGCCAATGACAGTTTGAATGCTGTACCTAACGACTTGCCTTTTCACGCCCCTTCTTCCCTGTCCCTTTCTGGTGAGTGCGTATGCCCTACAGCAAATTAAATAACAATAATAACTAAAGTAAATAGATGTGCCTTTGAAAGGGGGTGGATACAGGGGTCTTCAAAAAGTTTGTGGAATGAAATGTATGCGTTTATTTTGGTATCCAAAAGAAATGGAAATCTATGCAAAATCTTTTCCTAATATACATTTTCCCACAAACTTGTTGAAGACCCTTTATAGCGAGGCAAAAGGAAAGGCACCTGTCTTGGGATGGAATCCTGGATTCCCTGGGAATATCTGTGTTCGGTGAAGTGTATGTAACACTTCCAGGTTTTCCTGATCCATAGATAGAACCAGATTAGGGAATCAGAAGCCACAGCCAGGACGAGGGACCCGGTGTGGTGGTGCCTGTCTGTCTTGCGTGTGCAATCCAATCTGGAGGCTGGAGTTTCCACGCTGACCCTTCCATCCTGCATGGAGCTCTGTGACCTTCCTCGGCCTTCCTGGCCACATGTGGATGAGTTGCTTGTTCAAGAGGCAGTGGAACTCAGGGGAGAGGCCAGTGGAAAATGTCTTCCGGGGAGTGTTTATTTGAGTTTCAATGTCAGGTTTAGACCTGATAATTGAGCACGTGGGCAGCTGGCGTTCTTAGCTTTCCACCAGCAGCTCAGCCAGAGCCAAATCGCTTGTTTGGAATTTACGTGAGAAAAACGGCTGTTGAATTGCTTTTGTGCCAGATCCTATACCAGGCAGATAATCAGCAATCAACTTTTATTTGTTTATTTAAAAAAATGTGTCTTTTCATTTCTTTCTCCCATGAGAGAGAGAGGGAGGGAGGGAGGAAGGAAGGAGGCGCTCCCAGTAAGGCCTTCACGCCATGATCCTCCCTGGTCTCGGCAAGCCGGGGTCACCGCACGCGCATACCTGGTCCACGGGGAGGCCTGGGAGATGGCCTCGGTGTCGCAGAGCATCACGTTCCCAGTGTGCCACCGTGGCCGGCCTTTGATTTATCTATTTATTTAGTTCCTTTCCCGAGAGAGAGCGCGTGAGCCAGAGCGTACGCACAAGAGGAGGGAAGGAGGGAGAGAGGCGCCCCAGCAGGGTCGTGTTCCCCACGATATCCCCCAGCTCTGACTCGTCGGGATCCTGAGCACCACGTGCCCGGGTTTCTCAGGTCCACTCAGGAGCCGGAAGCTGTGGTCGGCCACGCGACTCCCAGCACTGCAGGTGTGATGTTACCGCCTGTGACCCGCGGCTGGGCCATCAGCAGTGAGTTTAATCTCCTCTGGTGTCTCTTACTCGTCAGAGGGTCTGTGCTCACCAGAGAGACACAGAGACAAAGGGAGAAAGCACCCCTCCATGGGGCCTGCTCTTCCTGCAGTCTCTCCTCTGCCACTCCTTCCTCTCTCTCTCTCTCTCTCTCTCTCTCTCACACACACACACACACACACACACACACACCACGCACCCAGCACTTCCGTCAGGTTGCTGAAGCTGGGATGGCCACAAGGCTGACCCTCCTCCTCCTTGGTCTTCTCTTATGAAATGAGCATAACCTTCCCAGCTGCTGCTTCCCTTCATCCCATCGCTGTCTTTCTCCCTCTGCCCAGTGGGGAAATGCCATGTTTTCACTAAAAAGCAAGGTACCTCCAGTCCCGGGGAGGAGAAGGTGAGAAAAGATACTCACCACCTGCTGCATTCAATAACATTTATTTCATGAGTGAGAGACAAGGAGAGAGACACACGCACAGCACTCCTGACAGGGTCCCAACACTGTGATCCGTCCCTGGCTTTGGTCAGCCGGATCATGGGCACATTCATGGTCGACCATAGTTCGAGTCCTGGACCTGGCAGCTAGCTTTCTTGCTTTTCCCTTTCTTCTTGGTCAAATTAATAATAATAATAATAATAATAATAATAATAGCAAGTAAAATTAAATAAGTAAACAATTCTAAAAAAAACCTTTAAAAATTTGCTATAGGGTGTGTGCACTTAGAGAGAGAGAGAGAGAGAGAGAGGAGAAATCATACCCCGGGGGGCAGGGAAGGCCATGCCACAATACCTTCTCATCCATTCTCCTCTTGGCATTTTGTGCACACGTGCCTTTTTAAAGCCACCAGATCCAGAACTGGAACTGTGCGGTCAGCCAAGTGGGATCCAGCCACCCTAACCACCATGCCACTGGCTGGCCCCGGAAATACCTTTTTGCTATGGTTAGCTGAGGTTTAGAAATGAAGCCTGTGGCTCAGAACTAGGAAGTCAGATATAGAATCGATGTTCTCAAGACCCTGTATTCCAGTTTATGGGGTGCACCAAAATGGGCTGGCGGGATCTGGCGAGTCACTACAGCAGCACAGGGTAATATTGCAGAGCCGTCTCTACTGGACCTCGCAGCAGCTGGTTAGGGGTCATGACACAGCGGCGTCTGTATCCAACATCCTAAACTGTACAGAGCGAAGGCCAGCGGGATCGGGATCGAGTCCGTACATTCTCTAGAGTTTGTTATTCAGGAAACTCGTTTTCTCATTTAATCATGACCACATTTCTGTGATGAAGAAGGCTTGTGACCTCATTTTATAGACAAAGGAACTGCAGCCAGGAAGTTTGTGTCGATCGACAAGTCACGCACAGTGACCGAGACGGGCCATTCGAGGCCACGCTTCAGCCTCTTTCTGTGTACTTTTTTTTTTTTTTTAAGAATTATTCACTTTCATTTATTATTTAATTATTATTATTATTTTAAGGTTTTCATCATAGGACACTTGTGCTCACTAGAGAGAGACACAGAGAGATAGTGAGAGAGAAAGTGAGAAATCACCCCCGGGGGGATGGCCACCCCACAATCCCTTCTGCTTCATTCTCTCTTGGAATTTTAGGCACGCAAACACACGTGCCCAGTGTGATGTTCAAGTTGCTAGGTCCGGGACTTGAACCATGGTCAGCCATGTGGGAGTCTACCACCTTCACCACTATGTCACCCGCCGGCCCCTCTTTCTGTATACTTAAGTCTATATTTTGGTGAGCAGGTATGACCAAAAAATAAATTAATTAATTAACAGATACACATCTAGAACTTTTCCTTTCCTCTGCTTTCTGAAAGAATGCGTGTTTCTTGGATGGACAGCTGCTTTGTTATGTTTTACTTCTTCCACGAGACAGAGACAGACTTCCCCAACAGGGTCTTCATGCTGTGATCCACCCCTGGCTTCAGCCAACCCAGATCAGATACATGCATGCCTGGCATGCTCAGGGAGGTCTTGGGATTTGAACCTGGGACATTCCCATGAAGATCGGCATCTCAGAGCACTGTGTTGCCACTGTGCCACTGGTTGCCCAGGACGCCTGCTTTTGTTCTGTACAATCAGATAATGAGAAGGGAGGACTGGTGGAGTGAGCTATGTTGGGGGGCAGAGAAGTTCTGGGGAGAGAAGAATATTCTAGAAAAGGACACAGGAAGGGGGGGACAGCTAATGCAGGCTGAGATTTGAGAGAATTTGGGGTGTTTGGGGGTACGTGAAATCAAGGGACATCTGTGTGCTAGGAGGGAGTAGGAAGGGGGTGGGGGAAAGGGTCTTAAGAAGCTTTACTTTTAGTACACATGGGACGCTCCCTGCCGCCTGTTTCTGAAATTGCAGCAGCTTTCCTTGGCTTTTCAGATCCCTCTGACAGCCAGCGTGTTCTTCCTCGGATTCAGATCTCTGCAGCGGATCCAGCTCCTCAAGTTAAAGCAGAGTTTGCCCGTCCGTGCAGTGAGCCTGGGAGAGAGCAGTTTCTAACGTGTGGAGCCCAAGATCAACAGTGCCAGAGAGGACTCGAACAGGCGAAGGGACAGCTTCTCCCTTACTGCCTCCGCTCTGCTGGTGGAGGCCCCAGGAGGCCGGAGTCAGAGCCTCGTTCTGAGCGTCCTCACTTCAGAAGTCCTTCTGTTCTCCTGGGATGCGGGAAGTTCTTCCTGGTCCTAACCCCATCCTTCTCTGATTGCATCATGACCCCGAAAAGCCTTCCATTCCCGGGAAGAGAACGGCAGGGCTCGAAAGGGACAATTGTTTTGCAACTGTCTCCTAGCGCGCAGCTCGTGGTGAGCAGGGTCTTGTGACTCGGTCCCAGTGGGCAGTCGTGTGGGCAGTGGCGCCAGCCACAGGGCACGACCTGCTGTCGTAGCTGAACTGCTGACCTGTCCTTGTCCTGGGAGAGACGCCACCAGCTCTCACTGAAGCAGGGCTGGGAATAGGGGGATCCGAGGCCACCGGCAGGCCCTGGTATGACTGTCTGGACACCCGCCTGGGGACTCTCAGTGCAGCTTTGCTGAGACCTGGAATTGAACCTGCAGGGTTCAGAGCCGCTCTTCAGGGGTAGGAAGCTGGCTGTCCATTCGTTAAGCACCAGGGTCCCCAATGGACTTCCTTCCCTAGTTGACGGCGCGAGAGCCGATAATCTGACTAGGAGCACGCAAGGTTTTCCTTTCCTGTCCTTAGAGTACTCCCTACCATGACGTGACGTAACTAAGCTTTTTTATAGGATCCCGAGAGAACGGAGGAGAAGGGATGGCAGCATGGCCATCCCTGCTGGTGGCTGATTTCTCATTTCCCTCTCACTGTCTCTTTCTCTGTCTCTCTCTCTTTCTGTCTCTCTCCAGCGAGTGCACGTACCCTATGGCAAGAACCTAAAAACAAAAGAAAAACCCACCAGGTGCATGTGTACCTAGGATCCTGAGGATTGGGGTGTGGCCACCCCCCGGGGTGCTTTCTCTCGCTCTCTCTGAGATGCTCCCATGAGCACACCTGCCCTGTAGCGAAGTACTGCAGACTTAGAACGCCAGAGCTGTGCCCGACGGAAGCGGATTCCTCCCAGTACTGGAGCCTGGCCGTCTGGGGTCACGGCCGCGGCAGACTTGGAGTGCGGGGATGTCTGTTTCCTGGTTCGCAGACGGCACTGTCTCGCAGTGTCCTGCGTGGTGGAGGGGAGAGCCGTCTCTCGTGGGCCCCTTTCACAGGGCACTGACTCCATTTCTGAGGGCTCCATCCCCATAGCCTTGGATTTGGGGTAACAAACATTCAGACCATGGCCAAGTCAAATTAAAGTAAAAATGGCCGCCTAGTGGCTCGTGGGACTGCGGAGACCACGGACTAGTCGGGCTTGACGGTGCTGTGAGGGCCCGTCTTCCCCCCTCTCTGCCCTGCTCTCCTGGCCGGCTGCGATCTCGTCTATGTCGGCCCGGTAACTGCCAGCACAGACCTGCAGAGACGAGTTACGGGAGTGCTTCATAAACTGCAATTAGGTTGGGGCCAGCAGGTAGAGTGGTTAAGGTGCTGGACTCCCACATAGTCCATCACAGTTTGAGTCCCAGACATGGCAGATTGATTTCTCCCTCTCTGTCTCTGTCTCTGTCTCTGTCTCTGTCTGGTGAGTACATGTGTCCTATAGCAAGTTAAAAAAATAGCAACTAGGGGCCGGCAGGTGGCATGGTGGTTAAAGGCGCTGGACTCTCACATGGCTGACTGCGGTTCAAGTCCTGGACCTGGTGGTTTGCTTTCTCACTTTATTCCCTCTCTCTGATCAAAAAACTGGAAAATAATAATAGTAATAAGCAAGTCTTTAAAAAATAGCAAATAAAGTTAAAGAAATAATTCTTTAAGAAAACAAAACTAGAATTAGTCTGAGAAGTCTCATGACCTCTCTGAGCCTTGGTCTCCTCATCTGTAAAGTGGGAATACTACGATACCCTCCATGGAGGATTATGTGAATATTTAATGAGGTACTTTTTTTAAAGATCTATCTCCTTTTATTAAAACAAAAACATTTATTTAAAACTTTTATTTAGTATTCTTCTTTAGTTTTGAGCAGAGAGAGACAGACAGTGAGAAAGGGAGAGTGAGAAAGCAAGCTGCCAGGTTTGGGACCTGAACTGTGGTCAACCATGTGGGAGCCCAACATCTCCACCACCATGCCACCTGCTGGCCTCCAACGAGGTATTTTAAAAAGAAGTTTATTTATTCCCTTTCTGAGCTAGAGGGACGGAGGCAGAGAGACAACACCCCACAGAGTCCTGATGCTGCGAGCCATCCCCAGGCTCACAGCAGCCACAGGTCACGGGAGTCTGTGTGCCCGGCTCTGAGGGACGTCTCTGAGGTGAGCCCACACCCTCCCGTGTGGGTCATTCTTGCAGGGTGATGCGTTCTGCCTCTGTGCTGTTGTCTGCCCCTAATGAGCTCTTGAGAGGCTCCTTTGTTGTTAACAACATGGACTTTGGTGGCCAGCAGACAGAGTGGTGATTAAAGTGCTGGATCCCCACATGGTCGACTGTGGTTCGAGTCTTAGGTCCAGTGGTTTAAAAAAATCACAACACATAGATAAATAAATAAATGTTTAAAAAAATAACAAAAATTAAAAGGGCTTTGGAGTACACCTGGGTTGGTAAGTTACTAGTTTACTTGTGTGTGGGTATACTGACCGTACTTTTCCATAGGTTGTTTGAGATTTTTTTTTTTAAGAATTACTTTATTTAATTTTATTAATCATCATTACTATTAGTTTTAATTTGACCAGAGAGAGCCAGAGAGAGAAAAAGGGAGAGTGAGGAAGCAAGCTGCCAGGTCCAGGACTCGACCTGTGATCTGTGTGGAAGTCCAGCGCCTTAACCACCATGCCACCTGCTGGTTCGCGGTTATTTGAGATTTAAGGTGACAGAGTACACACGCAGCTCTCACTCGGGGGTCTGGCACACAGAGCCACACGATAAACAGAAGCTACCTCGAGTGGGCTGAGTGGAAAGGTAAACCGAGGCACAGGAAGTGGCAGGAGAGGGCGTGGGCAATGGCTCACACCCACGACAATCTGGGATCGGAGTCGTGGTCAGTGTGGACGGTGTGCAGCGCACTTGTGGAAGCGTGGCCCGTGCTCCCGGGTCAGAACCGTGGTACAATCGCGAACACCAGAGCCGTCCGGGAAGGGCTGTCTGCCACCCGGATGGCACCGTGGGGAGAGAGCTCTGGTCCCGAGGGTCGCCTGGTCCTGGAAGCTCTGCTGTAGAACTCAGTCCGCAGCTCAGCACTCGGGCCTCAGATGCTTCTTGCGAGGACTCGAACTGCCTTCGAAGTCACAGTCTTCCTACCACCGCGATGGGGGCGGATCTTCCTGTTATGACATGGATTAGGTGACTCAGAGCAGAGTGTAATGAGCAAGGTAGGGGATCAAGCAGAGTAGTCCTGATCCAGATTAAAAAAGACTAAACTAGTGTGACCATTTTTTCCCTCTGACTCAAGCTACCTTTTGAAAACAACAGGATGAGAGTGATACAAACTCACTTTTGTATTTGACACATGGAACATGCCCACTCAGCACGTTGTGGCTCTCGCTGGGCATGAGGCGTGCTGCTAAGTGCCAGTCACAAAGACGAATGAGTACCGCTCTTTGGGAGCCCGCAGTCTGGTGGGGAGCGGGGCCAGAAGCTCCGTCGTCACCATGTGGTGAGGTCAGACATGTGGACTCTGTTAGTTCTGGCGGACGCTGGCAGTGGCCGTGGGTGAGGTGGAACAGGCTGCAGTGACTGGGATGGTTTTAAAGTGAGGGTGATGCTTGAGCAGCAAGTTGATGGATGGGTGTGACTTTGTAGGAGGAAGGGGTGTGGGGGGTAGGGGTTTGTGTACGTGTGTTTCAGATAAAAGGCCGGGAGGGTATTCTGGGGATAGCCAGAAATAAGATGGCATAAAATAGATGCAGGTGATGTGGTGGTTAAGGCACCGGATTCCCGCATGGGTGACTGCAGTTCGAGTCCTGGATCCGGCAGCTTGAAAGTCATACTGGGTGCATGTGCGTGTGTGCCCAAAATCCTAAGAGGAGAATGGAGGGGAAGGGACTGTGGTGTGGCCTTCCCCTAATGGGGTGGGAGAGGTTATTTCTCACTTTCTGTCTCTCTCTGTCTCTGGCAAGTGCGTGCGCCCTATGGCAAAACCTAAAAAAAGGGAACAAATAAAGCGCTAAGAGCAATTTCTCACTATCCGTCAAGCTAGAAGTAGCATTCAATTTCTTTTAATTTTTAAAGAAATACTTATTTATTTAATTTTATTAATTATTATTGTTATTATTATTTTTTAAATTTGTGACAGAGAGAGCTAGGGAAAGTGAGAAAGCAAGCTGCCAGATCTGGGATCCAAACCATGATAGTCCATGCGGGAGTCCAGAGCCTTAACCACCAAGACACCTGCTGGCCCCGAGGCATTCGATTTCTGATGTCTAACTGGGATTACCATTTGAAGAATCCTTTCAAGATGTGGAGTCTTAAAAGTCAGCAATAAGGAACCAGCAGATAGTGTAACGGTTACATCCCTGGACTACCACGTAGTAGACTGTGGTTTAAGTCCCAGACTTGGTGGCTTAAAACTCACACTGCATGTGGGTGAGTGTGTGTCCAAAATCCCGAGAGGAGAATGGGGAAGGGATTGTGGTATGGCCATCCCCCCGGGGGTGGGGTGGGGTGATTTCTCGTTTTCTGTCTATCTCTCTGTCTCTCTGGCAAAACTCTCTCTAAAAAAAAAAAGAAGTCAGAAATCAAAATCAAAGTTCGGTTGTGAGAAAGCC
Source organism: Tupaia belangeri chinensis (assembly GCF_000334495.1). NCBI lineage: Eukaryota > Metazoa > Chordata > Mammalia > Scandentia > Tupaiidae > Tupaia > Tupaia belangeri. The sequence goes on along the minus strand of NW_006159530.1, from coordinate 4,983,556 downwards.
GTGGCTGCTGCCTGATCCCTCCTCCCAGCCGCCCTGAAGAGGGATCTACAGATGTCGCTCAGAGGGTTTCGGTCGTTTGTCGAAAGCCCTTGCCAGGAAGAAGCAGAGGTGGCTTTGAGCCGGAGCCTGCCTTCTGCCAAGTCTGTGCACACCTCCGTTCTGTGTGAGGTTGGCCCGTCTGGTCTGGAGATGTGGCAGGTGCAGGGCAGAGCATGGTGTGTGTGCGCGCATACCAAAAAATATTTATTTAATTTAGTTCGTTTGTTTTATTATTTATTTATTTATTTTAGGGAGAGATTTTTGCTATAGGGTTCTTGCACTTGCTGAAGACACAGAGAGAGACAGAGACAGAGACAGAAAGTGAGAAATCACCCCCCGGGGGAAGTCCACTCTGCAATCCCTTCTCCTGCATTCTGCTCTCGGGATCTTGGACAGGCAGGCACATGCTCTTGGAGTGTTTTTAAAGCCACTGGGTCTGGATCTGAACTGCGGTCGGCCATGTGGGAGTCCAGCACCTTAACTACCCCGCCATCTGCTGGCCCCATAAAGAAGCATTTTGAAACAGCCAGCAAGGCGGACAGGCTCAGCTGCGGCCTTGACATCCCTCGCTGTCTCTGCAGACTCTGCCAACGTCCTCCATGCAACCCCCGCCTGGCCAGCTCTCCTGCCTTTACGTCACCCCGATTTCCACCTGGCCAGCTCTCCTGCCTTTACGTCACCCTGGAGGGTCCTTGACAGCGGGGCCAGACCCACGGCTAGTGGCTCCCGGTCCCGGCTCTCGGGCCTTCTCGCAGCTCATCCTTGGATCTCCTAGGCCTGTGCTCCCCTGTGGGCTCACCTAGGACACCCCTTCTCAGTCTGCCCTTGACCCAGCTCTCCTCGTAGCAGTGGCTCAACGTGGAAGGGGCTTCCCCTTTCTGGGTCTGCCATGTCCAGAGCCAAGGGATGGTCTGACCTTGTCCCAGCCAGGTCTTTCTCTCCTGGGCCCTGGCGACAGGAGCCAACCTCCACAGCATGCTGGATTCTTTGCACGCCTTCCCACAGTGAGGGCTTCCTTTCTGCCTCTCTGCCTTGGCCTAGCAATTGGGATTCTGGAGTCAGGTGACGTGGGTTCAAATCCTGCTTGCTGACTATGAGTTCTGGACAAAATTTTTAACCTTTCTAAGGTCCTATTTGCTCTCTGTAAAAGGAAGATAAGGTGGTCGTGAGGTTCGATAAAAAGGTGTTTGACAGGAGAGCTTGTGGTGTGTGGTAAGTGGCTGCTGCGATGATTGTTACTGAGTGATTATTTTTTAAAGTCTGTATTCATTTATTCATTTGTTCACTCCATGAGTGAGAGAGAGAGAGAGAGAGAGAGAGAGCATCCCCCAAAGGGTCCACAGACCCCGACCCACCCCCTGCGTCAGCCAGCCTCACATCGGGGCACACACGCACTGGCATACTCAGTTCTCTCTGGACGTGAACCTGGAGCCTCCCTTGTGGGCGAGCCCCATGGCGTCCTGTTTGACCGCAGAGCTGCCTCCAGCCCCGGGAGATTCCCTTCCCCGGCTCACTCTATTAGTGTGTAAAGTCCAGCCGGAGTCCAGCTCTTCGCGGGCTCTTCCTGTCCAGCCCAGCATTGGGAAGTTGCCCGATTCTCACGATCGCTGAAGCCTGAGGGTTGTGCTTGATTGTGTCCTGTAATATTTAAAGTTGTATGAGTATTGCACTCAGGGCTGACAGGCTTGGTTCGGGTCCCTGCTGTGGAGCATGTGCCTGGAATACTGATGGTCAGGGCCCTGTTTTCCTATGTGCGTCCCCATGACTGGTCTCAGCTCCTCCTTTGGTGTCACAGTCAAGAACACGCAGGTCAGTGTGCTCGGGACTCCTGTGTGGAAAATGCAGACACGTGGGCAGCGACTGCCCCACGAGTCTGGGTCGCTGTGGGCCATACGTGGGTCGCTGTGGGCCATATGTGGGGTCACTGTGGGCCGTATGTGGGTCACTGTGGGCTGTACGTGGGTTGCTGTGAGCTGTACTTGGTTCACTGTGTGCCTTACGTGGGTCGCTGTGGGCCATACGTGGGTCACTGTGGGCCTTACGTGGGTCACTGTGGGCCGTACGTGGGTCACTGTGGGCTGTACTTGGTTCACTGTGGGCTGTGACCTTGGGCTGACACCATCTCCTTCTACTGCCGGTAATTCTCAGTCTGGATTCTTGAAGACTTGACCAAGGATTAAAAAAAAAGAAGCTAACTCCCGGGCCCCATCTGGGCCAGTTGAATCTGACTCGCTAATGGTGGCACCCAGGTACAGTATTTTAATTTAACTTTTTCCATGAGAGAGAGAGAGAGAGAGAGAGAGAGAGAGAGAGAGAGAGAGGCATCCCCAAGAAGGTCTTATACTTCCTAATTCAGTCATGCCATAATTCAGGACAAGCCAGCCCTAGGTCACGTCATGGGCATACGCTTGCCTCGTATGTTATGGAGGTCTCCGGATACAAACCTGGAGATTTCCCGCGTGGGCTGACCTTGCAGGGTGCTGCGTTACTGCTGGACAGCCACCCGGCCCCTCAGGTAGAGTATTTTTAAAAAGCTTACCAGGTGGGGGAACCAGCAGTTAGCGTAATGGCTATGTCGCTGGACTCCCACGTAGTCGACCGTGGTTCGTGTCCTGGACCCGGTGGCTTAAAACTCACGCCGGGCGTGTGTGCGTGCGTGCCCAAGATCCCGAGAGGAGAATGGAGGAGAAGGGACGGATACGAACCCGGAGATTTCCCGCTTGGGCTGACCTTGCAGGGTGCTGCGTTACTGCTGGACAGCAGGTAGAGTATTTTTAAAAAGCTTACCAGGTGGTTTGATGATGCAGCTGAGGCCGAGAACCTTCCACTGTTCTAAAGTGAAGTTCCCCGGTCCCTCCACCCCGTGAATGGGCTTTGGCTTGGATTCCTTGCAGCCAGCCTACCTGGGGTGCTGGCTGCTATTAGCTTGTGGGAATGGCTTTTAAGAGAGCACGGATGTGCTAAGGGTCCAAACCAGGCAGACCAAGCAATGAACGAGACAGGTGATCGCTCCAGAGAATCTCGCAGCCGTGCTTGAGCCGGGCTGCCCCCTGGCACTCGGGATGCCTGGGAACAGAAGTCTCCTTGTTCTAGGTCACTGGTGCCAGGGCAGAGGGCTGCCGGAGCTCCCCAGGGACCTAAAATATTTATAACTCTTACAGTATTTCTGCAAGCTGAGCGTTGCTGCCCGAGGCCGGGGCTGGGGCTGCTAAGGGTCACCTTGTGGTGGAGACTGGCCCAGCTGCTGCAGGCCGCCCGGGGGACACAGCTCTTCACGTGGAGAGAGGGACTCGGGTGTCCCTCCCAGAGAACAGGAAGGAGGCAGGCCTAGGACAGGTTGCCCGTTGGCCTCGTCTGTGATGTTTTGTGCAGGAATCAATTGAGACGTTTTACAAAACAGACTTCCTGGCCCAGCCGTGGCGGTGTAGGTGGTGGGGTGCTGCTCAGCAGTGCCGGAGCCACACGGGATGTCTGGGTGGGGCACGTGCCCGGTGTACCCAGGCACGCCGTGATCCTGGCAGGCTGGGAGGCAGGGGCCAGGCTCGGAGTGTGGTGACACCTTGTCAATGCCGCCTTTCTCTCAGTAAATAGATAAACCAAAAAGAAACCCCGGATTTATTGACATACGATTTATATAGCATAACCTTTTTTTTTTCCCCTGCAGAGTGAGTGCGCTTGTTGGAGGAAGACAGAGAAAGGCAGAGGGAAAGTGCGATCACCACCCAGGGAGGATGGCCATGCCACAATCCCTTCTCCGCTCTCCACTCGGGATTTTGGGCATGCATGCACACACACCCAGCATGTTTTTCTCACCGCTGGGTCCAGGATTCAAACCGTGGTCAGTCAGTGCCTCAGCCACCATGCCACCTGGTGGCTTCACCTTCCTCTGTTTCAAGTTACGATTCAGTGAGTTATCATAAATGTATAGAATTGTGCAGCCATTACCACGATGCAATGTGAGGGTGTTTCATGACTCCAGAAAGATCCCTTGTGCCTGTTGACGGTCAGTTCTTGTCCCCACCCCGCTCTGAGCGGCCAGAAGTCTGCATTCTGTGTCTACAGTTTTCCCTTTTTTTTTTTTGGAGAGGTTTTTGCTATAGGGCACGTGCACTTGCCAGACAGACTGAAAGAGACAGAGAGACAGAAAGTGAGAAATCACTCCCCGGGATGATGGCCACACTGCAATCCCTTCTCCTCCGTTCTCCTCTCAGGATCTTGGGCACACATGCACACGTGCCTGGCGTGAGTTTAAGCCACCGGGTCCGGGACTTGAACCGCAGTTGACTACATGGGAGTTCAGCAACATCGCCATTATGCTAACTGCTGGTCCCAGTTTTCCCTTTTTTGGCCTTTCATGTAAATAGGGTCATAGGGTACATAATCTTTGCATCTGCCTTCTTTCTTTCTTTCTTTTCTTTCTTTCTTTCTTTTTTTTTTTTTTTTTGAGAGGTTTTTGCTACAAGGGGGTGTGCGCTTGCCAGAGAGACAGAGACAGAAAGCGAGAAATCACCCCCCTGGGG
>NW_006159530.1:4971047-4978980 GCF_000334495.1 Tupaia belangeri chinensis | reverse complement strand
CAATCCCTTCTCCTCCGTTCTTCTCTCGGGATCTTGGGCACGCACACGCACGCGCCGGGTGTGAGTTTAAGCAACAGGGTCCAGGACTTGAACCACAGTCGACTACATGGGAGTCCAGCGACATAGCCATTACGCTAACTGCTGGTCCCTGCCTCCTTTCACTTTCTGTATTTCCGAGGTTCCCCTGTGAGGTAGCAGGATCGGTATTGTGTTTCTTTTTGTTGCTGTTGTTGAAGAGTATCTCCTTGTATGGATGTGACACATTCTATTTTCCTCATTTGCTAAGGCTGTTGGAGCGGTTTCCATGTGTCAGCTATTAGTAATAAGTACCATGAACTCCCTGTGAAAGCTCTCCTAGACGGGCTATCATTTTCCTTGGGTAAGCCTAGGCATAGGCTTGCCGCGCTGTACGGTGCACTTAGGTGTAACTTTTCAAAAGCCCGTCAAATTTGTTCTCACCGGTGTCTTTCCTGTCTCTGGTGGGTGGGAAGTTGTACAGCACTGTATTCATTGGCATTACCCAAACGATCCACGATGCCGAGCATCAGGTCAATGGAGTTATTTGTCATTCCCGTGTTTTCTTGGGCTAAGTGTCTCTTCAAAGCCTTTGCCCATTTTTAAAGTGGTTCGTCTTATTTAGTTGTAAGGATGTTAGAACATTTTTTGGCTAACAAGCCCCTTCTGGGATAGTTTGCATGAATTTTCTTTCTTTCCTTTTCTCTCTCCCTCTCTTTCTAGAAGATGGAAACCATGGAGGGGAACAGTGAGAGGGAGTGAGGAGAAGGGAAGGAACAGAGAGAGAGAGGTAGGTGTTTCTTTGATAGGGCCTTACCATGTTCTGACCCTCCTGTCCCAGCCTTCCAGTGAGCTAGGACTGCACAGGGGTGCCACTGGTCTCACCCTAGCTTAGGGTGGGCCAGGAACCGAGCCCAGGACTCCCTTGAGGCCTCAGCCACCATGCAGCAGCACCCTCCCCCTTGTGCCGCTGCAGCTGGGCCTCTTTCACTTTCTTTTATGTTTACTTTTAGGATTTATTTATTTATTTGCCTTATGTCACGTGTGCTTGCCATGTAGGGGAGACAGACAGACAGATACAATGAGAGGGAAAGTGAGAAGTCACTCCCCAGGCGGGATGGCCACGCCACAATTCCTTCTCCTCCATGCTCCCCCCAGGATCTTGGGCATGCACGCACATGGGCTCAGCATGCGTTGGAAGCTACTGGGCCCAGGTTCAAACTGTGGTCAGCCATGTAGGAACCCAGCGACGTAACCGCTATGCCATCGACTGGGCCCCTCTTTCACTTCCTTAATGGTGTATTTTAAAGCTCAAAAGCGTTTAATTTGGGGACCAGTCGATGGCGTATTGGTTATGTCACTGGACACCTACGTAATCGACTGAGGTTGGATCTGGGCCTGGCAGCTTAAAACTCACGCCAGGCACATGTGCGTGCGTGCCCCAAATCCCGAGAGAATGGAGGAGAAGGGATTGCGTGGTGACCATCCCTCTGGGGGTCTGTCTCTCTTTGTCTCTCCAGCAAGCACACTCACCCTATAGCAAAAATTGCTCTAAAAAAAGAAAAAAAGTGTTTAGTTTTGATGAAAATCACTATCAATTTTTAAATATCATGCTTTTGTTACGTATCTAAAAAAATCGATGCCTATCCAAGGTCATAAAGATTTCCTCCTAGATTTGGTGAAATTTTAGATCTTCTACAACTGGTATAGTTTTAGCTCTTACATTTGGGTATACAATTAACTTCGAAGTAATTCTTCATACGGTGTGAGTAGGGGTCTATTAGTACGTTAATCTCTTTTGCATGTGCATTCCCATTGGCCCAGTCCTGTTTTTTAAAAGACTATCCTTTTTCCTTCGAATCAACTTGGTGCCATTATTGGAAATCAATTGACCATAAACACAAGGCTTATTTCTGCACTCTTAATTTCGTTCCGTTGATTTATGTGTTTATTTTCTTTCTTTCTTATGAATTATTTTTATTATTTTAATCTTATTTATTTATTTAAATTTGACCAGAGAGGGACAGCATGAGAGAGAGAGAGAAAGTGAGAAAGCAAGCCGCCAGGGCCCGGGCTTGAACCACAGTCAGCCACATGGGAGTCCAGCACCCTTAACCACTATGCACCTGCCAGCCCCAGATTTATGGGTTTATCTCTATGGTTAGTACTTCCCTGTCTTGATTATTGCAGCTTTGGTGAGAAAGGGTAACTTCCGGACCAGCAGTTGGCATGGTGATTGAGCCAGCTGTGTTCCACATGGCTAACTGTGGTTCGAGTCCTGGATAGGGGGCTTGAGAAACACTCCGGGCACATGTACATGTGTGCCCAAGTCCTGAGAGGAGGAGGAGAAGGGACTGTGGCATGGTCGTCCTCCCTGGGGAGTGCTTTCTCGTTTTCTCTTTCTCTCTCTCTGTCTCTCTCCAGCAAGCACATGCACTTATAGAAAAGCTGGAACAAGAGAATTACGTGTAACGCCTCTAATTTCTCCTCCCTCACCCCCGCATTGTCTGGTCTATTCTGGGTCTTTCATATTTCCAGGTAACTATCAGAACCAGCTTTTTAATTTCTGCACAATAGTCTCCCGGGTGTAGTGTGTGTGTCACCGAGTCTGGAGACCAATGGGTGAGTGAACTCCCGTGACACCGTTTTCCAAGGCACGAATGTGGATGGTCTTCCCATTAGTCTAGGCCTTCTTTCATCTCTCTCAGCAATGCTTTCTAGTTTTTGGTGTGACAAATCTCACAACCAGTAGATTTCGCGGTTGTGCAGCCCTGCCAGGGAGACCTGTTCCACTCTCAGAGATCTCACTGGGAGCAGTGGAGAGACACGCATGGCGTAGCAGCTGAGAGCAGGAGCCAGCATGACCAGGGGGAAGGCGTTGGCCTCGGGGGCGGAGAGTGCCAGCCACCGAAGAGATAAGCCACTTACCCTCTCAGTTTGCCGATCTCAAAACTCAGAGAATACAGTTTATGTTGCTTCAGGTTGTGGGGGTGAGAGGTGACGTGTGGAAGGACTTAGGAAATGTGGGCAGTTGTGGGTGTCACTGCTGGGCCTGTGGTGATGAGTACACAGCACAGCATGTGCCCTCGGGGGTTCAGGTGGTGGCACAGCATTAACGTAACTGTGCCCACGTGGGGATGGTCCTGGGTGTGCATCCAGGGACCTCCCTGAGCTCATACCTGTGGTCCCGGCTGGCTGAGGCTGAGGGTGGATCACAGCGTGCAGACGCTGTGGGGGTGCCTGCTTCTCTTTCTCATGGAGGAAGTAGACAAATATACTTCTGAAAAATAAAGGGGCCAGAGGGCCCTGAGGAGAGATGCTGCTTCTAGGACCCTAATTCTGCCCATGGAGCCTCTTCATAGCTCAAGGCGAGGGTTAGGACCCAGAGCAGAGGCGTGGCTATCCCAGCGGAGGCGTGGCTATCCCAGCGGAGGCGCGGCTATCCCAGCAGAGGCGCGGCTATCCCAGCAGAGGCGCGGCTATCCCAGCAGAGGCGTGGCTATCCCAGCGGAGGTGTGGCTATTCCATTTCATTTGCTCTCCAAACAACCCACAGAGTTAGCGGTCACCAGTCCCAGTTTACACCAAGAAACTGATGCTCAGAGAGAGGGCGTGGCTATCCCAGCGGAGGCGTGGCTATCCCAGCAGAGGCGTGGCTATCCCAGCGGAGGCGTGGCTATTCCATTTCATTTGCTCTCCAAACAACCCACAGAGTTAGCGGTCACCAGTCCCAGTTTACACCAAGAAACTGATGCTCAGAGAGAGAAAGTCAAGTCCCTGAGGTTACAGAGCAAGGAAGAGGCAGAGCAGGATTTAAATGTAGCTTTGGGGGCCAGTAGGTGGTGTAGTGGTTGAGGCACTGGACTCCCACATGGCCGACGGTGGTTCAAGCCCTGGACTTGGGCGGCTTGTTTCTCTTCCCCCCCCCCCCCCCCCCCCTCTCAGGCTCTTTGCCTCGTTTATAACGACCCCTCTTGTGAGCATATGTGCCCTGTATATAGCAAATTAAAAATAATAATAATAAATAAAATTAAACAATTATTCCAAAAACCGAAACCCAGTGCTGACTTCAAAGCTCATGCTTTTCCACCGTACCTCACCACCTTCACTCACCCACAAGACGTCATTTTAGGATCTGCAAGGAAACAGGACATTTCAAGCAGAGCACCTAACTTCTAATGGGCAAATTAACACTGGTAAGTAATTAATATATCTCACTTATCTTTGTTACTTTATATGTCAAAACCTTAACTGAAAAAACAGTTTATTTCTTCTGCAAGCAAGAGAGAAAGAGAAGAGAGGGAGGGGAAGAGAGAGAGAGAGAGAGCGAGAGCAGGGCGGGGACACCCTGCAACAGGACCTTCATGCAGCAGGCCTTCCCTAGTTAGCCAGGACGGCAGGCCCACACACCTGCATCTGGTCTGACACAGGCATGGCTCAGGGTGTGAACCGGGAACTTCCCACATGGCTTAGCATCAGGCATCGCATTGCTGCCGTGCCACTGTGGGGGCCTAAAGGATTAATTGTGCACTGAGAAAGAAGGCCGTTGGATAGCCCTCTCCCCACCTCAGCATGGGTTAGGAGGGATGACTGCAGGGAGCTCTGACGCAGTGCACAGAGGACGAATGTCTCCTGGTTGCGTGGCTAGAGGGACCAGTACAAGCAACGTCCGTTTCCAGCGTGAGTGCGACCTGACCCGGGCACTGAATTTCGAGCTGTAAGGCTTCCGTTTCCTCAGCCGTGAGAGGGCTCATGAGAGGGAAGTGGAGCTTGTGGCAATGTGAGGTTTCGGTCCTGGCGCTGCAAGTGTCCTTCTGCAAACTGCTCAGCAGCAGCATAATCCCCCCCCACCCCATCCACTGTCACAGCATTGAGCTCGTCTGTGTGGATGGTTCTCCAGGCTTTTTTTTTGGGGGGGGAGAAGTTTTTGCTATAGGACGTGTGCACTCACCAGACAGACAGAGAGAGACAGAGAAACAGAAAGCAAGAAATCACCCCCCAGGGGAGATGTCCACGAAGCAATCCCTTCTCCATTCTCCTCTCGGGATCTTGGGCACACATGGATATGCGCCCCGTGTGAGTTTAAGCCACCGGGTCTGGGATTCTGGTCGACTACATGGGAGTTCAGCGACATAGCCATTGTGCCTGCTGCTGGTCCCATGCTCAGTGGTTTAAAAGCATATGCATGTCTTTCTTGTTCATGTCACATGAGGGCTGCATGCACTAGTTTTTGAGGGCTTTGCTGGGTTAGGTTCTGCTCTTTCATCTTTTCATTCCAGAGCCCCAGTTGAAGGGGTATGCTGTTCTTGTTACGGAGGGCAGAAACCCAAGAGGTCGGAGCCAGTCCACGAGTCTACGTAAAGCTTCTGTAGTGGACATCGCATCTGCTCACAGTCTTATGGCCAAGCTCAAAGCCAAAGCGGGGCGGTGCGGGGGAGGGAGCATCCTCTGTCTAAAGGGAAGCATGGAGAGAGCCCTGGGAGTGAGCAATCCACCTTATCAAGCAAGACTTTCATAGAGGCCATTCATGCGCTCACCAGAAAGACAGAAAGACAGAAAGCAAGAAATCAGCCCCCAGTGGGGATGGCCACGCTGCAATGCCTTCTCCTCCATTCTCCTCTCGGGATCTTGGGCATGCACACACACGCGCCCGGTGTGACTTTAAGCCACCGATTCTGGGACTCGAACCGCAGTCGACTACATGGAAGTCCAGCGACATAGCCATTACATTAACTGCTGTTCCCATAGAGGCCATTCTTTTTTTTTTTTTTTTTGGAGAGGTTTTTGCTATAGGGCACGTACGCTTGCCAGACAGAGAGACAGAGAGACAGAAAGCGAGAAATCACCTCCTCAGGGGGGATGGCCACACCGCAATCCCTTCTCCTCTGTTCTCCTCTTGGGATTTTGGGCACGCACGCACACGCGCCCCGGCATGAGTTTTAAGCCACCATGTCCGGGACATGAACTGCGGTCGACTACACGGGAGTCCAGCAACATAGCCATTACACTAACTGCTGGTCCCGAGGCCATTCTTGATAATTAAGGGTTAATCATTGGGTGCAGGGAATATTTGAGCCTTTTATTTTTCCCTTACACCAAGGTAGTTTGTCTGCTGTCTCTGTTTATTTAAAGCAGAGCTGATGAAAGCTAGTTTGTCAGTGTCTGAGAACGGTCCTGTTTTTCTTCCCACCTCTTCTTCTTGGCCTCTTGTAATTCACACTCTTTACTTGGTTTGAAGATTGGCATCCCAAGGCTTTCCTAGACCCCTTTCTCTTCTCTTTTATTCGGGCGGTGTCACCCACGACCAGGGTGCCAGTTAACCACTCTGATGAAGTTCATCTCAACAGTCACAGCTCGGATGCCTCAGAGTCCCAGTCAAATACCTAGGGATGATGTTCATTGAATTCTCAACACACGCGCCAGCTGGTGGTGTGGTGGTTCAGGCACTGGTTTCCACATGGCTGCCTCCAGGGTTCGAGTCCCAAGCCCGGAAGCTTGGGAAACATGGTAGGTGCATGTGCGTGGATGCCCCAAATCCCGAGAGGAGAATGGAGAAGCAGGGGTTGTGGTGTGGCTATCCCTCCTGGGGGTGATTTCTCACTTTCTCTCCCTCTCTCTGTTTCTCTCCAGCGACTGTGCACACCCTGTGACAAAAATCTTAAAATAAAAACTTCTCAACACAATAAAACTGAAGTCTGAGGACCGTAAGTGTCCCTCTCGCACTAAACCAGTCAGCCGGATGTGCGCAATACCTAGTCTTCATCCTGGCTCTTCCTTCTTCACTCTGCCGTCCCACCCCCAGGTTTCAGCAGGGTCCCGCCTCGGGGCCTCCCTCATCTGCCACCTCCTATCCCTGCTGTCACTGCCAAATCGCGACGGTCTTTCACAGGGGCTCTGGCCGTGTGTCTCAGCTGTCTCCCCCTCTCTTTCCCCTTCTAATCTGTTTTCTGCACTGAAGCTACAGCTAGAGTAATTTTAAAAAAAAGATCATATCTTCTTTTGGCTTAAAACTCTTCAATGACTTTCTATAGCTTCCATGCTGTAGGCCAAGCTCCTTACCATGGCCTAGAGGCCCCTAAATAATCTGGCCTTTTTCTGTCTCCCATGTTATTTTATTATTATTATTATTATTATTGCTGTAGGGTGCATGTGCTTGCCAGAGAGGGAGAGACAGAGAGAGGGAAAGGGAGAAATCGTCCCCCAAGGGAGGATGGCTATGCTGCAATCCTTTCTCCTCCTGGGATTTTGGACAAGCACGCACGTGTACCTGGCGAGACTTTCACACAGCTGGTCCAGGACTCGAACCGTGGTCAACCATGTGGCAGTCCAGCACCGTAACCACCACACCGCCTGCTGGCCCTCCCATACTACTTTACACCACTCTTCTCGTTGCCTGTATTGAAGCTATGCTCACCCCTTTTACATCCTCCAGTGTGTTGCTCCCACCTACCTCGGGGATTCAGCCTGTGCTCTCCTCTGCTCAGAACGCTCTCACCCTGACCTCGTCCCCGAAGCCCTTCTGATGTCTCCTTGCTGAAGCACTGCCCAGCCTCTCCTGACGGAGGGAGACGCTCCTCCTCCACGGGCTACACGTGTTTATGCTCGTATTTACAGGGGAGGGGGCGGTGGACGCGTTATTTGCTACGTCACTCTCTGCCTAGGCTGCAAGGTCTTAGGGTACAGTTCTTTCTCAGCTTTCAAATAAGTGTTTGTATTCTTTCGCTCTCGTATAAAATTGTCCAAGAACTAGCAGTTAGCGTAATGGCTATGTCTCTGGACTCCCACATAGTTGACCGCGGTTCGCGTCCCGGACCCGGTGGCTTAAAATTCACGCCAGGCGCGTGTGCGTGCATGCCCAAGATCCCGAGAGGAGAATGGAGAAGGGATTGCGGCGTGGTCATCCCCTATGGGGGGTGATT
>NW_006159530.1:4965351-4970990 GCF_000334495.1 Tupaia belangeri chinensis | reverse complement strand
CTCCAAAAAAAAAAAAAAAAAAATTGTCCAAAAGCCCAGCCAGGCTCTTTAGAGAAACCAAAATTCTTTCCTTGAAGAGTTCTTTGGGCCTAAACTCCATAATTACAGGCATCAACATTTGGAGGTACAAGGGATACCAGAGCTCCTTGTCTACAAGCTTTATTTCTTTTTAATTTAAAAAAAAGATTTATTTATTTACTATGTAAGTGGGGAAGAGCGAGACAGAGAGAGCGCTCCCAGCAGGGTCTTGACCGCAGCCCACCCGGCCTCTAGCCAGCCCCGGATCACGGGCAAGTGCACCTGGAGCACCCAGCGAGGTCTCTGGCAGGCACCTGGAGCCTTCCCCTGGGGCTCAGCCTTGCAGGAGGCCACACGTTACTGCTGAGCCCGGCCTGGCCCCCACACAGCCTTGCTCCTTCCTCAGGAAGAGAGGGAAGCCTGGAGAGCTGCAGCGGTCCCCCGAGGGCTATGCAGCAGGAAGCAAGCGCAATGAAAGCGTGAGTCTCTGAGCTCATCTGAAAACGAGGCCCTCATGTATGGGGAGACAATGCGCCATTTTCTTTTTCTTTTTTTTTCCTTTTTGAGAGGTTTTTGCCATAGGGTACATGCACTTGCCAGACAGACAGAGAAACAGAGAGATAAAAAAGTGAGAAATCACCCCCGGGGGGATGTCATGCCGTAATCCCTTCTCCTCCATTCTCCTCTCGGGCGGGAACGCCCCCGGTGGGAGTTTAAGCCACTAGGTCCAGGACTCGAATCGCATTCAACTACATGGGAGTTCAGCGACATAGCCATTACGCTAACTGCTGGTCTGGAGCCACCATTTTTAAAAGACTTACTTTGTCCCAGGGATTACATGAAGTTCTTTATATAAAGACTCTCTAGGGACCACCAGATGGCAAAATGGTTATGTCGCTGGACTCCCATGTAGTTGACTGCAGCTTAAAACTCATGCAGGGCGTGCGTGCGTGTGCGTGCGTGCCTACGATACCGAGAGGAGAATGGAGGAGAAGGGATTGTGGTGTAGCCATCACCCCTGGGGGGTGATTTCTTGCTTTCTGTCTCTCTGTCTCTCTGGTAAACACACATACCCTACAGCAAAAAATCTCTCTGTCTAAAGAAAAAAAAAAAGAATCTCTGCATTTTAGAACTGCACACGTTGAATTTAACCCCCATTTTTACTAGAGGAGAAGTGGAAACAACAGATTATACTGAGCTCAAGGTTCATGCAGCCCCGAGGCCACGTCTGACTCTCAGTAACACCGATCATCCTCACAGGGCATTTCTCCTCGCTGTCGCTGTCGTTTGTGGGCTAGGCTGAGGGGTTAAGACTAGATCAGCCTCAGGAGATTTCACTGGAACCAAGTAATCTCCAGCAGGCTTTCTTAGCAGACTTGCAGGGCTCCTGGGCTCCCGGGGAAGTTGGTGCAGGGCGGTTTGGCACCACTGCCCTGTGGGAGCCGCAGTCCGAGGTTCTCCTGTCGCGCGTGTTGTCGCATGCCCGGCAGGCGGAGGCTAAGGATGGTACGCCGTGAAGTTTCTGATGCAGGCCAGATAAAGGACTGGGCCAGGTCTAATCCATTTGTCTGTGTGGAATGCACTCTCTTAAGTGAGTCCAAGGAGTGGCACGTGTGTAGACCCCAAGTTACATACCTGAGCGTATAGTTTTTGTGCTTCTCAGAGAGACAGAGACAAAGACAGAGACAAAGAGAGATGGAAAACACCCTGGAGTAGGGAGTGGGCATGCCACAAATCCATGTCTCCTTCCTGTGGGGATCTGGGAAATACACATGTATATGCCTGGTGTGGTTTTCAAGACACCAACTGTGGTCAGCCATGTGGGTCCTAGTTCCCTTAACCATGAGGCTAGGGGCCAGCCCTCCGCCTGAACAGGTTGTGATTGTTTGGTAAGTGCCAGAGGATGCCTGAGAGAGAGAGAGAGAGAGAGAGAGAGAGAGCCCAGTGGGGATTTGGGGCATGCCTGCACACATATTTTTTAAGCTGCCGGGCCTGGGATTCAAACCACAGTTGGCTGCGTGGGATCTGGGTCCCCATGTACAGGACTTAAACACTGTGTTAAGGGGCTGCCCCCCTGTTGCTCTTAAATATGAATGTCTTGGCTTAAGTAACTGACCTTAAGAATCCACCAGCCCTAGGACCAGCAGTTGGCATAATGGCTATGTTGTTGGACTCCCATGTAGTCGACTGCGGTTTGATTCCCAGACTGGTGGCTTAAACTCATGCCGGGTATGTACGTGTGCATGCATGTCCAAGATCCTGGGAGGAGAAAGGAGGAGAAGGGATTGCAGTGTGGCCATCCCCCCGGGGGGTGATTTCTCGCTTTCTGTCTCTCTGTCTTTCTGGCGAGCAGACGTGCCCTATAGCAAAAACCTCTCCAAAAAAAAAAAAAACAGAATACAGATAATCCCTTTAAAGGCTTAATAGGAATGGACGACTTGGTGGCCGTATTTCCTAATGTCTGCTTGTGGAGAGCCCGTGTCAGAGCCACAGGTTTGGAGTTCGAATCCTAAGGATGGAGCACACTCAGACACAGGAAAGTGCTGAAAGCAGGACCGTGCATAATCAAGTCTGGAGAAACTCACTGTGTTAATCTCCCTAATATGGACGCCTTCTCCGTACAGAGAGAGAGAGCCACTCGGCAGGACAAACACTTGAGATGGCACTAGGGAGGCCTGGGCGTGGGGTGGCCAGTCCCGCCAGGTACAAGGCAGGAGAGAGCGGGTAACTGCCAGTGTTCTTAAACTGTGGCTTCTGATCCACACGGTGGAGATGGGCATGCCTTTCACAGTGTGGAAAGGCTTTGTGAGTTGGAAATCACTCTAAAACATTAGCTACTGGGGGTCAGCAGGTGAGGTAGTGGTTAAGACACTGGACTCCCACATAACTGACTGAGGTTCGAGTCTTGGATCCGGCAGCTTGAAACTCATGCTAGGTGCATGTGCGTGCATGCCCAAAACCCAGGAGGAGAATGGAGGAGAAGGGACTGCGGCGTGGCCATCCCCCCAGAGGGTGCTTTCTCACTTTCCCTCTCACTCTCTCTCTGTCGCTCTCCCACAGGTACATGTGCCCTAAAGCGAAAACTCACAAAAAAATTAGCCACTGTTTTGTGTAATGCCCAGTCCCCTTTCCTCAGGTGGGCCCTGTGTTTGAGGAAACAGGAGGAGGTGGGTCTTGGGCTGGATCCTGGAACAGAAAAAGAGCACTGAGGGACAAGGGGGGAAATCCCAATAAATGTGGAGTTCAGGTGACGGTGGTTCTGCAGGGCATGTCCCTTGGTTCTGACAAATGTACCACTGTCATGTAATAGTGGGGAGACCAGGGAGGGGTCACAGGCACTCCTGGTGCTGTCTGCTCAGTTTTTTAAAAAAAATTTTATAATTTATAATATTTATTTTAAGAGAGATTTTTGCTATTGAAAGCACTTGATTGCTGGAGAGACAGAGACAGAAAGTGAGAAATCACCCCCCAAGGGGAAGGCCACGCCATAATCCCTTCTCCTCCATTCTCCTCTTGGGATTTTGAGCACGCATGTGTAAGTGCCCTGTGTGAGTTTTCAGCCGCCGGGACCAGGACTTGAACTGCAATTGGCTACATGGGAGTCCAGCATTGTAACCATTGCACCGTCTGCTGGCCTGTCTTTGTAGCTTTCCATTAGTCTAAAATTATTTCATAGTAAGAGTCTATGACAATAGGTTCATAGTCTCTAGTCATTCGTGTCTCAGTACCCCCGTATTTCAGATGCGTTGTGATGACATGCAGGGATGAGGAAACGAGGCCCGCAGGAGTGAGCTGACCTGCCCACGGTCACCCCCTCACTCCAGGATAGCGGACTGGGGGACGGGGTGAGGCAGTGGGTGGGCTGGGACCTGAGGAATTAGCCGGGATCAGGCTCTGAACGCCCGCCTGGGGTGCGGCACCGCCCGTGTTCGGGGTGGGGTGGGGGCAGGCGGTCTCAGCCCGCGAGGCCTTCACGCGTAGGAAGCCCAGGTTCACACCTTGCAGGACTGCTGCTTGGAGCCCAGCCCCCAGTTGGGGACCCAAGCTCTTCCCCACTGCTGCAAAAGAAAGGTGGGGTGCATGATGTGGATGGGGTAGGGTGGTTAGGTCAAGGGCAACTCCCTGTGGAAGAGCAGAGGTGAGCTAGGCCTGGCTGGGGGCTTTGATGTGAGTCTTAAAGAGTACAATTTGATCTGGGTGGAGACAGGAAAGGTCACAATGGGTCTTAGGGCCTGGGCGGAGCCTCCCCTTAGCCACACCCCCTCCCCTCACCACACTCCTCTTCTCCCCTCCCCCTTTCCTCTGGCTGCCCCGATGCCTGGCCGTACTGTGTGCTGGGCTGTCTGGTCAGCACACAGTAAAGACGGCGCTCAGAGTGCCCAGAGCGGGGCCTCCGTGGCAGGCAGCCTGGGGGGCGGCGACGGCGTGCTTCTTGCGGATGGTGTCACCACTTTGCCATGTGAGCCCCCGGGGAAAGGAGGGTCACAAGGACTGCCGGATCTGGCTGTGGTGAACGTTACCCCAGTGAGGAAGGGTGTGGAAGCTGGGCACTCGGTGAGGACTGTCGGCAGCGGCCCCTGCATGCCTCACCCCGTTTTACCCAAGGCTGTCTAGGACCCCTCGGTTATGTGGCTAAAAGGGAGCAGCTACGTAGGAAAGAACGTGGACTTGGGGACTGCGCACTTACCGGTCAGTGGCCGTGGCCAGTCGTCTGACCTCTCCAGACCTTAATGGTTCACTGCTAGGTAATGCAGTATTGCAGGGCTGTGATAATGGTGGGGTGGAGCGTGGGGATGGCCCGTGCACAGGGACACATTCCTGTCTTTTAAAAGGTGTTTGCCTTACATTGAGTAAGTACACGTGCGCGTGCACACGAGAGAGAGAGAGAGAGGGAGAGAGAGAGAGAGAGAGATCACCCCCCGGGGAGGGTCACACCGCAATCCCGTCTCCTCCAATCTCCTACTGGCATTTTGGGCACACAAGCACATGTGCCTGGTGTGATTTTCAAGCTGCTGGGTCTGGGATTTGAACCATGGTTGCCCATGTGAAAGTCCAGTGCCTTAACTACCCGCCACCTGCTGGCCCCAAGAAGGGCATATGTTGACTTCCCCCGAATTGTTAGCTCTTTGGGGAAGACCCTGGGTCTTGTGTTTCTTGTGTCCCTCCCTCCAGCTCTTAGGGAGGGCCATGGGAGGGGCTCACTGAACGTGGGCGGCTGCCTTTGGGTGGGCGCCCACATTTATAGGCGTCCCGCAGGAGTCTAGACTTCGTCCTGCCTCATCCTGCCCCCCTCGAGGAGTGTCCTCAGGCTGGCGGAGCAGGGAAGGACCACCCCGTGAGATGGCCACACACATTAATTTATTTCACTCCGAGCTAAGGGAGCTGTGAAGTGCTGGGGCGCGGGGGCCAGAGCGGGCACCTAGATCATCTGAGGGAACCCGTCGTGGTTCACGCGATCCCTGGACTGGAAAATCCGCCTGTCCACGCCCACCTTTAGGCCCTCGTCCTCGGCCTCGTCGTCGCTGGACTTGCGGCTGGCGTTCTGGTAGAGCACGGCGCACACGCCCATGAGCCAGGCGGGCACGGTGCCCGCTGCGAAGATGCAGGAGCCGATGGACAGC
>NW_006159530.1:4942953-4961905 GCF_000334495.1 Tupaia belangeri chinensis | reverse complement strand
CCCCAAGGGGAAGGCCACGCCATAATCCCTTCTCCTCCATTCTCCTCTTGGGATTTTGAGCACGCATGTGTAAGTGCCCTGTGTGAGTTTTCAGCCGCCGGGACCAGGACTTGAACTGCAATTGGCTACATGGGAGTCCAGCATTGTAACCATTGCACCGTCTGCTGGCCTGTCTTTGTAGCTTTCCATTAGTCTAAAATTATTTCATAGTAAGAGTCTATGACAATAGGTTCATAGTCTCTAGTCATTCGTGTCTCAGTACCCCCGTATTTCAGATGCGTTGTGATGACATGCAGGGATGAGGAAACGAGGCCCGCAGGAGTGAGCTGACCTGCCCACGGTCACCCCCTCACTCCAGGATAGCGGACTGGGGGACGGGGTGAGGCAGTGGGTGGGCTGGGACCTGAGGAATTAGCCGGGATCAGGCTCTGAACGCCCGCCTGGGGTGCGGCACCGCCCGTGTTCGGGGTGGGGTGGGGGCAGGCGGGCTCTGCCTGCGAGGCCTTCACGTGTAGGAAGCCCAGGTTCACACCTTGCAGGACTGCTGCTTGGAGCCCAGCCCCCAGTTGGGGACCCAAGCTCTTCCCCACTGCTGCAAAAGAAAGGTGGGGTGCATGATGTGGATGGGGTAGGGTGGTTAGGTCAAGGGCAACTCCCTGTGGAAGAGCAGAGGTGAGCTAGGCCTGGCTGGGGGCTTTGATGTGAGTCTTAAAGAGTACAATTTGATCTGGGTGGAGACAGGAAAGGTCACAATGGGTCTTAGGGCCTGGGCGGAGCCTCCCCTTAGCCACACCCCCTCCCCTCACCACACTCCTCTTCTCCCCTCCCCCTTTCCTCTGGCTGCCCCGATGCCTGGCCGTACTGTGTGCTGGGCTGTCTGGTCAGCACACAGTAAGTCTGGTCAGCACACAGTAAAGACGGCGCTCAGAGTGCCCAGCGTGGGGCCTCCGTGGCAGGCAGCCTGGGGGGCGGCGACGGCGTGCTTCTTGCGGATGGTGTCACCACTTTGCCATGTGAGCCCCCGGGGAAAGGAGGGTCACAAGGACTGCCGGATCTGGCTGTGGTGAACGTTACCCCAGTGAGGAAGGGTGTGGAAGCTGGGCACTCGGTGAGGACTGTCGGCAGCGGCCCCTGCATGCCTCACCCCGTTTTACCCAAGGCTGTCTAGGACCCCTCGGTTATGTGGCTAAAAGGGAGCAGCTACGTAGGAAAGAACGTGGACTTGGGGACTGCGCACTTACCGGTCAGTGGCCGTGGCCAGTCGTCTGACCTCTCCAGACCTTAATGGTTCACTGCTAGGTAATGCAGTATTGCAGGGCTGTGATAATGGTGGGGTGGAGCGTGGGGATGGCCCGTGCACAGGGACACATTCCTGTCTTTTAAAAGGTGTTTGCCTTACATTGAGTAAGTACACGTGCGCGTGCACACGAGAGAGAGAGAGAGAGGGAGAGAGAGAGAGAGAGAGATCACCCCCTGGGGAGGGTCACACCGCAATCCCGTCTCCTCCAATCTCCTACTAGCATTTTGGGCACACAAGCACATATGCCTGGTGTGATTTTCAAGCTGCTGGGTCTGGGATTTGAACCATGGTTGCCCATGTGAAAGTCCAGTGCCTTAACTACCCGCCACCTGCTGGCCCCAAGAAGGGCATATGTTGACTTCCCCCGA
Source organism: Tupaia belangeri chinensis (assembly GCF_000334495.1). NCBI lineage: Eukaryota > Metazoa > Chordata > Mammalia > Scandentia > Tupaiidae > Tupaia > Tupaia belangeri. The sequence goes on along the minus strand of NW_006159530.1, from coordinate 4,960,237 downwards.
ATTGTTAGCTCTTTGGGGAAGACCCTGGGTCTTGTGTTTCTTGTGTCCCTCCCTCCAGCTCTTAGGGAGGGCCATGGGAGGGGCTCACTGAACGTGGGCGGCTGCCTTTGGGTGGGCGCCCACATTTATAGGCGTCCCGCAGGAGTCTAGACTTCGTCCTGCCTCATCCTGCCCCCCTCGAGGAGTGTCCTCAGGCTGGCGGAGCAGGGAAGGACCACCCCGTGAGATGGCCACACACATTAATTTATTTCACTCCGAGCTAAGGGAGCTGTGAAGTGCTGGGGCGCGGGGGCCAGAGCGGGCACCTAGATCATCTGAGGGAACCCGTCGTGGTTCACGCGATCCCTGGACTGGAAAATCCGCCTGTCCACGCCCACCTTTAGGCCCTCGTCCTCGGCCTCGTCGTCGCTGGACTTGCGGCTGGCGTTCTGGTAGAGCACGGCGCACACGCCCATGAGCCAGGCGGCCACGGTGCCCGCTGCGAAGATGCAGAAGCCGATGAACAGCAGGAAGATGTAGTCGTGGCTGTCCAGGTGCGTGATGCACATGTACCGCAGCGGGTTCCCCACCCGCGTGATGGGCCAGTCCAGCAGCTCCGGGGGCTCCGTGCACGTGGCGTTCTGCTCATCTAGGACGAGAGAGCACAGCAGGGGCGAAAATGGGGACGAGCAGGGTCCAGAGGCTCAGGGGGGCCTGGGGGGCTGTCTGCACCTCTGCTCAAAGTCGGTCGGTGGGTGCAGCACGGGCACCCCGGACCTGGTCAGGAACTTTGGCTCTCCGGCAGTGCCTGGACCTCCTGAGTTGGGATCCGTGCCTCCACCAGGGGGCAGGCGTCTGCTGACACCGCAGAGGAGGGCTGCCTGCCACTCCTGACCCCAGGCTCAGCTGCCTGCAGGTCCTGAACTGGGGCTTTGCTTGTGAGGGTCGAGTCCTCGAGGGAGGAGACCCTCCACAGCACAGGGAGGTCAGAAAGCAAGTGCGACGGGCCCTCCCAGGTCCCCAGGCTCATCGCCCTCTCTGCCTCCCTCTTTCTGAGCCCACCTTTCCCCTTCACCTGTCCCTCCATTGTCATTGGGTCTGGGCCCCACCAGGGACCACTAGCACCACCCAAGAGTACCACAGACCAAGTGGCTCAGCTCTGGGAGGGGCACAATGCCCTGGAAGTGTCTGCTGCGTGTTTTCTGGGAACTCAGTTCCCAATTCAGACCTCTGGTCTTTGCCTTCGCGGCCAACCAATGGGGGAAAAGTGATGAGGGCGCGTGCGAATCCGGGCAGAGGTGCAGAGTGAGCGTAATTTGGTCTGGATCGAGAGATGCAGTCTGCTTGCACCCACCCAGGTCCACCCCAGGAGAAGTCAAGGGGCGGTCAGGGAAGGGCGGGCCCTGGGAGGAGAAGCCCGTGGGCTTCAGGGGCAGGGCTGGCACTGGCTGCCTGCTCAGCCGCCAGCCCCAGCCTCTTCAGCTGCCCATGGAGCGCCACCATCTCTGCACGCCCAGGAGGGGAGGCAGGCTGGCTGGGGTTCCGGTCCAGACGTTTACTTACTGTTTTGCAAATTTTGGCAGGATACCCGATTTTCTGAGTCTCATTTCCTCCCTGCACGAGTGCCAAGAATGCCCCGGTTCTCAGGGCGTGGCAGGGCTGATGGCCCAGGCAAGAAGGCGGGCTGCTGTGCCCAGCACAGGACACTCGGAGCTCTCCTCGGCCCCGCCTTGTCCAGTCCTGCTCTGGTGCTGGGCGAGAGGCCTGTGCGGTCGGCCAGTGACTGAACTCTGCGCCTATCGGACCCTGAGCTCAAGCTCAGGGTTGAGGCCAGGAACTCGCGATAACCAGGCAGAATCAAAACCGTCATGGCGGCGCACACTTCCTAAGCTCTAACGGAGCTAGGTGGCTGACACCTGCTCTCCTTAATTCCTACAACCCCCTTGCTGCCCATGGAAGGGGAGACTTCGCAAAGTTCGGGGGGAATGCACACGATGGTAAAAAGAGGCATGGATTAATAAAATACACACACCAAATACTCTGAGTTCCGTTTTTTCCAAGGACGTTTTTGAAGGTACTTCGTCGTAGGATTACCATCTTTATTTTACAAATCGGGAAATGGACTCTCAGGATGTTCTGTGACGTCCAGTTCTAGAAAACCCTCAGACGGAAGGTAGAGAAAACCAGGACTAGCAGTCTGAGCTTGTTTTACCAAAGTGGGAGAGGCAGGGGCCAGCAGGTGGCATGGTAGTTAAGGTGCAGGACTCCCACATGGCCAACCGTGGTTCAAGCCCTGAACCCAGCAGCTTGAAAATCACGAAGGGTACATGTGCTCACGTGCTCAAAGTCCCAAGAGGAGAGACTGTGGCGTGGCCATCCCCCTGGGGTGACTTCTCGCTCTCCCTTCACTCTCTCTGTGTCTCTCTGGCGAGTGTGCGTACCCCATGGCAGACAGCAAAACAGAAAGTGGGGGATGCAGACAGAAGCTTCTTCTAGACTCTGGGGCGGGAGCTGCCTGGCTGGAGGAAAGCACCAGTATCCCAGTGGCCAGGAAGTTAGGAGGTCCTGCCAGCAGTTAGAAGCAGGGGCTGAGACAGGGAGTGCAGAGGAGAGCTGGCTGGGAGGAGGCAGTGGGCCGGGTGTCTGGGGTGTCCTCGCCCGTGGAGACCCGGAGACCCCGGCAGCCTGGCTCTGTGCTGAGCACCTCCTGCAACGTTGCTTCCTGGAGTCTGGGAAGCGGCCCGCAGTGCGTGATGCTGCGGAGGACTGTTTCGGAGGAGTTCTAGACATGGGAAGGGGAGCCGCCACAGGGTCCGCGTCACGTCCAGTTTGCAAGGACGACAAAGGAAAGGAAAGGAAGAAGCCCTGTGTGGATGGAGAGGACGACGAAGCCCCCTGACCCCAAAGGGGCTGGGATGCAAAGGGACAGGAACATAATTAACCTCTGACCTTTCTTCCAGGCTCAGGGACCTCTGGGCCAGAAGGACGGAAGGCTCCTGGGGACTCAGGAAGTCACCTGCCCACAGCCAGAGACACGGGGACACACAAAGAAAGTCGTATTTGAAAACGTGGGATTCTGAGGGTCTGGGTGTGTCTGGGTGGGGGTTCATCATTCTATTTTTAATAAGATTGGGCTTTCAAACTGCGATTTGGGCGGCAGGGATGAGACTAAACATTACACACACTTCCCCGTTCGGGAGCATTAACTCTGAAAGGAGCAATTAGGCCGCGATTTTCATGCTTTGTGAGGCTGCTGCTGACTGAGGGGTGTGGGTGGCTGTGTTGGGAGGGTGATGTGGGTCTTTTTTAATTTTCAATTTTTTTTTTTTTTTTAATTTTCAATTTTTTTTTTTTTTTAATTTTCAATTTTTTTTTTTTTTTAATTTTCAATTTTTTTTTTTTTTTAATTTTCAATTTTTTTTTTTTTTTAATTTTCAATTTTTTTTTTTTTTTAATTTTCAATTTTTTTTTTTTTTTAATTTTCAATTTTTTTTTTTTTTTAATTTTCAATTTTTTTTTTTTTTTAATTTTCAATTTTTTTTTTTTTTTAATTTTCAATTTTTTTTTTTTTTTAATTTTCAATTTTTTTTTTTTTTTAATTTTCAATTTTTTTTTTTTTTTAATTTTCAATTTTTTTTTTTTTTTAATTTTCAATTTTTTTTTTTTTTTAATTTTCAATTTTTTTTTTTTTTTAATTTTCAATTTTTTTTTTTTTTTAATTTTCAATTTTTTTTTTTTTTTAATTTTCAATTTTTTTTTTTTTTTAATTTTCAATTTTTTTTTTTTTTTAATTTTCAATTTTTTTTTTTTTTTAATTTTCAATTTTTTTTTTTTTTTAATTTTCAATTTTTTTTTTTTTTTAATTTTCAATTTTTTTTTTTTTTTAATTTTCAATTTTTTTTTTTTTTTAATTTTCAATTTTTTTTTTTTTTTAATTTTCAATTTTTTTTTTTTTTTAATTTTCAATTTTTTTTTTTTTTTAATTTTCAATTTTTTTTTTTTTTTAATTTTCAATTTTTTTTTTTTTTTAATTTTCAATTTTTTTTTTTTTTTAATTTTCAATTTTTTTTTTTTTTTAATTTTCAATTTTTTTTTTTTTTTAATGCTCTACTCTCTTCCCCTCCTCATTGCCTGTCGCAGCCAAGGTTTGGGCTCACCTCTCCGGGGTCCCCATCCCCATCGCTCTGTGTTCCCAGCTCTGGTCCAGTTCACACACGCCTGCTAGGTCACCTTCACCACGTCCGTCTTCCCAGGCACGCTCTGGCCTGAGACCCTCCTGGGACTTCCCCTAGGGTCTCGGGGTCACATCCAGCGCCCGCACCCCTGCACCCTCTAGCTGGCACTGCAGCCTCTGCCCCTTCTCCCTTCCCACCGTCCTGCTCAGCCATCCTGGGAAGCCAGTCCATTCAGACCCCACACTGCCCTTCAGCCCCTTCGCCCCCACCCCCCCAATCTGGAGCTAGCTTCGCTCCGTGGTGCTTGCTACCTCAAACGCTTGTGTGATCAGGCTCGTCCCAGTCCGTAACCGCAGCCAGAGCGCCTCTACCCGCACCACGCCACAGCTCAGGGGGCCCGGGACGGTTCTGACCCGAACGCCTCCACTGCGCTGCCTCCTACCAGCCCCAAGGCACCCACCCCATCCCACCTGCCCGATGGCCATCTCCACGCTCACCCTTCCTCTCCCGGCCTGATTTAGTGCTGTCAGGGAGTCATCATTTATTGAGTTGTTTTCTACGTAAATACTTGGGGATTTTCTAGAAATATGTTTTATTATTGGATTCTCGTTTAATTCTGTTGTCAGATACATAATTTCTCTGTAATTTCAATCCTTTGCAATTTTTCTTTTCTTTTTTCTTTTTCTAGGTTTTTGCCATGGGGCGTGTGCTGTCATGGTAGAGAGACCGAGAGGGAAAGTGAGAAATCACCCCTCTGGGGTAGGGATGGCCACGTACAATTCCTTCTCCTTTCTCCTCCCAGGATTTTGGGCACATATGCACACACACCTGGTATGATTCTCAAACTGCTGAGTCTGCCCTCGAACTGTGGTCAGCCAAGAGGGAATCCAGTGCCTCAACTACCATGCCATCTGCTGGCCTCTTCTCTATGTTCCTGTTTTTGTGGTACTTTTTTGTAAGCAGCATGTAGCTGCTTTGTTTCTCATGAAAGCTAGCAAACTTGTTTTAGTTGCTCCATTGACATTGAATGTGATTTCTTTAAAAAATTATGTTTATTATGATCGTTTCTTAGAGAGATTTTTGCTATAGGGTATGTGTGCTTGCGGGAAAGACTGAGAGAGACAGAAAGAAAGGGAGAAATCACTCTTCAGGGGAGATGGCCACACCACAATCCCTTCTCTTCCAATCTCCTCTTGGAACCTAGGGCATGCACGCACACATGCCTGGTGTGAGTTGTAAGCTGCCGGGTCCGGGACTCGAACCACAGTCAACTATGTGGGAGTCCAGTGACGTAACCATTATGCCATCTTCTGGTTCCTACTGTGATTTCTGATGTACTGGATTTATACTTAGTATTTTACTATTTCTTTTCCCTTTGTCTCTCTTATTTCATGTCCCCTGTCTTCTCCAGTGGGTTCTTTTCTTTTCTTTTTTCTTTTTTTCCTTTCCGGTATCTTGGTAGTTACACATTCTTTCCCTGTTCTGGTATGAGGCTGTTTACAGACCTAGCTCTGATCCGGAGCGCCTGGTACATGCTAGGTGCCGTGTGACATGCTTTACACGGTACAGCTCTAAGCTCTCCTGGTCACGCTGTAGGGTCGTTTTAATGATTCCATGGTATGGGGTGAATAAACCACAGTAATCCTTTCCTCTCTGGCTTTTCTGCCCTCCTCGCCCCTCACACAGGCTGCCAGGGGTTGTTGTACGTGTGGCACACTGCACGCCTCCAGGGGTTCCATGCACAGCACAGAGGGGCCTGGCCCGAGTCACACACAAGTGGGTCTAAGGCGTTTGCCCCAGTTAAAGCTCCCAGGTACAATTACAGATGTCATTAATGTTTAACGTCTTGCAAATAGTTCCCAAGGAAACAGAAGCTGGCTTTGTTTATTTCTGCACGCAGTACGCAGCTCCCAAGCCAGAGGCGTCTGCGGGAGCCAGGGCACGGAGGCACAGAGCTCTCTGGGGCAGGAGGCCTCTCTTGGGAGACAGTCCTGCCGGCCACGGTTATAGGGAGAATGGCTCCATTTCTGGGTCTGCGGGAGGGACCACAGGCCTGCCCAGGCTCTGCTGCAGGTTCCCAGCAGCCAGGCCAGTGCCAGCTGCTCTGAGTCCCCCGCACCAGCGCTGGTGCTGACCGGTGGTAACGGAAGTGAGAGGATGGAATTCGAAGACCCCTCCCTTCTCCGGTAAACTGCAGTTCCCGCTGCTGGTGAATGCGTTTCCGTCAGTTTAAGCGCTCTGTCAACGGCCTCCTGGAACCCAGGGAGAAGTGCGCCTCCTCCACTTGCCCACGTCTCCCCGTTGGGCCTTGCTCACAGGACATCTGAGGCACACCGCCGCGTCCTATTTCTCTCCAGCTAGGTCACGGACGTGTCAGGACAAGGGATGTGCCAGCTCCATACTGGTTATGCTGCAGCAGCACGTGGCTCTCTGTCCCTGTCACAGCTGGGTCCCGGCCCCGGGTACGCTGCCATGCGTCCTGAAGCTTGGGCGTTGGTGGAGTGAAGTGTCGAGATGGCGCTCTGCTGGAGGAGAGGGAGCCTGGGCGGCAGGAGGCCAGCCCGGACCACTGTGGCCTACCTATAGGAGGGGCACACCCATCGCGGCCCCCCTCAGAGTCTGGGCAGGGCTCAGAGATGAGTGGTGTGAAGCCGCCAAGGAGGCACACGAGGGTGGTCTCTAGGGCCGAATGAAGGCGTCGGCCTAGCTGTGAAGGACACCTCCTCTGTCCTCCAAGAGGGTAGGGAAGGATACAAGGTTAAGAAGTCCTGGACCCGGTGGCTTAAACTCACGCCGGGCGCATGTGCGTGCGTGCCCAAGATCCCGAGAGGAGAATGGAGGAGAAGGGATTGCAGCGTGGCCATCCCCCCTGGGGGGTGATTTCTCGCTTTCTGTCTCTGTCTTTCTGGTGAGTGCACGTGCCCTATAGCAAAAACCTCTCCAAAAACTAAAATAAAATAAAGAATGTGGCAATGAAAGTACTCCAAGCATGATGTCAACAGCTCTTTTTTGTGTTTGCCAGAAGGGCACATGTGTTCACCAGACAGAGAGAGTGAGAGGACAAGTGAGAGATCACCCCCTTGGCGGATGGCCACACTGCAACCCCTTCTCCTCCATTCTCCTCTCGGGATTTTGGCGACACACACACACACATGCCCAGCGTGATTTCTCTCTCTTTCCATCTCTTTTAAAGATTATTTAGTCGTCGTTATTTATCGTCATCATCATTATCATTTTAAAAAATTTGCTATAGGGCATGTGTGCTCACCAGAAAGAGACAAAGAGAGAGAGAGAAAGAGAAAGTGAGAAAGTAAGCTACCAGGTCCAGGGCTCAATCCACAGTCAGCCACGTGGGAGTCCAGCGCCTTGACTGCCAGGCCACCCATTGGTCCCCTGGCATGATTTTCAAGCCACGTGGTCTGAAGCTCAAACCATGGTCAGCCATGTGGGAGTCCAGCGCCTTAACCACTATGCCACCTGCTGGCTCCAACAGGTAGCTCTTACCATTCCCCAGTTACTGTTGGGGAACTGTGTGACAGCAGGGACCCTTTCTGTTCACCTTCGTATCCCCAGTGCTGGCGCACAGCCCATGTTTGACAGATGTCGGTCAACGCATCCGAGAGAGTGTGGGTGGATTATTGGTCTACCTCTTATAGCACTTTTTATTTATTTTTTTTGAGAGATTTTCACTGTGGGGCGCGTGCGCTCGCCAGACAGAGAGAGACATAGAGACAGAAAGCGAGAAATCACCCCCCAGGGGGGATGGTCACGCCGCAATCCCTTCTCCTCCATTCTCCTCTCGGGATCTTGGGCACGCACGCACACGCGCCCGGCGTGAGTTTTAAGCCACCGGGTCCGGGACACGAACCGCGGTCGACTACGTGGGAGTCCAGCGACATAGCCATTACGCTAACTGGTGGTTCCCAGCACTTTTTAAACTCTCCTGTCTTTGGCCTGCTGTTTAGGACAATGCTATGGTTTGTACCCCAAAGGTTCATGTTCTGAAAACTCGGTCCCCAGTGTGATGGCTTTGGGAGGCCGTGAGGCCTTTAAGAGGCAGATCCTAACAGGAGGACAGCACCCAATTGGTCGGGAGCAAGGGAGAAAGAAACAGGAAGTGGGAATTCTGTTCCCTTTCTCTTTGAAGGGACCTCCTCCCTCTCTGCTCCTGTCGCCCGTCGTGATGTGGCTCCAGAGGCTGGCCTAATGCTGGCCCCAGGTCTTTGGCTTTCCAGCCACCAACACTGTGGGCCAGATATACCAGCATTGTTCAGAAATCTCCCAGTCACAGAGATTTCGGTTTAGCGATGCGGCGATGGACAAAGACAGCCACATTCCCCATGGAATGGAAGCAATCACTATTATGTTCTGCCAACTGTGGGATGTTTCCCTGGACAGGAACCCTGACTGAGCACTCTAGCAGCTCAGCAATGATGACTGGCCAGTGCGCTCCCCCCAGACCCCCGTGCATGGTTCTGGGGGTGTTCCTAGTCCTGGCACTGGCTTCTACCTTTGCCCACGTGGAGCCCTGGCCCCTCATGCTCTGGCTGCCCTACCATGATGGTGTGAGCCAGGGTTCAATGAACTACAGCCAGTGGGCCAAGTCCAGCTTGCGCTCTGCTTTTGTAAATAAAGCTTTATTGAAACACTGCCACACTGTTCTTTTACGTGTTTTCTAGTGCTGCTTTCACACCAAAAGCAGAGTGGGGTAGCCGCAGCAGACACCCCCAGGACTATGCTGTTTCCGTGGGCCTTTTACAGAAAGTGTGTGCTGACGGCTGGCTAGACCCTCCCTGTTGTCTTAAAGCCTTAGGGACCTGGGTAGGTCGGGCTTGTACAGAGTGCTCTTCCTATCTGGTATCCTCAATCCTCCCTCTCCCCTTTGGATAGAGACTCTAGTTTTGTAAAGGTTAAATGCGATTCATGGACTCATGGAATTTTTTTTTTGGAGAGGTTTTCGCTATAGGGCACATGCACTTGCCAGACAGACAGAGAGAGACAGAGAGACAGAAAGCGAGAAATCACCCCCCAGGGGGGATGGTCACACCGCAATCCCTTCTCCTCCATTCTCCTCTCAGGATCTTGGGCACGCACGCACACGCACCCGGCGTGAGTTTAAGCCACTGGGTCCGGGACTCGAACCGTGGTCGACCACGTGGGAGTCCAGTGACATAGCCATTACGCTAACTGCTGGTCCCCTGGGGTGAGTTTTAAGCTACCGGTCCGGGATGTGAACCGCGGTCGATTACATGGGAGTCCAGCGACATAGCCATTATGCTAACTGCTGGTCCCCGCTGTGTAACATGACTTTTGAAAAAAGTTATTTCTTGGGACCAGAAGTTGGCGTAATGGCTATGTCACTGGACTCCCACGTGGTCGACCACGGTTCGAGTCCCGGACCCAGTGGCTTAAACTCACGCCGGGTGCGTGTGCGTGCGTGCCCAAGATCCTGAGAGGAGAATGGAGGAGAAGGGATTGCGGTGTGACCATCCCCCCTGGGGGGTGATTTCTCGCTTTCTGTCTCTCTGTCTCTCTCTGTCTGGCGAGCGCACGTGCCCTATAGCAAAAAACAAACAAACAAAAAAAAAAAAAAAAAGAAAAAAGTTATTTCTTTCACAAGTGAATGAGAGAGAGACAGAGGTCCCCAGCAGGGTCCCTTGCTGCACTGTTCCCATAGCCAGCCAGGACCACGGCATGGCTCACATACCTGTCACGTGCAGGCTGTCTGGGGAACCGAACCTGCCACCTTCCACAGGAGACTGGCATTGCTTGAGCAGTGTGTTAACCACCTTGGCATCAAGCTGGCCCTGAGAGGACTTCAGTTCCAGTCTTAGCTTTCCCTTCCTTCCTTTCCTCCCTGTCCCTTTTCTCCTCTTCCCTTCCCGTCCTTCCCCCTTCCCTTCCTTTCCCCCTTCCCTTCCTTTCCTCTTTCCTTTCCCTCTCTCGTTCTGAGAGAGTAACAAGTGCCTTCAACAGCGCCCCCACGCGATCCTCCCGAGCCTTCCTGACCAGCCGGATGTGCACCTGGCACGTAGAGGTCGACCCGGGAACTGAACCCAGTTTTCCAAGCGGCCTTCAGCATTGCGGAGCAGGGCGCTGCTGCCGTGCCGCTGTGGCGGGGCCAGTCTCCACTGCGATCGGACCGGAGGTATCTGCTGTATGAGAGCTCCTTTGTTTGTGTTAAGAGAAAGGCCCTGGGCTGAGGTGCATTTCATGTTGGGTAAACTCTCTTTGCAAGTCAAATGATGTATAGTGATCAAAGGTATAGACATCAAAAATAATAAACTGAATTTTTTTTTTTTTAAATAAGAGGAAGGCCAGAAGGTGGTGTGATAGTTAAGGCACTAGACTCCCACGTGGCTGACTGTAGTTCAGCTCCTGGACCTGGCAGCTTGCCTTCTCTCAAGTGCCTTATAACAAATTTTTTTAAAATGATAAATATAATAAAATAAATTATATATGTGTATATATATAATTTGAAAAGAGAAAGGCCAAACCTACCGCTGTGTGATCGGATGCCATTACCCACGGGCCAGGCATGGAGTGAGGTGCTTTGTGTTGATACGTAATATTGTCATTATGGAAGCTTTAGTCTCCCAAGAGCTCTGGCTCCCCCAGGGGACTCCCTGCGGACAACGCAGCCAGCGGAAGGGTGGTGCGTGCTCCCCGTTTCTGTAAATGCGCGCCGCCCTGCTCCACACCCCACGTGGACTGGGAACCACAGCAGCCGCCCACTCTGCTCTCTTCTTGCTCTGTCATGCCCGTGGCGTCCTAGAGCGGCGCTGGGACACGCTGCGGTCACTTCACTTAACGCTCACAGTGACCCAGCTGGGCTTGCGCCACAAGCATATTTATTCATTGTATTTATTTCCTTTCCTGTCGGCGTTGCTTAAACATTCAGAAATATTTATTATTTTATTATATATTTTTTTGCTCTAGAGCATGTGCAAACATTTGCTGGAGAGAGATGGGGCCGGGGGGAGTGAGAAATTACCCATCCCCCAAGAGGAGGCCACGCTACCATTCCTTCTCCCCATTTGCCTCTTGAACTTTTGGGGACACACACACATGCGCCTTGAGTGGCTTTCAGGCCACTGGGTCTAGGACGTGAACCGTGTAGTCGGCCGTGTGGGATCCAGCGCCTGCCCTCCGCACCACTGCCCCCGGTGCATGGCACTGTTCTGTCTTCTTTTGCAGAGGAGGGACCTGTAAACAGGGCTTGTTGCCCACAGGTAAGCCCTTGGTGAGGGACAGAGACAGGATTCAAAAGAGGTTGTCTAGGGGCCAGCAGGTGGTGTGGTGGTGAAGGTGCTGGACTCCCACATGGCCGACTGCAGTTCTAGTCTCAGGCCTGGCAGCTTGAAGCTCACTCTGGGCGTGTGTGTGGATGCACGCCCCAAATCCCAGGAGGAGATTGAAGGAGAAGGGATCGCGTTTTGGCCACCTCCTCTGGGTGGAGGGGTGATTACTCACTTTTCTGTCTCTCTGCATCTCCTGCAAGCACACATGCCCTATAGCAAAAATCTCTCTAAAATAAGTAAATAAATATAAATTTAAAAAAAAATCAGGTTGTCTGAATCCAGACATGCCTATTATTGCCTGCTCAGGTAGGGTGTGAAGGTCTCGAGAACGAGGAGTGTTTCATAACCCCCTGACTGGCCGGCGTTACAGCGGCATGATGGGAGCTTTGTGCTCAGACATGGACCACTCTTGGTCTTTAGCTCACTGACACGGAAGCAGAGGCTGTCGGGGCGGGCCCCTCCACCGTGTTGGCTGCACATGTCCCCCTCAGCCCCCATGCTCATCCTTGCCTTCTTCTCTGCTGTGCCAGAGGTCCCTTTCAAGACCTGCCCCTCCGTGGTCCTAGAGGCCACCCCTTCCTGCCTGCTCGGGGACGTCTCCCCGTCAGTTTCCCACCCCACCTGTGTCTCGGCCCTTCTCTCTGCACTAGCCCCTTCCCATCGCAGACGAACTCATGCTCAGCTTCCCTCCCTCAATGTAAAATCAGAAAAGCCTCCTTGAGGCCCAGGTATGGTGGCGTTCCGCAGGCTGGGCCTGTGCGGGGGCCTGGGTTTGATTTCTGGTCCAACCTGTGCCCGGTGTGGCGGGGTGCACCTATAGTCCCAGCGACTCCGGAGGCTGGGGCAGGAGGATCACGGGAGGCTGGCCTGGGCGATGCAGCAGGACCCTGCCTGGAAGAGCTGGGTGCAGTTGCTCGCCCAGTATTCCCAGTAGCTGAGGGACAGCAATGCAGGGAGGCCCTGACTTAGAGAGACACAGAAAGTACTCTCGCTTTCCATATTTCCCTTCCAGTTATCACCCTGTCTCCTTGGACGCACGGCCAAGCTTCCTGGAAGCGTTGTTTTCATGTCTCTCTATTCCCCTCTTCTTTGCTGTTCAGTGGGAACCCACTGCTGGTCGCCGCCCACGCCCGCCATGCCATTGGAGCTGTCTGAGATGCCGGGGATCTGGGCAGCCCGATCTGATGGAGATGCCGGTCTCTGTCTGACTGCTCCCACTCTCTGGAGCTTCTCGCTTCCGTGAGCTCCCCTTCTCTGCCTCTTCTCCCGCTGCCCCTGCTGCGCGACTGTGCGAGTGCCCTGCAGGTGTGCAGCGCAGCTGCCAGACCGGACCCTTCCTGTCCTCTCCTTCCGAAGTCTCTCCCCTGACCGAGCTCACCTCTGTCTGGTTCCCGTGATCACCAGTGAGCCCATGGTCCCCAAATACGTATCTTAAGTCATATTCTGTCACTTTTTAAAAAGTTCGTTAATCGGGGCCAGCAGGTTGTGTGGTGGTGAAGGTGCTGGGCTCCCACATGGCCGACTGCGGCCACCCCCTCACTCCCGGACCTGCTGGCTCGAAAATCATGCTGAGACGTGTGTGCGTGTGGCCAAGATCCTGAGACGGGAATGGAGAAGGCACTGCAGAGTGGCCACCCCTCCTGGGGCGGGTATTTCTCACTTTCCCTCTCTCTCTCTGGCCAGCGCACGTGCCCTGTGGGAAAACCTAACAGAAAAAGGGTAATTTACGTAGACAGAGGCAGAGAGACAGGCACTCCCAATGAGTACTGCATGCTGTGATCCACCCCCAGCCCTGACCGGTCCAGATCACGGGCACAAGGACATGCAGGGCAGCCCAGGAGAGGCGCTCAGATGTGCCCGTGGGTCCGGCAACTTCGTGGCTACACCGCCTCCAGGCCCTGTTCTCTGCTCTGCCTTTTAGATCTGAGCACCTGGATGTCTGGTGGCTCCCAGTGACCTCTCATGCGACAAGCTTGGGACGGGCCTTGGCTCTCCCTGCCTCCCCCTGCCTCCTCCAAGAGTGTGTCTCAGGAAACCCCCACCGTTGTTCGGGCCAACGTCTCAAAAGCTCTCCTTGGTTTTCCCCTTCCTCTTCCATCATTCATTCATTCATTCATAAGCATTTATTCAGCATTTTCTCTAGCAGGGGTTTCTGCTAGTCTCTGACTCAGACGTGTGCTCATAGGGCTTCCAGTCCATCGGGGAAGGCCATGGCAAATGAATGCAAAGTGGTTAATTACTTAGAGCTGTGCCGGAAGTCATGCAGGGAGTACAAGTCCTCGTGTTTCTGCATGGCTCCTGCTGACCTGTCTACACCTGTCTGTCCTCACTGCTCCAATAGGCTAGAACTCTGTGACCACTGCAGGCTGGCCGGCCCCTGAGCATCTTAGGAAACACTGCATGTTTTCCAGAAAATGCGTCCTCAAGACCTTCATGGCTTGAGCCCGTCTCTCGAGCTGCATTCACTGCCTGCTAGGCCACCTGCAGGCGGGGCAGCTCTTCTCACCTCGCCGTGGGCTCGTGGTGGGCTTTTCTGGCCAGCCTCGTGCTGTAGCCTTCTGGGGGACTGAGTGATGCTGGGGGCCTGGAGGGGCCGTGGGTGAGGTCTGGCACATCTGAGCTTGAAGAGCCTCAGGTCGCCTATCCTCAGAGATTCAGCGGGGCTGAGTCGGGAGTGTGTCCGATTGACCCTGATCTTCCTAAACCGCACATTTTCGCCACTTCCGTCCCCCTTGGATTTTCTGCCTGGCTCAGGGATCATTGGCTCAGTTGCACCCCCTGGGCCCCTCATGGTCTCCCAGCTTTCTGCAGGAGGGAGCTACAGCTGGGAGTTTGTCAGGTGGGATGAGCCATGCTGGCAGTCTGCGGCCTCTTTTTGGCCTGGCCTTTATTTCGTTCTCCCTGATGGAGAGATGGTTGGCCTTCCTGGTGGGGGAGTGCGGGGACCTGCATACATCCTGGAAGTCTGAGTCTGGCACAATCGTAGATGACTCCGTACTCGGTGGGTTGAAATGGGGCTGCTATCCTACTCCAGCAGGTCTGAGTACAGGACGGAAGAGCCTCGGGGTGCAGCTGAGATGTTCTCTGCTCAAAACGCTCTCCAAGTGACTGGGACCTGCGGCAGCATGTGGCCCAGCCCCCCGGTGCGCCCTCAGATGTCCCCAGGCAGCGTTACACACCGGCAGCAGCCTTGCCCAGACTCCTACTCAATGCCAGCCCTCCCGTCAGGCGCGGCTAGGACTCCCCGAAGGCCGTTGTTTGAGTGCCCACACAGAGGGGCCCTCTGCCCTCGAGCCGCCCCACTCCCTCCTGGTAGCCTGCCACTTTTGATTTATCTCTGTTTTTGGTTGTTCCCTGTCAAATTGCTAATGGTCCTTGGGAGAGATATTTCAGAACATTATCAGTCATTCACATGTGAGTGCAAATCCCCCTTTTTTTAGCAGGTGGATTAGCCACTGAACGTCCAGACTGCAGGCCATCGCCAGAGTTCCTTAAATGAGACCTGGGGACCACCTGTCCCAGCAGCTCACTGAGCAGAGTCTCAGGATGTGGGCCTGCGATTCTTGTGCTCATTAGGGTCTGAGAAGCGCGGCTGGAGCAGGCAGAGCTGGGAGGAACGTCTGGGCCATGGCGCCCCCTGGGGTGGAGGCATTGTTCCAGGGAAGTTGGAGGTGGTTAAGGCAGGAGGGGCCGAGTGCAGGGCAAGGGGCTGTCTGCTTTCTGAGCATTCACCACAACCCTCATGGCTAGGAACAGCTCCGTCTGGGTATTTACCCGTCATGCACTGCTGCCTGGGCTGCTGTGCGCTGACCACTGTTCTCCTCTGTTGTCTGTGCGTCTTACCTTCCTAGCTAGGCCCATCGGCTGCCTGTCACGGGGCCTTGGAGAGCCTCCCACTAGACTCTCTGATTTTAAAGACAAGAAAAGTAAGACTCAGAGAGGGGAAAGGACCTTCCCCAAACCACGCTGAGGCACTGTGTGGCAGGACAGGGCTTCCTGGCATCCGGGTTTATTATTTATTTATTTATTCATTTATTTTTCCTATAGGGCGCATACGTTCACCAGAGAGACAGAGAGGGACAGACAGAAAGAAAGCGAGAAATCACCCCCCGGGGGGATGGCCACGCCACAATCCCTTCTCCTCCATTCTCCTCTTGGGATCTTGGGCACGCACGCACACGCGCCCGGTGTGAGTTTAAGCCACCGGGTCTGGGACTCAAACTGCAGTCAACTACATGGGAGTCCAGCGAACTGCTGGTCTCCCTTTTTTGGGGGGGAGAAAGATTTTTGCTATAGGTCACATGTGCACTAGAGGCAGAGAGAAACAGAGAGACAGAAATAAAAAAAATCACTCCCTGGGGGATGACCACGCTGCATTCTCCTCCATTCTCCTCTCAGGATCTTGGATACGCATGCACATATGCCTGGTGTGAGTTTCAAGCCAGCAGGTCTGGGACTGGTTGACCGTAGGGTCAACCACATGGAAGTCCAGAGACTTGACCATCTGCCCCCTGCTCGCCTCCCTAGACCGTCTTATTAAAGACAGGCATTATGACACCTTTTCTCTGATAAAACCACTCCGGCATCAAAATACAACACTGGGCATAGAAAGGCACTGAGGGGACTTCAAACAGTTCATGAAAGAAATGGAATTAAAGTATGATTTTATTTGGGTGTGAAAAAAAATGAAATCCAATCCATGCATAGATTTTTCTTTTCTTCCTTTTTCTTTTAATTTGCCAAAGGGCATATGTGCTCACCAGAGAGAGACAGAAAGAGAGAGAGAAGGAGAAAGCACCCCAAGAGGGACACGGTAATGCTATAATCTCTTCTCCATTTTTTCATCCTGTTGGGATTTGGGGCCCAAAACTGGTGTGTTTTCAAGTCCTCAGGGCTGGGATTTGAACCACTCAGTGGGCCATGTAGGATCTGGCTCCCTTAACCACTAGATTATGGGTGAAGTCCTAGATTTTTTTTTTTTTTCTTTTTGGAGAGTTTTTTTTTTTTTTTTTTTTTTTTTTTTGGGCGGGGCGACTTGCTTTTTTTTTTTTGAGAGGTTTTTGCTATAGGGCGAGTGCACTTGCCAGAAAGATAGAGAGAGACAGAGAGACAGAAAGTGAGAAATCACCCCCTGGGGGGATGGCCACACTGCAATCCCTTCTCCCCCATTCCCTCTCAGGATCTTGGACACACATGCAAATGCACCTGGCATGAGTTTAAGACACTGGATCCAGGACTTGAACTGCGGTCAACTACATGGAAGTCCAGTGACATAGCCATTACGCCATCTGCTGGTCCCTGAATTTTTCTTAATACGCATCTTCTGTGAACTTTTGGAGGACTCCTTCCTTGACCAATGAACGTCTCAGAGTTGAAGGACCGGTGTGCTGAGTAACCGGGGACATCAGTGAACATGGCAGTCAAGACACCTTAGCACTGGCCTTGGCTTTGTAGCCCTTCCCCATGAGGGGGCGCAGCTCTGAAGTTCCAGCTTAAGCCTCTCCTGTTCAAAGGCTGCCCTGCCCAATACGTAGCACTAACTGCACGTGACTATTCAAATGCATTGGGATGTATCAGGTGAAAACTTCAGTTCCCCAGTTGCACTAGCCAGATTTCAAGAGCTCAGTAGCCATGCGGCTGGTGCCTACTGAATCAGACACCATGCAGACCAGCTGTTTCCACGGCTGCAGAACTTCAGCCTGGCCGCTCCTAGCCGTGGAGAAGATGGGGGTGTAGGAGTCCAGTCCTTATGTCTGGGTGCTTAGAGCTGAGTGAGTTTTTTTTTTTTTTTTTCCTTTTTTTTTTGGGGGGGTTTTCCTGATAGGGTGC
>NW_006159530.1:4939398-4942661 GCF_000334495.1 Tupaia belangeri chinensis | reverse complement strand
GAGTTTTTTTTTTTTTAGGTTATTTTAGTGTATAGCCAGAAATATACATATATATATTAACTTCTTAAGATCTAGACGTCTTGAGCAAAGAGGAAAAGGGTACTGGAGATAATAAAAAATAGTTCTCTGATAAAACAGAAGGGAAGAGGCTGGCCGGTGGCACAGGGTTTGACACGACTGGATCCCACATGCTGATTTCGTGGTTTGAGTCCTGGATCTGCCTGCTTACAAAACATCACTGGGGTGTACGTGTGCCCAAATCCTGAGGAGAAGGGATTGTGGTGTGGCCATCCCTCCTGGGGGGTAATTTCTCACTTTCTTTCTCATAGTCTCTCTCCAACAAGTGTACATGCCCTATAGCAAAAGTAACCCCCCAAAGCAAATGAAGACATACAGACGAAACATAAGAGGACAGGAAGAGGGGCGTACCACGGAGGGGACTACCACGGGGTGCTGTCGCTGAGCACGTGCCCTATGTTTTGCCACTGGCAGTGACTAACACTCCGCCGAGTGTTTTTGAGAGCATTCTGAGGGGCGTCCAACGCTGTCCCCCGAGGGAAAGCCAATACCCGGGAAGAACTCGAAGGCCACTCTCACCTTCAAATAGCATTAACGATTGGAAAATGTCTGCTCTGGCCAGGAATCAGCCCTCCTCCTTGCTGACCTAGGAAAAGAAGGGGATGGAGAGTGTGGGCTTGTTTATTTTTAGAGAGAGGTTTTTGCTATGGGGTGTGTGGGCTCACTGGAGAGACAGAGATAGACAAAGAGACAGAAAGTGAGACATCACCCCCCAGGGGGGATGGCTACACTGCAATCCCTTCTCCTCCATTCTCTTCTCGGGATTTTGAACACACACGCACACGCACCCAGCATGAGTATGAAGCCATCAGGCCCAGGATTCGAAACGCTGTCGACTATGTGGGAGTCCAGTGACGTAACCACTGCGCCACCTGCTGGTCCCACGCGAGCTTGTTTGAACTCCGTATTGATCGGGGCTTGCTGGGACATGCTGGCAACAGCACAGGGCAACATGTGTTTCTGCAGTAATTTCTGTGTTTGGAAAGTGAGTATGTGAACTCTTTGGGACCGAATCTATTTTTAGGACATCTGGTGAGGACATCATTTCTTTTGATTCAGACTTTTGATAATAGCACCAAATTGCTTGCCAATTCAGGAAAGTTTTGATATTCCCCTGTGATGAAACAGATGAACAAAACACTTGGCTTCCTCTATGGCTTTTCTGCAGGGGTGTCCTTAGCTAAAATGTGACACAAAGGAAGCACCTGTTTTTGCTCTCCTGCCCTTTAAGACCTCTCCAATTCCTTCTTGGACCTCTGCGTCCTTCAAGGGCTCCTGCTGTTGCACTTACTCTTTTTTATTATTTTATTTATTCATCATTTATTTTAATTTGACTAGAGAGAGACAGAGACAGAGACAGAGAGAGAGAGAGAGAGCGAACAAGCAAGCTGCCAGGTCCAGAACTTGAACTGTGGTTGACCATGGGGGAGTGTCCGACGCCTTAACCACCACACCACATGCTGGTCCCCTGCAGACTTAATCTTAATCACCTGCCCCCTCTGATATGATAGCTGGTAAAAGTTTAGGAATACCTATATTAGGGGACTGCAAAACATTTGTGGAAAAAATGAAATTTAAAGACGAGTTTATGTTGCTGCAAGAGTTTTTAAAATCTATGCATAGATTTTTTTTAAAAGAATTACTTTATTTTATTCATCATTATTATTTTTAAAATTTGACCAGAGAAAGACAGAGAGAGAGAGAGAGAGAAAGTTGCCAGGCCTGGGATTTGAACCACAGTTGGATATGTGGGAGTACAGTGCCTTAACTGCCATGCCACCTGCCAGCTCCTTTGCATAGATTTTTTTATGATATGCATTTCCCATGAACTTCTTGAAGACCCTTGATTACTTTTTTGGGACTCAAAAGAGTGACTGTCCTATGGCTAATTTCGGCCTGGTGGTAGGCAGGGGATAGGAGCTACTGAGGCAGGGGCACTGCCTGGTATTCTTCTAAAACTATTTATTAAATTTTATTTATTGTTATTATTTTTAATTTGACCAGAGAGAGACACAGTGAGAGAGAGAGAGGGAAAGTGAGAGAGCAAGCTGCCAGGTCCAGGACTCGAACTGTGGTTGGCCGTGTGGGAGTCCAGCACCTCAACCACCACGCCACCTGCTGGCCCCTGCTTGGTATTCTTACACCACAAAATCAGACCGTGCAGGTGACTTCTCTCTCCCAAGCCCTGCCTGCCCTGGACTGGCTTCCTCGCCCAACACCCACCTCTGGGAACTGGACTTGTTTTCATGACAAGCCTCTGCCCCAGATTCAGGGGGCTTAGAACAGCCCACGCTGAGACCGAGCCTTGATTTGGGGTCTAACGTAACCAGTACCAGCGCCCTCCAGGAAATCTCCTCGCCCCTTCCCTTTTCCTTTTGGTTCGAGGACGCATGCCTGTTTCTCCTCTCTAGGGAGACACGGAGAGAACGAGAGGGAGGGCACCCACGGGGAATGGTCACACCGCCTTCCCTCTCTTCTGGCTCTACCTCCTTTGGGACTGTGGCACGCACGCACACATGTGCCTGGTATGTTTCTCAAGCTTCAGGTCCAGGACTCAAACCACACGGTTGGCTGTGTGGGATCTGGCTGCGTTCACCAGCGGGCCATGGAGCTGGCCCACCGCCCTGCTCATCTTCTTTCTTTTTTGGAGAGGTTTTTGTTACAGGTTGCGTGCACTCGCCAGACAGACAGAGAGAGACAGAGAGACAGAAAGTGAGAAATCACCCTCCAGGGCGGATGGCCACGCCACAATCCCTTCTCCTCCATTCTCCTCTTGGGATCTTGGGCATGCACACATGCCTAGTGTGAGTTTAAGCCACCAGGTCCAGGACTCGAACCGTGGTCGACTACATGGGAGTCCAGAGGCATAGCCATTACGCCAACTGCTGGCTCCCACCCTGCTCATCTCCTCAGGGACTGGAGTCCAAAGGCCTGCTGTCCCGTCCCCACCCTCTCTATAGCTCTCCCTGCGTCTCTACCGTCGTGGTCCCTAGGCAGGCCATGCTTCCTCTCAGGCCACCGGCTCAGCCTTCCTGAAGTCCCCTGCTACCCAGGGACCGCCTGACTGCCGCCTGCCCCCTGCCTACCTTGGTTCCAGGACCGCTGACTGTCGCCTGCCTCCTGCCTACCTCGGCCTCCTGCACCTTTCTTTTACCTACCAGCCACTGTTTACGGCGGCTCGCGCT
>NW_006159530.1:4929548-4939078 GCF_000334495.1 Tupaia belangeri chinensis | reverse complement strand
GAGGAACCCGGCCCCCGGCTTCTTCCCCCATTTTTTTTTTTTTTTTTTTTCTGAGAGATTTTTGCTACCCAGTGTGTGTGTGTGCGATTGCTGGAGAGACAGAGACAGAGAGACAGAAAGTGAGTAATCACTCTTGGGGGCGGGGGATGACCATTCCACAATCTCTTCTCCTCTTGGGATTTTGGGCACACATGTGCACGGGCCCGGCCTGAGTTTCAAGCCTCCTGGTCCAGGACTCAAACTGGGGTCAACCTCGTGGGAGTTCAGTGCCTTAACCACTACGCTACCTGCTGGCCCCACTCTGCCATGTTTTTAAAACAGTAATAGCAGGCTGGAGACGAGGGACCACATCCCTGCACAGAGTAGCCTGGGGGTCTCTCTGGGCCACTGAGTCGCGGAGGGCATGGCAGATGAGCCATCGTGGGTGCACGTGTGGTGTCCCTCTGGGTAGTGGGGAAGCTTTGTCTACCTCAGAAGACAGACTCTTCACTCATGAGGAGATAGGTCCTCCCATCTGGATTTTTTTTTTTTTTCTTTGAAAATGCTGTGAAACAGATCTAGTGTATGATCTGATTCAGTCCCGGATTAAATTGTTGAGTCCAAAGGTGTCAAGGTGACAATTCTGAGAAGACAGCCCTACAAGTAGACATTTGATGGAGAGGGAGCAGGTAGGAGGTGAGGGGGTGGGCTGGGGTGGAGGTAGAAGACACGCCACTTCCCTCTTCTGCTGGGACAGGAAGTCATCTTGGCCACCGGGGGGGACCCTCCTCAAGGGACATGCATCCCTGGGTGGGATGGAGGGGAGAGGACGCCCTTCCAGACCTGGCTGGGTGAGCACTTCCTGGGAGAGCCCCCCGTGGCAGCCACATTGGACGTGTGAGAATGACTAATACGAGGGGACTTCAAAGTCACGGACAAATGCAATGACTACACCTGTTTATTCTGCTGCAAGACACTGCAATCCACGTGCCCCTTCCTTCCTTCCTTCCTTCCTTCCTTCCTTCCTTCCTTCCTTCCTTCCTTCCTTTCTTTCTTTTGGTAATACGTGTTTTCCATGAACCTTTTTGTTGTAGGCAACCCACCCGGGGTACTGCTTCTGTCTTCTCCATGAAGAGGCGGCCTGACAAAGTTGGCTGGTAATTCTAACCTCAAGTTCAAGGCCCACTGGGTGTAGGGTGCGGATGTAAGGGGCACTTCCTCACTGTCAGCGCCTCCTTCAATGCCGTGTTCTAAGGGCTCTCCTGCCTCACCCTCGTCCAAGCCCTACCCGGAAGACAGTGCAAGACATGCCCTTTGGGCGGCCGAGAGGGCGTGCGTTCCTTTGCTATCGGCACCGGGCTCCCTCGTCCCCAGTTCTCCTGGAAGTCTGTCATTCTGGCCAGGACTATCCTGGGATATTGTCACATGGGTGGGACTTCATGGTAGGAGCCTCAGTGGGACTTGTGTGAAGCTGGCCTGTGAAAACATTTTCAAATGCCTTTGAAAGGGAGGATGGTGTGCTTTCGATAGGGTTTCATCTTTCTTCCCCAAACCCCACTTCGCTGGGTGATGTCAGCAGCCCCAGGCTTTCTATGAGGGGTTATTTCTTGTCTCCCTGAAGCTCTGACTTCCCCAGGGGACAGTGCCGTTGGAGGAGAGCGAGAATTGGAGGATAAGCGTGGGACAGTGAAGTCCCCGAGAAGCAGAGGGGATGAGGCACTGGGATGGCCCAGGGGCCCTGGGGGTGGGGACAGGGGCTGGAGTGGCAGCAGCGGGCTTGGCCACCACCCAGGTAAGGCTGGCTCTGCCTGTGAGGTCGGAATCAAAGTCACGGACAAATGCAATGACTACACCTGTTTATTCTGCTGCAAGACACTGCAATCCACGTGCCCCTTCCTTCCTTCCTTCCTTCCTTCCTTCCTTCCTTCCTTCCTTCCTTCCTTCCTTCCTTCCTTTCTTTCTTTTGGTAATACGTGTTTTCCATGAACCTTTTTGTTGTAGGCAACCCACCCGGGGTACTGCTTCTGTCTTCTCCATGAAGAGGCGGCCTGACAAAGTTGGCTGGTAATTCTAACCTCAAGTTCAAGGCCCACTGGGTGTAGGGTGCGGATGTAAGGGGCACTTCCTCACTGTCAGCGCCTCCTTCAATGCCGTGTTCTAAGGGCTCTCCTGCCTCACCCTCGTCCAAGCCCTACCCGGAAGACAGTGCAAGACATGCCCTTTGGGCGGCCGAGAGGGCGTGCGTTCCTTTGCTATCGGCACCGGGCTCCCTCGTCCCCAGTTCTCCTGGAAGTCTGTCATTCTGGCCAGGACTATCCTGGGATATTGTCACATGGGTGGGACTTCATGGTAGGAGCCTCAGTGGGACTTGTGTGAAGCTGGCCTGTGAAAACATTTTCAAATGCCTTTGAAAGGGAGGATGGTGTGCTTTCGATAGGGTTTCATCTTTCTTCCCCAAACCCCACTTCGCTGGGTGATGTCAGCAGCCCCAGGCTTTCTATGAGGGGTTATTTCTTGTCTCCCTGAAGCTCTGACTTCCCCAGGGGACAGTGCCGTTGGAGGAGAGCGAGAATTGGAGGATAAGCGTGGGACAGTGAAGTCCCCGAGAAGCAGAGGGGATGAGGCACTGGGATGGCCCAGGGGCCCTGGGGGTGGGGACAGGGGCTGGAGTGGCAGCAGCGGGCTTGGCCACCACCCAGGTAAGGCTGGCTCTGCCTGTGAGGTCGGAATCTCCCTGCTCCATACACTGTGACCCCTTCGCCGCAGATTCATGCGGTCTCCCTTCTGTGGGAGGCCAACATCCCGGGAACGAGCTGTCAAAGGCTTCTCTCCCTTCCACTCCCTCCCAACGCCCCTCAGCTCCGTCTCCCCCTCAACCTCCCCTTTTAGCCATCGTATTCCTATGGGCCCTCCGACTGCCTAGGAACGAGCGAGTTTAACCTTGGATCCTGGAAAAGTCAGTCCCTAAGGAGAGCACCGAGCACGGCGTCCCTGCGTCCCTGCGTCCCTGCGTCCCTGCGCCACTCGGCCAGGACGGTACTTACCGCTCCCACACACGTCCTTGTATTTGACAGGAAGACTGTGTGAGGCAATCATTGCCCCCACTTTATGGATCAGGAAACTGAGGCTCAGAGAAATGCTGATGTTTTTTCCCTCAGGGGATCCAACTCTGAAGTGCCGAGTGTGGGCCCAGAACTCAGATCTCTGTGTTCCTACATCAGAACTTCTACCCAGACGTACAGCCTCCAGTCAAGCCAAGGATGGGCCCCGCAGAGCAACGAGATGGCGTTTATCAGCTCGCCCGCACTTCTCCCATCCTTGACCACCCGGCCCCCTCTGGAACCAGCTCTGCACCCCCTCCTCCCCAAACCCGACCGAGCCTCACCTGAGGGCTCCAGATGGGACACTATCAAGTAGATGGCGAAGTCCAGGAAAGAGCAGTTGCACTGCCAGGGGTTCTCGCTCAGAAACACGGTCTGGAGCACCGTGAGGTGCTGGAAGGCAGCCCGGTCCAAGGTCTTTAAGCCGGTGTTCCTGAGGTCCAGGTACCTTAGGGAGCTGGCGTTGGCAAAGGTGTACTTGCTCAGGGACGACAGGTGAGGGTTGTTGGCGAGGCTCAGCCGCACCAGGTGGCCGAGCACCGAGAAGCTGAAGGGGGAGATGGAGCTGAGGTTGTTGGAGCTGAGGTCAAGGTAGATGAGCCTGAAGACCCCGACGAAGGTGTAATCCATCACCTCTTGAATCCTGTTCTTGTGACAATCCAAGTAAACAAGGTCACTGAGGAGTCCCAGCTGCATTGCTGGCAAACTAGTGATTCTGTTCTCGCTCAGGATTAGCCTCCGGGTGTTCAGGGGGATGTCAGGGGGGTACTCGCTTAGCTGCTGCCCCTTGCAGACCACTTCCTGGGCTTGACACTCGCAACCCTTTGGACACTTTGACCCTGATACCAGCCCCATTCCAAAGGAGAAGAGTAACCAGCCCGGGCCAGGGCCTGCGGCGCGGGGCATAGTAAGGAGCCGCCGACCCTCCTTCCACCTTCCTGCGGCGCTGTCCCTGGATCCGAAGGCGCCAGGGGTGGGGCGGGGCGGGGAGGGTGCTGGAAAGAACTGTACCACTCTAGCTTTGAGCAGAGCAATTTTCCATTACAGGAGAACCCAACAGAAGTTGAAACGCGAGGCCGGTGCCCGCTGCCGGCTGGGCGGCTGTGCGGCTTGCTCCGGCCCGGCTGCAGCTGGCCGCCTGCCCACTTGGCGGCTCTGAAAGGTCTCACCCTTCCCTGCGTTGGCGAGTGAAGGGGAGCCAGGGGAGAGCCACATGACAATGAGGTTGCCAGTTGACACCTTTGTGATGTCAGCAGCCTCAGGAGACCGGCTGGCAGAGGGAAGGAGACTCCTCGCCTCTCCTTCTGGGGGGGCGTGGGGTGTTCTGTGTCTCTTGGTAAGCTGACTGTCCTGGGGGGCGTCGGGGCTTCATGGGTAGGGTCTGCAGGTGTGTGTGTGTGAGAGAGACAGACAGACATGTGTGGGTTCACTGCGTGTGTGTGTGTGTGTGTGTGTGTGGCTCTGCATGCCGGGTGCTGGGACCCGCCCCCCCCCATGGGCTAGCTGGCCCACCCCCATGACCCACAGGCCGCAGAGGGAACGCGGGGAGTCTGCAGCCCCAACTCCCTCCTTGCCTGACGGGCAGTGACTTGCTTAAGGTCACTTCTTAGAGTGGTCTTTTCTTGGGGGTCCAATTGGGATGGGTGCCCCATTTTGCTGTTATTAAGGAGAAGATGGAAAATGAGGCGGAGGGAATTCCTCTGAGAAGGCAGTACTCTCTTAAGTTGGATTTCCGGCTCGTATACATCCCTGTCTGCATTTGGGGGAATATATATTTAGTCTTCACAAAGTGCATGGAAAATGTATAGGATGAAAAAACCATGCGTGGCCTTCCAACATTTTTTGTATCGCTATAAACCTGTGCTTCAGTGAAGTTCAGTTTGTATTTAAGACCCCTTGTATTTAAAAATCGTTTCAAGCAAGTAGAAACTATTTCCCTAAGACGAAACTGAAATACATCTATAAGAAACCTGAGTGCAATGATCGGAACTGCTTCTTCCCACTTCTGTTCTCCCAGGACTTCTAAAGTAGTCAAGAGTGGAGTTCTGGAGGGAGAAACGGGCAACCTGCAGGTTTAAAAGCCGGGCTGCAGCACACGAGATGGCACCGTGGGCAGAAGGGACGGCACACGCTCTCAGACATGGCAATTGATATATTTGGGACAATCGGTCATTCTTTAAAGCAGTCCTACATGATTTAGTTGTTAATATTAATAACATGACGACTGCTATATTTAGCTTAGCAGAAAGCCTGGCACCTGGTCCGTAATAAATATTTATTGAGTGAACGATGCGTGAATGTCTCTGACGGTTTGCTTCCTTTTCTCGCTTCTCTGCCAAGAGAGAGATTAATAAACTCAAGTGGATTTGTGGCTAGTTAGCTAATGCTTGATTATGTTGACTTACTCAGCAATCCTTGGGTGACCGGCTGCAAATTAATTTGATGACTTAGGAGTGTTCACCAAATTGAAAATGACCTTAGTTAAGTCGAAATTTCAAACACTTAAAGTAATGACCCAAATGATAGCAGCCCTAATTGAAATAGGACTTAATTGACAGGAGAGCCACCCTTTCGTCCTAATTAAAAAAAAAAAATCTACTTTAAAAATTAAGTTATTTCCTAGATCCCACGTGATTGCTCAGGGGAGACATTTACACATAATGTCTATAGACAGGAATCCATTTCCGAGTGGCCGTTCCCTCCGGGAGCGGTGGGCTGGCTCTGGGCGTCTTGCAGGCAGGCGTGGTCCTGTGTGGGGGTGTCCGCTGTCCTCTTCCTCTCTCGGAGACGTGGTCACTGACCTGCCAGGCTCCCGGGTGACTTTGCTGACCTGCCTTTTCCTTTACACTCACCTTCCTCTTTCCTTAGAGAGCCGGGGTCTCCAGGTTCCCACGTTTAATTTCCATCCTTCTTATCTAAACTAACTTTCTCAAGACAGCAGCCTCGGGCTCAGATTTACTGGTTTGACCTCGGGACTACAAAAGCTCTCACTCAGAAGCATGGTAGAAATAAATCGTCCTAAGGGCCCGTGGCTGGCAGCGGGCTCCAGGGCTCCCTCTGGAGCACTCCCGGTTTAGCAAAGCGGCAGGAGGCAGGGGCTGTTTCCTGGGCTGGAGGAGGCCCTGAGCGTTTCGGTCCTGCAGTCACCATGCTGACAGGCTAGTTCAGCTTTGCCAGACAGAGCACATCCCTAACACGTGCTTTTCATTCTGAGACCGAATACATACGAGACTTCCAAATGTCTGTGGAAAAAACACAATTATTTTGGTGCAAAAACATTTTGAAACTTGTATTTTCCACGAGCTTCTTGAAGATCTCTTGTATTTGTTAGAGAAGGAGCAACCCAGGGAAGGCAGAGTGGAAAGTGGAGTATTTCCTAAATTATGTGAGCTCAGAACCACACATATATATGTATATGTGTATTATATATATATATACTTAATTTTAAATTTGCTATAGGATACATGTGATTGTAGGAGAGAATCAGAGGGGGGAAGCACCCCCCTTGGGTGGGGGGTGGGTGGCCACGCTGCAATCCCTTCTCCATTCTCCTCTGGGGATTCTGGGCACATACGCAAATGCACCTAACATGTTTTTTTGAGCCACTGAGGCCAGGACTTGAACCTCACAGTCAGACATGTGGGACCTAGCCACCTTAACTACCATGCCACTGGCTGACCTAACGTAATTCTTTTTAAAAAAACATCTTAGGGAGACCAGCAGGTGGCATGGTGGTTAAGGCCCTGGATTCCCACATGGCCTATAGCAATTCGAGTCCTGGACCTAGTGGCTTGCGTTTTCACTTCCTCTCTCTCCATTCAAATTAAAAATAATAAATAAAATTAATTTAAAAAAGTCCTTATGAGACGATTATTTCAGAGATCCCGCTGTGGAAAGCTCTAGGGCGTTTGCCCTTGGTTGGGTCGCTTAACTTCTCTGAGCTTGAGTTTCCTTATCTACATGTTGAGGAAGTGGCTTAAATAATCCCCAAGTCTCTTTAGGATTTTCAGTTATTTTCATAATGGCAAGGTTTCAGGCACCACCCAGAAGACCAGCAGGGGGCATATATTTGGGGGGCAAAGGGACGGTCTTCTGGCTCTTTGTAGTCACTCCACAACGCTCCTCTTGTCAGGTGACCAGGGAACAGTCCATGCTCCCAGCAAGCTGCTGATGCAGCCTGGGCTGCAGCCGGGCCTCCTCAGGGCGAGCAGCTGTTTCACCAGCCCCCCTCTCCCCGCTCCTCCCAGGAGGGCTGGAGGGTACGGAGAGGCCCCGTATCAGTGCAGTCGCGCTGGCTCAGTCGGGTCTCAGGAGTGCTCCTGTTTTCAGCGGTGTCTAATAAGGCTTTGCCTTCCCAGTTCAAGGACCTCCCAGGTGCCGGCACGTCCTCTGCCAGACCAGCGGGCACAGCCCCTGATGGAGAGGGAAAGGACAGGGCGAACAGGACGAAGGGGACACGGCTGTCACTGACTCTCCTAGTGAGGGTGTGACTTTGCGACCTCCCCGAGCCTGGCTTCCTTTCTATAAAATAAGACAGCATGTGCACTCTCCAGAGAGAGACAGAGAGGGAGAGGAAGCGAGGAAGCACTCCCCGGGGGAACGGCCACGCCGCCATCGCTTCTCCATTTCTCACTCCCTCGGGGACCTGGGGCTCTTACACACATGTGCCTGGTGTGTTTCTCAAACCACCAGGCTCAGGATTTGACTCAGGCCCAAACAGCACACAGCCCCCTTGGGCCAAAGGAGTATGTCTTGAGGTTGCTCACTCCCACTTGCTCAAGTGGGATATCCCGGAAGTGAGTCCTCGCTGGTGGACAGCCCACAGCTTTCAGGCTTCCTCAGGACTCAGTTTAGAGACCAGGCAGTGGTGTGGCGGTGACACACCTTGACCCACGTGGGAAAGGTCCTGGGTTTGTGTTCTGGGACCTCCCTGCACCTGGGCGTGTGTGCCCACGTGACCACGATTCAGGCTGCAATTGGCAGTAGCTTGTGGTGTGAAGACCCTGTTGGGTGTGTATGTGTGCACTCTCTCTTTCTCTCAGGATAGAAACAAATGAATAAACTTGGGACCAGCAGATGGCGTAATGGTTACGTCACTGGACTCCCACGGTAGTTGACCATGGTTCGAGTCCCAGACCGAGTGGCTTGAAACTCACACCAGGTGCATGTGCGTGTGTGCCCAAGATCCTGAGAAGAGAATGGAGGAGAAGGGATTACAGTGTGGCCATCCTCCCTGGGGGGTGATTTCTCGCCGTCCCTCTGTCTCTCTGGTGATTGCACATGCCTTTTAGCAACAATCTCTTTCAAAAGAAAGGAAGGAAGGAAGGAAGGAAGAAATGAATAAACTTAACAAAACCACACTGAGTTGTGAAGAGAGAGGACAAATGCTTGAAGCTTTAAGACCTTAGCAACAGGTGCAGAGAACCAAGCAATGATGGGTGAGGCATGGCGAGGACAGCCCCAGGGCTAGAGCACATTCCACAGGCGCCCGGGCACACCCACTGAGGGAAGTTTAATTTCGCATACTTTTATTTGCTCAGGAGAAAGATAGCAGAAAAAAAAATACATGCACCATTTGTTAAGCCGAGACTGCTAATGTGCTCAGTTAGGAGTCCGGGAGGCTTGCTCGTAGAGGTGCGCCCCACAGTTCGGTGCTAGCCTGCCAGGTGGGTCCGTGGGTGCCGTCTAAGGGTGTGAGCATTTCCAGGACTTTGCCGTAGGAGTGCCTGGTGGTAGGGAGTCATACTTACTTTATTTTGTTTGCTGTAGAGCACGTCCACTCAATGGAGAGGAGAGACAGAGAGGAGAAGTGACAAGTCACCTCCCAGGGGGATGGCCACACTACAATCCCTTCTCCATTTCCCTCTTGGGGTTTTGAGCACACATGTACATGTGCCCAATGTGATTTGCTTTTTTTCTTTAAGAGAGATTTTCGCTATAGGGCACGCGCACTTGCCAGAGAAACAGAGAGACAGAAAGTGAGAAATCGCCCCCCGGGAGGATGGCCACAAGGCAATCCCTTCTCCTCCAGTCTTTTCTCAGGATTTTGGTCACCCACTCACATGCAACCAGTGTGAGTTGCAAGCTGCCAGGTCCAGGACTGGAACCGTGGTTGGCCGTGTGGGAGTCCAGCAGTGTAACCGCTATGCCATCTGCCGGTCCCAACCTGAAGTGACTTTTCAAGTTGCCGGATCCGGGACTCAAACCGTGGTCAATCAGGTGGGAGTCCAGTGCCTTAGCCACCTTGCCTCCTGCCTGCTACTTCTGACGTTTGATGCTGCCTGGGCCCTCTTCAGCTGGGGTGGGGCTTGAGGCAAGTCCAAGGAAGGCAGATGGAGGCGAAGTTCAGCCCGGAAGAGAAAGGACGCCCGAGTGTGCCAGGACAGCTGAGGCCGAAGGGCCTAGGACGTCTATACACATGTGACTGCGCCTCGGGCCTGCGTCGAGGAC
>NW_006159530.1:4917431-4928001 GCF_000334495.1 Tupaia belangeri chinensis | reverse complement strand
TGTGCCCAAGATCCTGAGAAGAGAATGGAGGAGAAGGGATTACAGTGTGGCCATCCTCCCTGGGGGGTGATTTCTCGCCGTCCCTCTGTCTCTCTGGTGATTGCACATGCCTTTTAGCAACAATCTCTTTCAAAAGAAAGGAAGGAAGGAAGGAAGGAAGAAATGAATAAACTTAACAAAACCACACTGAGTTGTGAAGAGAGAGGACAAATGCTTGAAGCTTTAAGACCTTAGCAACAGGTGCAGAGAACCAAGCAATGATGGGTGAGGCATGGCGAGGACAGCCCCAGGGCTAGAGCACATTCCACAGGCGCCCGGGCACACCCACTGAGGGAAGTTTAATTTCGCATACTTTTATTTGCTCAGGAGAAAGATAGCAGAAAAAAAAATACATGCACCATTTGTTAAGCCGAGACTGCTAATGTGCTCAGTTAGGAGTCCGGGAGGCTTGCTCGTAGAGGTGCGCCCCACAGTTCGGTGCTAGCCTGCCAGGTGGGTCCGTGGGTGCCGTCTAAGGGTGTGAGCATTTCCAGGACTTTGCCGTAGGAGTGCCTGGTGGTAGGGAGTCATACTTACTTTATTTTGTTTGCTGTAGAGCACGTCCACTCAATGGAGAGGAGAGACAGAGAGGAGAAGTGACAAGTCACCTCCCAGGGGGATGGCCACACTACAATCCCTTCTCCATTTCCCTCTTGGGGTTTTGAGCACACATGTACATGTGCCCAATGTGATTTGCTTTTTTTCTTTAAGAGAGATTTTCGCTATAGGGCACGCGCACTTGCCAGAGAAACAGAGAGACAGAAAGTGAGAAATCGCCCCCCGGGAGGATGGCCACAAGGCAATCCCTTCTCCTCCAGTCTTTTCTCAGGATTTTGGTCACCCACTCACATGCAACCAGTGTGAGTTGCAAGCTGCCAGGTCCAGGACTGGAACCGTGGTTGGCCGTGTGGGAGTCCAGCAGTGTAACCGCTATGCCATCTGCCGGTCCCAACCTGAAGTGACTTTTCAAGTTGCCGGATCCGGGACTCAAACCGTGGTCAATCAGGTGGGAGTCCAGTGCCTTAGCCACCTTGCCTCCTGCCTGCTACTTCTGACGTTTGATGCTGCCTGGGCCCTCTTCAGCTGGGGTGGGGCTTGAGGCAAGTCCAAGGAAGGCAGATGGAGGCGAAGTTCAGCCCGGAAGAGAAAGGACGCCCGAGTGTGCCAGGACAGCTGAGGCCGAAGGGCCTAGGACGTCTATACACATGTGACTGCGCCTCGGGCCTGCGTTGAGGACCGGCCGCCGTGAGCTCTTCTTGTCCTTTCCGTGAGGCTGCCCGAATCCCCTCTCAGGAGGGTGGCCCCTCACAGCGGAGAGGCCAGAGGAAGTGACGGCGCCTTTTCGCGTCCCCAGGGATGCCTTTGTTTTCAGGTTTCATCCACTTTATACATTTTGGCAGCGTTCATGATCCAGAGGCGGCCAAGGGAAGCCTAGAAACCGCCTGCCGCGATTAGGAGAGAAATTGGATCCTGTTTTCACTTAGAACAAATCTAGACAACAAGCGGCTAGACTTCCACGCAGTCCTTAGCCTGGAACTTCATTTGTGTCTGTGCCAATGACGGGCTGTCCGTGCCCGCTGTGACGGGAGAACACACACCCTGCAGGTGTCTCGCAGTCAGTGCAGGAGAGACGACCGCGACGCCACCTGAGCTTAGAGACGGGGGACTGCCGTCTGAGCGACCTTGGCTAAGCGCCCTGGCTTTTATACCCCCCTAAGTTCATTTATTTATTTATTTTGCCTTAAGGCACGTGCACTTGCTGGAGAGGGAGAGAGAGACAAAGGGAGGGAAAGTAAGAAATTACCCCTTGGGGGGATGGCCACATCACAATCCTTTCTAGTCCATTCTCCTTTTGGGATTTTGGGTACGCATGCACACGCACTGGTGTGATTTTGAAGCCGCTGGGTCGGGGATTCGAACCATGGTCAACCATGTGGGAGTCCAACACCTTAATCATCACCCACCTGCTGGGCCTGAGTCTTAGCTTCTGTGATGTTGGTTAAGAATGGTCAGAATTGCTTTTCCAGGGTTGTTGCCCCAGTTTGTCCCTCTCACTGCCTACCAGCCCACTGGAACTAGCTATTAGAGATTCACTTCTTTGGAGCCCCCCCAAAATTTCATAATCTTGAAGAGGATCTTGAAAACAACCCAAAACCCTGGGAAGAACAATACAAAGAGTCTTCAAGAAGTTCACGGAAGGGCCAGCCAGTGGCATGGTGGGTAAAGTGGCTGGATCCCACATGGCTGACTGCATAGTTTGAGTCCCAGACCCGGCAGTTTGAAAAACACATCAGGTGCATGTCTGTGAGGGTGTTAAATGCCAAAAGGAGTGAGAAACGGAGGCGAGGGATTAGTGCGTGGCTGTCCCTCAGGGAAAATGCTTTCTCCCTTTTCCTCTCTGTCTCTCTCCTGTGAGCGTATGTGTCCTCTGGCAAGCTAAACACTTAAAATAACGAACAGAAGTTCATGGAAATGCCTACTAGTCATTGATTTCAAATATCGTTTGGCCTAACACAGGTTTTTAAATTTCACTTTTCCATAAACTTTTTGGAGTCCTCCATACACGTTCCCCTCAGCCTTTATCAGCTCTCCTATCAGCGGGCGGAGTGCATTCTCCGGGAAACCCAGTCAGGTAAGATTACTTTTGAAACAGTGGGGAACCTCAAAGGAAGCAGCAGTCTACGAAGTGAGTTTTAAGAAGTTTATTTATTGGGACCAATAGGTGGCATGGTGGTTAAAGTGCTGGACTCCCAGAGGGCCGACCATATTTCGAGTCCTGGTCCTGGTGCATGTGTGTGTGCTCCCAAAATCCGGAGAGGAGAATGGAGGAGAAGGATTGCAGCGTGGCCATTCCCCTTGGGGGGGGTGATATCTAGCTTTCTGTCTCTCTGTCTCTGTCCTGCAAGTGCATGTGCCCCATGGTAAAAACCAAACAAAACCAAACCAAAACCAAGTTCATTTATTTATTCCATGAAGGAGCAAGAGCTACTGAGTGTGAGTGCCCCCAGCACAGCCTCAGCCCACCATCCACCCCGGCTCCAGCCGTTCCTGGATCACAGGCGTGAGCATGCCCGGCACGCTCGGGAAGCAGACCCTAACCCTGCCCACGGGGCAGGCCTGTCAGAGCATGGCGCTCACCACTGTGCCACCACCTAGCACCCGTGGAAAAGTCTACTCTTTCTTAAGATTTTTGCCATAACGGCACATGTGCTCGCCAGAGAGAGAGAGACAGAGACAGAGAGAGGGAAAGTGAGAAATCACTCCCCACTGGGGAACAGGCCTGCCGCAGTGCCATCTCCCCCAGCCATGCCCCGGGATTCCGGGCGTGTGTACACACGCACCCAGTGTGACTTTCAAGCGTCAGGCCCCAGACTTGAGCTATGGTCAGCCGTAGCTGTGGGAGTTCCGTGCCTTAACCACCACGCCACCTGCTGGTCCTGAAAAGGTCAACTTTAAGACCCCCACATTTCTAGCAGTACCAAGTCGGAGGAAAGCAGATGGCTGCCCGATGGGTCAGTTTTGGGGTAAACGCTTTGGCTTCCATGGCCAGGTGTGTGTCTGTCTGCACCGTCCCAAGCCCTCGGATGGCAGATGCGGAAGGCAGCCCCCTCCGTTGGGGGCATCCTTAGATCAGTGGGCAGGGTTAGGGTCTGCTTCCTGGGCGTGCCGGGCATGCTCACGCCTGTGATCCTACTGTCAGAGGCAGGGTGGCTAAGCTGTCCTGGGGCTTCTGCTTCGCGAACCTTGCTACCTTCGTTCTGGAAATCCTGCTTCAAACGCCCGTCCGCCTGAGACCACAGAGGGTGAAGGGTCAGGGGATGCCCGTGTGAAAGCCTGGCCCTCGAGCCTGTCACGTCGCGTGGCCACTGCCTTCGCCCCCGTGTGCCCCATTCAGAGCAGCCGCGCTTCTGTGCAAAGCAGGCCACGCCGGGTTCTCTCTGAGATAGGCCCTTTTGCTGTTGCCCTAGTAACAGGATTATTAAACCGAGTTCCAGCCTCAGGAGTGTTTGTGCCTGCTGAGGTAATGTCTGTCGCATCCAGCCTGTCTGCTCCTTCCTGCCTACCCCCCGCATCAGGCCCCCATACTCACACCAAGACTGTGGAAATTACCCCCTTTCTGGCACCTGTGCCTCCTGCCCACCCTCCTCTGTGGGGCTACTCCATTTCTCAGGTTAGACACTCCTTCGGCCAACTTTCCCACCAGCATGGCATTCAAAACAAGCCACGGTTGCCACAAATCACCATCCTACAACCCGAGGTGTTGCCTGCGCTTCACTGGGATAGGCTGTGACCAAAGGTGGGGACAAGGGAAGAGTCCAGAGGGATGGGAGGACCTATAGGACGTAGCTGGTGGGGAATGTGCAGGCACAGGACAGGTCTTTGGGAAGTTGGCAGAGGGGCAGCTGATGGCGTGGAGGTTAAGGCGCTGGATCCCGTATGGCTGACTGTGTGGTTTGAGTCCTGGGCCTGGCGGCTTGAAAAGCATACCAGGTGCTCGTGCATGTGTGGCCAAAATTCTGAGAGGAGAATGGAGGAGAAATTGGAATGTGGCCACCCTCCCTGGGGGTGATTTCTCACTTTCCCCTTCTCTGTCTCTGTCTCTCTCCAGTGAGCTCATGCACCCTATAGCAAAAAAAAAACAAAAGTTCATGGGAATGTATATTCTAAAACAATTATGCATAATTTCATTTTGTGTGTGTGTAAAAGTAAACTTCTAGTCCATTTTTCCACGAATTTTTTGCAGTCTCCTCCGAGAGTCCTGGGTTTTACCCTCACACTGCCTGCAAAAATCTTAGCAGCATCACTAAATAGCTGTATGATCTTAGGAAGGTTTTTTTTTTTTTTTTTTTTTAACTTTTCCAAGTGTTACTTTTCTCAAGTGCAAAATGGAAATGACAGCAAGTTCCTCAGACAGCGATCTCTGCCCAGTTGAAGACCCTCTTCTGCAGTTTTTAGCATAGCATTTTTGAACATAGAAATGCACCCCAGGTGTTAGCTGTGTTGATTAAGGCGGCAGAGCAAGGGGGAACGGCAGAGGTTTGAGAAATGGAGCTGAGAGTGGCTCTGGTTTGGGGCAGCGGGCAGCGGGTAGACATCACGCAGGCCAAGAAGACAGGTGCAAAGGAGCAGGTGTTCCAGAGCAGTTACCGGGCCCCCTGGTGGTGGCACAGAGGCAGCACAGGGCTCTGCAGCGTCAGAGACCACGAGGGAGATGGGGGTTTGGGCTCCAGGTCGACCTGTACTGATGGGGTACACGTGTCCCTGTGATTCTGGCTGGCTGGGGAGATGGGGGCAGGAGAGGATCATGGTTTGAGACCATGGAGGGTCTC
Organism: Tupaia belangeri chinensis; assembly: GCF_000334495.1. Taxonomy (NCBI): domain Eukaryota; kingdom Metazoa; phylum Chordata; class Mammalia; order Scandentia; family Tupaiidae; genus Tupaia; species Tupaia belangeri. Next base: position 4,922,632 of record NW_006159530.1, on the reverse strand, counting down.
TCTGACTCTCATGAAGTAAGCTAAAAAATAAAAAACAAAAACAGTTGATTTAATTTTGGGGTTTCCTGAGTTTGACATGTCATAGGTCATTCTTCTTGTCTCTCACCGAGTGCTGGCACTCTACCGGGCACTTTGCACAGATCACCTCTTACACAATTCTCCCGCCAGCCCTGAGGGAAGGGTTATTAACCTGTGGCAAGATTAAGCAACTTCTCCCAGTTAGTAAGGAGTAGAGCTGGGATTTGAACCCAGGTCTTTCTGTCTCCAGAGGCCGCACACTTGACCAGGTAGTGGACCGCCTCCTACACCACCTCCTATATATCTTCTCTGTAGTTATGGAGCCTATTTGATTGATTGACGATTGATTGATTTTTAGGTTTTTGCCATAGAGCATATGCACTTGCACCTGCTGGGAAGAGAGAGACAGAGAGGGAAGGCGAGAAATCACCCTCTTGGGGGATGGCCATGCCGCAATGCCTTCTCCATTTTCCTCTTGGGATTTTGAGCATGCATGCACACATGCCTGTCGTGAATTTCAAGTACTGGGTCTGGGATTTGAACTGTGGTGAGCCATGTGGGAGTCCAGCACCTTAACCACTACACCACCTGCAGGCCCTCTTTACTGTGAAGCTGTTGTTTTTGCCTGTTCTCTGTTGCATAAAAATGGAATACCTGGGTCTGGGGGATTTACGCGACAGGAGTTATTTAGCTCATGATTCTGGAGGCCTCAAGGCCTGCGCTTCTTCTTCTTTTTTTTTTTTTTTTTTTTGAGAGATTTTCGCTATAAGGCGTGTGCGCTCGCCAGACAGACAGAGAGAGACATAGAGACGGAAAGCGAGAAATCACCCCCCAGGGGGGATGGTCCCGCCGCAATCCCTTCTCCTCCATTCTCCTCTTGGGATCTTGGGCATGCACGCACACGCACCCGGCGTGAGCTCTAAGCCTACGGGTCTGGGACGCGAACCGCGGTCGACTACGTGGGAATCCAGTGACATAGCCATTACACTAACTGCTGGTTCCCAAGGCCTGCACTTCTTATAAAGCTACCAGGACTCAGCCATAGGGACCCCCACCCTGATCACCTCATCCAACTCGTCCCCTTCCAAAGGCCCCACCATAATCAGATTAAGTTTTTAGCCTCATAATCCTATCACTGCCAATCTCAGCGGCTTCAGACCATGGCAGATGGTCTTTGAGGAACACGATAGTCGGCTCAGCTTCCTGTCTGGGTAGTGTTCTGTCCCCTTGTCTGGGGTCCCCAGACTGGGGACTTCTTTTTTTTTTTCTTTTTTTAGAGAAGTTTTTGCTACAGGGTGCGTGTGTTCGCCAGAAAGACAGAGAGAGACAGAAAGACAGAAAGCGAGAAATCAGCCCCCGGGGAGATGGTCATGCCACAATCCCTTCTCCTCCATTCTCCTCTTAGGATCTTGGGCACGCATGCACACGCACTTAGCGTGTGTTTAAGCCATCGGGTTCGGGACTTGAACCGTGGTCAACTACGTGGGAGTCCAGCAACATAGCCATTCTGCTGGTCCCTTTCTTTACTTTTCATTGCTTGAAAGTGCATAGACTTGACAGAGAGAGACATGGAACACACACACACACACACACAGAGAGAGAGAGAGAGAGAGAGAGAGAGAGAGAGAGAGAAAGCACCTTCAATGGGGTGTGGTCATGCTGCAATCCCTTCTCTTCCATTTCCCCATCCTGCCAGGGTTTTGGGCAGGGAGCATGCTGGGGTCAGGACTTATGCTCTGGTCAGTCATATGGGATTGTCTCCCTTAACCTCTAGGCCAGTGGTCCCCAACGGTTTTGGCACTAGGGCTGGTTCTGTGGAAGGTGATTTTTCCATGGACTAGGGCAGGGGTAGAGTGGGGTGGTTTGGAGATAATTCGCGTGCATTACGTTTCCTGTTCACTTTATTTCTTTTATGATTACATTGTCACATACAATGGAATTATTATACAACTCATCATAATGCGGACTCTGTGGGGGCCCTGAACTTGTTTTCTTGCATTTTGCTCATTTCGGCTAGGGTTAGCTTGTGGGCTCACCAAATCTGTGGCTGAGAGACAAGTGCGCAGTCACCGTGGGAGCGAGGCCCGGGCCGAAGTGGAAAACAAAATAATGGGCGGACCATGTGCAGCTAAAATAAGTGTCGGGTTCTGACTTCCAGCCCGACCCAGAAGCAGCTGTACAATGGAAGTGCATCAATTCACTTGCTACAATAAAGTCCGCCACCAGATTCAGCTTGATTGCCCCTGGCCTCTCACTGACAGGTTGAGACGAGTCTGTAGGCAGTAAGGTATTACGGACTCTGCGGTCAAACATCTCTGCTCATGCTCATCAGTATTTGCAGCCACTCCCCAGCTAGCATCACTACCTCAGCTCCGTCTCAGCCTGTCAGGCGTTAGATTCTCGTTAGGAGCACACAACCTAGATCCCTCGCGTGCACAGTTCATAATGGTTCGCGCTCCTATGAGGATCTACTGATGCCATTGATCTGACAGGAGGCAGAGCTCAGGTGAAAGCAATGGAGGGGGGCTGAAAATGCAGATGAAGCTCCACTCGCTCGCCTACCACTCACCTCCTTCTGTGTGACCCAGTTCCTAACAGGCTGCAGCCCTCCATGGCCCGGGGACTGGGGACCCCTGCTTCATGTTACAGGGTCCTCCCTTGGAAACTCCTTCTATGACATACTCGGTCCTGACCTCGTGTGCAGAGTGAGTGGCTCAGCCCTTTCACCCTCCTGAGTGGGATGTTTTGTACTGAGGAGAATGGGCATCCCTGAGCCTCCTCCTCGGAATGATTGCTTTGATGACAGAAGTGCAGTGAGTATCCAGAGACAGATGGAGTTCACCGAGGAGAAGGGCTGTTCGTGATTCTCTCAGGATACGCAGCTCCTGGGCCAGTGCCTGGCAAATAGCAGGTGCTCTCCGATCACGGAGTGAAGAGATGACCTGCTGAATACATATGCTGTTCTATACGAGCTTTGCCTTGTTTTCATCGACTCCAATGAGAACGTGTCCTTTTTCAATTGCCCTGCTGTCCCGAGTGGTCCATTTATTGTACTTTGGGATGACATTTAAGAAACTTCTGGAGCCACGTATACCACAATGCTAGAACTGGGTTACAATGCAAGCAGATGCGTGCCACGGGGTGTGGGAGGGGAGAAGGGGGTGGGGGGCAGGGAGCAGACTGGGTTATATCTCCTTTACATTTCTTTGTAATGGAGAAAGCGCTTTAAGAACCCAAAGAACAGGAAGTTTTTCACAAGGCCCAGGGTGAAAGGAGGTGTTTTTTTTAGCAGAAATGTTCTGTTCTCTTAGTAGCAACGCTTAGACAGGGTACTTTTCTCAATGTCTTTCCCCTCATGTTAAGTACTTGCATTTTCAATAACTGAGTATGGATTTCAGTGCTATTTAATTAAGTTCTAAACCTATAAAAATGCATATTTAGTACTCAGAGTAAACCCTTGACTGGGTTATAATGCAGTGTTCCCTGTGTAGATAAACAGGTAAGATATCTTTCTGAGCTCAGAGTTCTGAGATAATTAAGATTAGTTGCCATAGAGAGAAAAAGAGAAAGAAACACATTAAAATGTATCATACTTTTTGTGTTTAGGAAATGCATTTAATTAAATATTCAGAGCCATCAAATCTACCCAGACCCAGATACTTATTAATCTGTTGGTCGCTAAGGCTCTGGAGGGGTCTGTCTTTGTCAGGAAGGTTCTCTGATTGCTCCACTCTACTGCTCAGAAAATTTTTAAAATTTTAAAATTTAAATAAAAAAAAATAGACATTTAATCATTGTACATCTTCACAGCATACAATATGCTTTTCCAAAGCATACATGCACTGCATGTCAGTCAAGTTAAAGATATTACCATAGACATCATCTTTAACAGATAACCTCCCATTCTTGCATCTGTTAAGTATTTTTTTCCCCGAGCCCCCTCCTCCCATCCCCCAACTGCCCACCCTCTCCTATACAGTCTCAGATATCTACACTGGCTGTCTCTGCTATTGTAGCTTCCAGTCTTTCAGTTTCTTCTGTAAAGCGCAGACATTCAGAATGTATGAGCAGGGACGTACGATGCTTCTCTTTCACAATCTGGCTTGCTTGGCTTAGCACTAAATCTTCTATATTCATCCACGTTGTAACAAATGACAGGATTTTATTTTTTCATGGCTGAGTAGTATTCCACAGTGTACATGTGCTGCATTTTTCCAATCCAGTCATCCATTCTTGGACATTTGGGTTGATTCTGTATCTTAGCAATTGTGAATAATGCTGCAGTAAACAGGGATGTGCAAATGTCTCTCTGACTACGGGTTTTCCTATCCTGTGGGTAGATACCCAGCGGTGGGATCACTGGGTCTTATGGTAGTCCTATTTGCAGGTCTTCGAGGAACCCCCATCTTCTTTCCACTATGGCCGCAGCTCAGAGACTTAATGGTTCATCATTGTCCTGTCGCAGGCCTTCCGTCTTCAAAACATGTGACATTCTAGACCTTCTGGACCTGGCTCCAGTCCTCTCTCCCAAGCCCATTGGTTACCTGGCCACATGGGAGCTCGCTGCCCCTGCCAGCCCATGCAGTGCCCCAAGCTTCTCTACACTACTTACTCTTTGAAGTCCTTCTTTCTTTCTTTCTTTCTTTCTTTCTTTCTTTCTTTCTTTCTTTCTTTCTTTCTTTCTTTCTTTCTTTCTTTCTTTCTCTCTTTTTCTTTTTCTTTTTTCTTTTTTGTTAGTTTATATTTTATTAATTTCCTCCATGAAATGAAAAGATGAGCGAGACCCCAACAGCGTCTTCAGACCATGGTCCACCCCAGCCTAAGCCATCTCAGATCACAGGCACACACACATGCCCAGAGTGTCCAGACCTTTTGAAGCTGGGACCTTCCCGCACGGCTTCAGCATCACAGAGCTTTGCATTGCTGTCGTGCCGTGGCAGCTGGCCTCTCACTTCCTGCTGGCTAACCAAAAGGACAGCAATGAACCCTAGGTTTAGCTTCACGCTGTTCCTGCCCGGTACAGGAACAGTCCTCCTCCAATAAGAAATTGTGCGACATTTCTGTGCAGCACCACAGACAAGATAGCGGTCGGGTAATTCATCCACTTAACAAGCCTTCATGGCGTCATGATGCCGGTTATTAACTGGTGCCATGATGCCGTTAACTGAATCTCCTTCAGCAGG
>NW_006159530.1:4900231-4917400 GCF_000334495.1 Tupaia belangeri chinensis | reverse complement strand
TATGAGCTGGGCATTATGTGAAGATGCAACTAGATGAAACAAGGTTCTTGGCTCCCAGGGAGCTCCCAGGCGAGTGGGAGAAATTTGTAAGTGCGGAACCTTCTGATGCGACTTGCAATGAAAGTACCAAGTCCGAGAAAGCTTACCGTAATTCGGTCTGGAGAAATTCAAGAAGGCCTAGCGTTTGAACTTGCTACGGAATTCGAACTGAGTCTCAAGGGGTGAGAACTCGTACAGCCAACAGAGTACGAGAAAGAGAACATGGGGCCGGATGGCTGCACAGCGGTACAGCAATGTTCTGGGAGGCTGAGCATGCGGGAAGGTTCTGGGTTCGCAGCTGGAGACCTTGTTGCACACACCGGGTGCGGTTACGAGTCCACACATGAGTCACTCTCTCCATGCTCAGCATCCGCTGTGTGCTCTGAATACGCGGTAATAGGAGGTCAGGGAACATGGATTTCAGAGTCAGATGGTTCTGATTTCAAGCCGAGTGACTGGTAACTGAATTTTTCTGCAGTCTTCTGTGTAAACATGGGGGGGGGGGTAATCACAATTCCTTACTGAAGTTGTCTGAACATTGCATGAGCTATCCAGGCCACGTGATTAACACACAGGGCACCTGGCATGGAGGAGAGTATTCAATAAAAGATGGTAGCTTATTATTTTTGCTTGCTTTTTAAACAGTTATTAATAAAATATATAATAACAATACCAAGTAATTTCATAATGTATGCTTCCCCAAAGAGTTGCAATGCCTGTGATGAGTACTAACATGCTGCTGAGCTAGAATATGGCTTATTATGCAACTCGGGGCCATGGAAGTTAGAGCCAACGCCAGGAGAATTCCAGAAGAGTGATTTAGCGAAGGGCATCTTGGAGAGAAGTTGCTCAGATGACTGTGGTCCTAAGCATGGCAGGACTAACTGATGAGGCTTCTGGGCCAAACATTCTGAGTGTCTGTGTGTCCAGGACCCTGGGGATGAGGCTGAGACACAGCTGTGTGGATACACACCTTCTGCTCCGTCACACACAGCACACGCGAGGAGGTCTCAAACTGGATTGTGGGAGACCATGGCCCCTGCCCTGGATGTAAGCTCTTGACATGGGCTCTTGGGAGGGCGTCATAGGAAGGCCATACCAAACTCTGTGTTGGCTCTCTCTCTGTTCCACTGGCCGTTCCCAAATCTTGTTACCTGTTTGACCAGGAAAGGACAGTGTGTGAGTATGGAACCTTTGATGAGTAAGTACATGTGAAATGGAATCTTGTATCTTTGGCGTCTTTCTGAATGTCCTTCCCTGTGACCACGCGTATCAAGAAGAGTTGCTTTATTTCATCATTCGCTCTCTACAATTCCCAAGCCCTCTCGTCTCTCTTTCAAAGGTAGGAGGTTTCTGCAGTCAAAGCATACCTGATTCTGGAGAGGAAGGGAAATCGTGTGTGTGTTGAGGTCTACAGAGGTCTGAGGTTACCAGGATGTCTCTAAAAGTCTCAAGAATGCTCATGAACGGATACCTAATACTCATCAAATTCACGAGTGGCCAGGGCTGCCCCTTCAGAAAACTCTGGAAGTTGCCCTGCTTGTGACTTGTTCCCTTTCTCTATCTTCACGCTTTGGATTCCCCTGGAAACTGAGCATGGCACTGAGGGGGAAAGCTAACGGGGTTGGATCTAGAATTGAGATGGGAGATCCAGCTGGAAAGAGCCTGGAACGGAAGGTCTGGGCGTCTGGATTGTAGTTCTGATGCTTTCACAAGCTCCCCGTGTGACCTTGGCAAGAACGTCACTGTGGAGGCTGCTGTTTCCTCATCTGTGAAACGAGGTAAAGATGTCTTTGAGTCTTAGGTTCTGTGGAGCCAGGCCAGGGATGAGCAATGGGGGACAGTCCCTTCAACTCTGGAAAGGCACATTCTGGCTGTCCTTTTCAAATGGCATTGTCCGAGCTAATGACCTGTGACATGAAACTGGCACAACCTGGAATTGGCCACCCGGAGGTCTGGAACAGCCAGAGACAGGGACACTAATTGGGGGACAGCAAGGTTCTCAGCTTCCTGGAGAGGGGAGAGGAGAAGTGTCCTTCTGTAGAAGAGCCACCGTCTCTGGAACCCATCAGAAGAGTATAGTTACATAACCTTGGGAGGGTGACAGAGGACATCGGACTCTGTCTGGTCATTGGTCTTGGTAATGACAACACAACAAAACCCTATGGATTTAGTAGTCTCCATTCAGAGAATGAACTGGAAAAGTCTCATCGGAGAGAGAGAGACAGAGAGAGAGAGAGAAAAGGAGAAAGCACCCGCCCACCACCCAATGGAGCATGGTTGCATGACAATCCCTTTTCCACATTTCTCCACCGGTCAGGATTTGGGGCACATGCGCTTGGTGTTTTTCAAGTCACTAGGTCCAGGATTCGAACTGCATGGTCAGCCATGTGGAATCAGCTGCCGTAGCCACCAGGCCACTGAGTTAGCTGGAGGAGGGAGATCTGCTTTTAATTGCAAAGGTAATTTGTGCCTATGAAAACAATTAGAATACTACTACAAAAGACTACCACTGTAAACTATGTCTCCTTCTTACTCAGGCCCCCTGGTGTCTATTCCCAGAGGCAACTACCTTCTGGTTTTTGTGTATCCTTTCAGAAGTACGACAGGAATCACCAGAACTTTGCTTTGTTTTGTTTTTAATTACCGGAGGCACATGCACGAGAGAGAGAGAGAGAGAGAGAGAGAGAGCTCTCAATGGGGCATAGTCACACTGCAATCCTTTTTCCCGCACTCCTTCCTGTCAGGATTTTGGGCATGCATGCACACACACATGCCTGGCATATTTTTATTTTCAAGTTGCCAGGACTGGGATTTGAACCACGGTCAGCCATGAGAGATCTGGCTCTCTTACCCACTGTACTTTGCTTTTTTACTGTAACACTGTATCTTGGAGATTGTTCTATACCATTTATCAAATATTGGCGTGCTCGTCACGGCTGGGAACTGACTGTTCCGAGCAGTGTGAATACAGTGTTAGAAAACCGAGACAATTTCTCAGCCCTCCTTAACAGTCTAGTGGCAATACCAGCAAATAAACAGGTACAGGGTAATTACACAATGTAGGTCAGGTAGTTTCAAAGGCTATGAAGGAAAATAAGAATACTATGAGGACAGAAGTGACGAGAGTTCTTTTAGCTAAGATGACCAGGGAAGGCCAGCCTGGAAAGACAACATGACACAGGAGGTGTATCATGCCCAGGGCAGGGTGGGAGCTTTCCAGGTGGAGGGAGCAGTGTGGACAGAGGCCCCCGGATGGAGACGTGCTTGGCATGTTAGAGGAGCAGGAAGGAAGCCAGTGCAGCTACAGCAGAGTGAGACGAGGCAGTGATGGGAGGATAAGTCACAGGGGCAGGCAGCGGGCAGAGCCCATGAGGTCTAAGAAGCAGGTGACAGTAGCTTGGTTTAGAGTGATAAGGTTTATATTTGGAGAGTAGGGCCTACAGAATGTGCGGAAGAGAATAAGGAATCAGAATGACTCCCAGGTTTTGAAGAGACTGTCCTTTTCCCAAGGAATGTTCTTGGCACATTTGTAAAAAAACAGTTGGCAGGGGGCTGGCAAGTGGTGTGGTGGTTAAGGTGCTAGACTCCCACCTGGCTGACCGTGGTTAAAGTCCTGAACCTGGCAGCTTGCTTTCTCACCTTCCCTCTCTCTTCCTTTCTCTGGTTAAATTTAAATAAATAAAATTAAATAAGTAACTCTTTAAAAAAAGAAAACAAAAACAAAAACAACAATTGGCTGAGGGGCAGCTGGTGGCATGCAGGTTAGGGTGACGGATCCCACATGTCTACTGCATGATCTGAGCTCTGGTGGCTTGGAAAATCACACCAGGTGTATGTGCATGCCGCAAGTCCTGAGAGGAGGATTGACGAGAAGGGATTACGACATGGCCATCTCCCCTCGGGGGTGATTTTGCGCATTCTCACTCTCTCTCTGGCAAGTGTGCATGCCCTATAGCAAAAACTAAACAAACGAACAAACAAAAAACCAAGAAAAACCTAGTTGACTGTATGTATTTGAACTTATTTTTGGGTTTTCTAGTCTATGTCATTGGTTCATATGTCTGTTTTTGTTCCAATACCATGCTCTTTGGGTTACTATAGCTTTGTAATATACTTTTTTTTTCTTTTTTTTGGAGAGGTTTTTGCTATAGGGCGGGTGCGCTTGCCAGACAGAGAGAGACAGAGAGACAGAAAGCGAGAAATCACCCCCCAGGGGGGATGGCCACGCTGCAATCCCTTCTCCTCCATTCTCCTCTCGGGATCTTGGGCACGCACGCACACGCGCCCAGCGTGAGTTTAAGCCACCGGGTCCGGGATTCGAACTGCGGTCGACTACGTGGGAGTCCAGCGACATAGCCATTACGTTAACTGCTGGTCCCGCTTTGTAATATACTTTGAAGTCAGGTAGTAAGCTTTGTTTTGTTTTATTTTGTTTTGTTCAGGATTGCTTTGGATATTCAGGCTTTGGGTTTTTTTTGTTTGTTTGTTTTGTCATTCCATATGACTTGTATTTTTTAAAGAATTATTTTTATGTATATATTCATTTATATTGCCATTATTATTCTTTAATTTGACAAGAGAGGGAGAGAGAGAGAGGAGAAGAAGAAGAAAGAGAGAGAGAAAGGAGAGAGAGAGAGAGAGAGAGAGAGAAATTGAGAAAGCAAGCCACCAGGTCCAGGACTTGAATCATGGTTGATCATGTGGGAATCCAACACCTTAACCACCATGCCACCTGCTGGTCCCTTCATCTGACTTTTATGATTACTTTGTCTATTTCTGTGGAGAATACCTTTGGTATTTCAATAGGCGTTGTGTTGAATCTGTAGATTGTTCTGGGTAATATAAACATTTTACCAGGATAGACAAAGACTTCTTAAATAACACCCCCAAAGCACAGGCAACAATCCCCAAAATAGACAAGTGGGATTACACGAGAATAAGAAGTTTTGCACAGCAAAAGACACCGTAACTAGTGTGAATCTCAGAATAGGAGAATATATTTGTAAACTAGGCCTCAGATAAGAGACTGATAACCAGAATATACAGGGAACTCAAGGGGCTTACCTAAAAAAAAGTGACCAATCCAATTCAAAGATGGGAAAACGAGCTGAAAAAACAACTTTCTAATAGAAACAGCCAGAAAGCATGTGAAAAAATACTCAACTCCCTCAAATCCAAAATGAGAAAACACCTAACCCCAGTCAGAATGGCAAAGATTTAAAGAAAACAAAAAATGATTAAGTGGTGGTGGGGCTGGGGCAAAGGGGGCTACCTCGTACACTGCTGGTGGGAATGTAAATTAGTCCAGCCACTGTGGAGAGCAATATGGGGGCTCCTCAAAGGCTTACAAATAGAACTACCACATGGTCCAGCAAGTCCACTCCTGGGTATCTACCCCAAGACAGGAGAATGCTCAGATGGAAACGCGCTTGCACACTGATATTTGTTGTGGCGTTATTCACAATTGCTAAGACATGGAGCCAACTCAAATGTCCACAAAGAGATGAATGGATTGGAAAAACATGACACATGTACTCTATGGAATACTACTCAGCCATAAAAACACAATAAAACCCTGACTTTTGATAGAAAGTGGACGAATATGGAAGATTTACTGCTGAATGAAGCAAGACAGACTATGCAAGAGAGACATTGTATTTCTCCACTTAATATATACTGACCGTTCACACTCTCTGGCAGAAACTGAAAGGTTAGAGGGTATAGAAGCATGGAAAATGGTTACGGATACTGGATACGGTATGGGTAGAGGGTGGGAGAAGTGTGAGGAGAAGAAAGGGGAGAGTGTGAGGAAAGATATTAAGGAGAAACAATAGAGAGGCAAGACATTTATGGGATGCAAAATGGATTGTTATCTGTTGATAATAATGTGTAGCGTATCCTCAACTGGACTGGTGTGAAGTGTATTCATGTTGGGAGAATTCACTTTACAAGCTAAGTGATGTATAGTAGTTGAATATATAAAGGAGATGAAAATAAAATAAAAATATATATTAAAAAAGCATTTTAACAACATTAACTTTTCCAACCCATGGGTATGGCTTATCTTTCCAATTGTTTGGTATTTTCTTAAACTTTTTTCATCAGTTTTTTATTTTTTATTTTTTATTTTTTTTATTTTTTTTTTTTTTTTGCCATAGGGCACATGCACTTGCTGGATTATGACAGAGAGGGATAGTGAGAAGCAAAGTAAGGAATCATCCCCCAAGGGGTGAGTCATGCTGCAGTCTCCTCTCCCATTCTCTTCCCGTTATCTAGGGCACACATGCACACGCACCTGGCATTATTTTCATACTGGCAGGCCCGGGACTCAAACCTTGGCTGGCCATGTGGGAGTCCAGCACCTTAACCACTATGCCACCTGCTGGTCCCTCATCAGTGCTTTATAGTTTTCATTGTGCGGATCTTTCACCATCTTGGTTAAATTTATTACTAAGAATTTATTATTTTTTCTATAGCTATTGTAAGTGAAATTGCTTTTTTGATTAATTTTTCAAGCTAATTTATTATTGGTTTATGAAAATGCTACTGTTTTTTTGTATGTCAATTCTATATCCTGCAAATTTACTGAATCCATCCATCTAAGAGTTTTTTTGGTGGGTTTCTAAGTTTTTTTCTGTGTATATGATTATACCTTCTGCAAACATGGACAACTTAATTTCTTATTTTCCAATTTGAATGCTGTTAGTTCTATCTCTTGCCTAATTTCTCTAATTAAGACTTCCAGTACCATGCTGAATTAGAGTGGTGAAAGTGAATGTCTTGGTCTTGTACCAGTTCTCAGAGAAAAAGCTTTGAACTTTTCTCCATTCAATATGGTGTTAGATGTGGGTTTGCTGTGTATGACCTTCATTATGTTGAGATGTATACCACTATACCTAATTTGTTTAGAGCTTTCATCATAAAGGGTCATTGTCTCTCTCTCTTTCTCTTTTTGGAGAGGTTTTTGCTATAGCGCACGTGTGCTCACCAGAAAGACAGAGACAGAGAGACAGAAAGCGAGAAATCACTCCCCCCCCCCACAAGGATGGCCATGCCATAATCCCTTCTCTGCCAGTCTCCACTCGGAATCTTGGACACACATGCACATTTGCCTGGCATGAGTTTAAGTCACCGGGTCTGGTATTTGAACTGTGGTCGACTACATGGGAGTCCAGTGACATAGTCATTACACTAACTGCTGGTCCTGGGGCATTGTCTCTTATCAAATGCTTATTTTGCATTAATTATGATGAGCTATGGTTTCTTATCTTTCTTTCTAGTGATGTTATGTATTATATTTCTTAACCTGTATATATTGAAATATCCTTGCCTTCTTGGGATAAATCTCACTTGGCCAGGTGTATGATCTTTCTGAGTGCTGTTGGGTCCAGTTTGCTAGTAATTTTGTAACTGTGTTTATTTGAAGTTGATCTGAAGTTTTCTTTTTCTTTTTTTATTTTGTCCTTGTTTGATTTTGATAATCAGGGTGATGAGAAAGAAACTGGAACCCTATTTTTTACCATGTACAAAAATTAACTCTAAATGAATTAAAGACTTAAACAAAAGACCCCAAACTATAAAATTACTATAAGAAAAGGGAGGAGGGATTGTTTTTTGCCTAGACATTGGTCTAGGCATATATTTTTTAGATAACACTTTAAATGCATCAGTGACAAAAACAAAAAATAAACCAATAGTACTAAATGAAACTAAAAAGCTTCTGCATGACAAATGAAACAATAAACAGAGTGAAGAGACAACCTACAGAATGGGAGAAAGTATTTACAAGAGACATTTCTTTTTTTTTTTTTTGGTGGGGGGGAGAGGTTTTTGCTATAGGGTGCGTGCACTCGCCAGACAGACAGAGAGAGACAGAGAGACAGAAAGCGAGAAATCGCCCCCCAGGGGGGATGGCCACGCCGCAATCCCTTCTCCTCCATTCTACTTTCAGGATCTTGGGCACGCATGCACACGTGCCCGGCGTGAGTTCTAAGCCACCGGGTCCGGGACGTGAACCGCGGTCGACTACATGGGAGTCCAGTGACATAGCCATTACGCTCACTGCTGGTTCCCACAAGATACATTTCTGACAAGGTATTAACATACAGAACACACAAACTCAAACAAATACAATAAAAAACCGAATTATCCAATAAAATTATGAGCAATCAATCTAAACAGTTCTCAAAGGTTTAGATGGCCAATGAGTATGTTTTTAAAATGAGGACTATCACTAATAATCACGGAAATGCAAATTTAAACTACAGTGAGATAATCATCTCACTCCAGTTAGACTGGCTATTATCAGAAAATAAAGAATAGCAGGTGTTATTCTTTGGCTGACATCACAGTTTGAGTCATAGACCCAGAGACTTGAAAAACACGCTGAACATGTGTGCATGTTTGTCCAAAATTCAGAGAAGAGAATGGAAGAAAAAGGACTGTGGCCTGGCCATCCTTCCTGGGGGGTTGATTTCTCACTTTCCTTCTCTCTCTGGTGAGTGCATATGCCCTATAGAAAACACTAAAAACAAGCAAACAGACAAACAAAAACTACCTTATGATCTAGTAATCTCACTACTAGATAAATACCCAAAGCATAGAAATCGGTATGCTTAAGAGATATCTGCATTCCACGTTCGCTGTAGTAATATTCCTAACAGTCAACATAGGACTTCAGCTTACTGAGCACCAATGGAAGAATGAATAAAGAAAATGTAGTATATACATATAGACTATTATTCAGCCATCAAGTAAGGATACATCCTGTCATTTGTGGCAACATGGATGAGTCTGGAGGAAATGATGCTAAGTGAAATCAGCCAGGCACTGAAAGACAGACACTGTGTGTTCTTACTCATTTGTGAAAGCTAAAAAGATTCGATCACATAGAAGCAGAAAGAGGAATAGCAGGCCAGCAGATAGCCTAATGGTTATGTCACTGGACTCCCACATTGCTGACCCTGGTTTGAGTCCTGGACCTGCAGGCTTAAAACTCACACCAGGCGTGTGTGTGTGTGTGTGTGTGTGTGTGTGTGTTCCCAAATTCCCAAGAAGAGAGTGGAGGATAAGGGATTGTGAGTGTGGTCATCTCCCCTGGGGGTGATTTCTCACTTTCTATCTTTCTGGCGAATGCATGCACCCTATAGCAAAAATCTCTCTTAAAAAAAAAGGAAAGAAAGAAAGAAAGAGCAATAGTGGATACCAGAAGTGAGGAAGCAGAGGGGAGAGAAGAGGACAGGAAGAACTTGGTTAACAGATACAAAATTGCAGTTAGGTAAGAGAATAAATTCTCGAGTACTATAGCAGAGTAGAGCAACTACAGGCAGTACTGATGTAGTAAATATTTTCTTTCACAATAGCTATAAGAGGATTCAAATGTCCACAGCACAAAGTAGAAGTAAATGTCAGAGATGAAGGCTGTTTATCATCTCCATTTGATCATTACACATTGTATTCATGCACTGAAAAAACCACACACACACACACACACACACAATTTCCTTAAAGATGTGCACTTATTATATGTTAATTAAAATTACATTTCCCAAGAAGAGAGTGGAGGATAAGGGATTGTGAGTGTGGTCATCTCCCCTGGGGGTGATTTCTCACTTTCTATCTTTCTGGCGAATGCATGCACCCTATAGCAAAAATCTCTCTTAAAAAAAAAGGAAAGAAAGAAAGAAAGAGCAATAGTGGATACCAGAAGTGAGGAAGCAGAGGGGAGAGAAGAGGACAGGAAGAACTTGGTTAACAGATACAAAATTGCAGTTAGGTAAGAGAATAAATTCTCGAGTACTATAGCAGAGTAGAGCAACTACAGGCAGTACTGATGTAGTAAATATTTTCTTTCACAATAGCTATAAGAGGATTCAAATGTCCACAGCACAAAGTAGAAGTAAATGTCAGAGATGAAGGCTGTTTATCATCTCCATTTGATCATTACACATTGTATTCATGCACTGAAAAAACCACACACACACACACACACACACAATTTCCTTAAAGATGTGCACTTATTATATGTTAATTAAAATTACATTAACATTTTTAAAATTTCCAAGGATTTGTCTTAACAACTGGGTAAGTGTTTTGCATTTACTGAAATGGGAGCCATGGGGAGAAGGTGCTACGTGGGGCTTGCCATTTTCTGATGGGGGGTGTTAAACCCAGATGCCCATCTTGTGTCTTAATGCCAGTATTCAGAAAGCAATAGGATGTGTGGTTTAGAGGCTGCAGCTTTGGCAAGGACTGGAAATAGAAATTTGGATGTCATCAAATAGTATTTTAAACAGTGGGTCTAGATGATCACCAGGATTGGTTGTATTAAAAGAATGTAGAGAGCAGAAGGCCAGGTATGATGTTCATGTTTAGAGGCTGGGAAGAGCAGGAAGAGCCAGCAAGGAGAACAGCCCGTGAGGGAGGAAGAGAGTCCCGGTAGCCCAGCATAGGAAGTGTTGGCCAAGTCTCCTAATCCTTTCTATGTCTGCATGGAATTCCATTGTACTGCAGTGCTATAATTTATTTAATAAGTCCTTTATCCACTGGTGTTTGGGTTGCCACCAGTCTTTTGCTGGTGACCAATGCCATGGGGAATGAGGTTGTTTTATCAGTCATTGTAGGTAAGGCAGTCACAGGACTTGTTCTTTTTCTAACTAGAAAATAGTTATCTAATTTAAAGACTCATTTGGTCACTGTTCCCTGGATCCCAGGGAGCACTGGGGCCGGACAGGGTTACAGTAAGACTTCTCTTTTTCCTTTCCTCAGACACACAGTGTATAGTTTCCAATTCTACAAAATGCACCGTAGGGGCTGCAAGATGGAATAGAGCTCTCTTTCGGTTGCCTGTAATGATGTCCTAGTCATGACTGGTCCTACAAACAAAAATTAAAAAAAAAAATTGACAGCTTGCCAAGTCTCCAAATGGTCTCTCAATGCTTCTTGTACCTTTATCCAAATGGGGGAGATCCCACCACGCAAATGTTCTGCTGAGAGAGGAACCAAATGTCTAAAGGGGGGCTGGTAGCTGTCTTTTCACCAAATGGAGGAAAACCCAGCAAGTGCATGCTCTGTCAAAATAGAACCCAAACATCTAAAGGGAAAGACTGGCCTGGCGTCATCATATGAGTCCTGCAGTTTACAGACGTCTGCCAATCCCAATCCAACGCTTGCTTCCTTTACCACGAAACTGAAATCGCCATGAGTCAACAGCACTTGGTCGGCGGCCGATCACCCAGGACTGCAGGGTGAGTTCTGAGGGCCAAGGGCCATTGCACCTTGGGTGAGACACCCACAAGGACCTTGTCCTTTTGTGGTCACCAATAAACTGTTACCAAACTCAAATCAGGTTCACTTGCCCAAGAACTACAAATCAAGCCATAGGCACCTGATGGGAAGGAGACAAGTACGCTTTCTTGCAATTCGCAAAGCAAGGAGAGTGGGCAGCTCGTGCTGAAGAGACCTGGCCTCCCACAGGGCTCTTTAAAGAACTCTGTTTTTCATCGAAGCACAACGAGTTCGTAAGACTTTTAGATTCAGCGTGACAATACCGCTGACTTACAAAGAACGCTGTTTATGTACATGCAATATTGAGTCAGCGGTGAAGAGCAGAGAAGTCCTTTTGAAACCGTTAGTCCCAGCTCCTGCTTCTATGGGCAAGAACCTGAACTGTCCAAAGCCATCTGATACTTGGACACAGTGGGTGTTAGAACACCAGTCTTTCTTTCTTTTTCTTTTTCTTTATTTTTTAGAGGTTTATGGTATAGGGCTCATGCGCGTGCCAGAAAGACAGAGAGAGTCAGAGAAATAGAAAGTGAGAAATCACCCCCCAGGGGGGATGACAACTCCGCAATCCCTTTTCCTCCATTCTCCTCTTGGGATCTTGGGCACGCACGCATATGCGTCCGGCATGAGTTTAAGCCACTGGATCCGGGACTTGAACTGGTGTTGACTACATGAGAGTCCAGCGACATAGCCGTTACGCCAACTGCTGGTCCAAGAACACCAGTCTTTTTTTTTTTTTTTCTGAGAGGATTTTTTGCTATAGGGAGTATGTGCTCACCAGAGAGACAGAGACAAAAAGCTAGAAATCACCCCCCAGAAAGGATGGCCACACTGGGGGATGGTCACGCCACAATCCCTTCTCCTCCATTTTCCTCTCAGGATCTTGGGCATGCACGCACACGCGCCTGGCGTGAGTTCTAAGCCACCGGGTCCGGGACACAAACCGCGGTCAACTACGTGGGAGTCCACGACATAGCCATTACGCTAACTGCTGGTCCAAGAACACCAGTCTTTTGACTTAGCCCTCTCGTGGCGGAACTGCACGCTGCATGCAAAGGCACATCCCACTGTTGGCTTGCCCACGTAGCGGAGGTCTTTGTCGAAGGCAGTGAGGGCGAATGAGCAGATCTGAAGCCAAACATGGCTGCAGTGAGTTCTTCCCCCAGCGCCTACTAGATGTGCAGCCATGGTCGCAACTCTGAACTTGCTCCTCGTTCACACAACACACAAAAATAAATCCAGCTTAATTGTTTTTATTTATTTTGAATACTACTGTGGGTGCACAAAAAGGACAAATTTATAAATAAAATATGCAGTCTCGCATGATTGCAAAGGCTTCGTGTAGTGAGTCCCAAGCATGCCACTCCACACTTAGTCTTTTAGAGTCTCTGAAAGAATAGTAACTATGGTCACAGACGACGTAACACTGCAAGTCCCCCACCCCTGCTCTGCATGTAGCAGACAGTAAGTGCAACCCCCTGCTTTGCCCCCCCTCCCGCGCCCCTCCTTCAATGCAGTCCAAAACTGAGAGCAAAATTGGAACCCCCTTCATCTACTTTAAGGAAGCAAAAACCTCAGAAAGCCAACCAGAGGCAGTACTTGAGTATGTGTGCACGTGTGTGTGCGTGTGTGCGTGTGTGTGTGTGTGTGTTATTTAAAGCTTTTTCTTGTTCTGGAAATAAAGTCCGAATGCAAACATCTCTAAGCAAGCTGTGAATATATTGGAATTATTACTCTCAGACAATACGTAGTGAAGGGCATACGAAAGGCCGAGGAAAGAAGAAATAAATCCCTGAGTGGTCCTTAATTTAAAATTAAAAAAATCTTGTTTTTTTTTTTTTTTTTTTTTTTTTTAATTAGAATTTTTAACCATAGAGCACATGCACTTGCCAGAGAGAGAGAGAGAGAGAGTCAGAGACAGAGAGAGAGAAAAATCACCCCTCCTCTCTGGTAGGGATGGACATGTGGCAATCCTTTCTCCTCTATTCTCCTCTTGGGATTTTGGACATGCACATGTGCCTGGTGTGATTTTCAAGCCACTGGGTCTGGGACTCGACCCATGGTTGGCCATGTGGGAGTTCAGCATCTTTTTATTTTTGGAGAGGTTTTCGCTATAGGGCACATGTGCTCACCAGACAGATAGAGAGAGACATAGAGACAGAAAGCGAGAAATCACCCCCCAGGGGGGATGGCCATGCCGCAATCCCTTCTCCTCCATTCTCCTCTCGGGATCTTGGGCACGCACACACACGCGCCTGGCGTGAGTTTAAGCCACCAGGTCCGGGACTCAAACCGCGGTCAACTACATGGGAGTCCAGCGACATAGTCATTACGCTAACTGCTGATCCCGGGAATTCAGCATCTTAACCACCACGCCACTTGCTGACTCCCCCCAAATCCTAGTTTTCTGAATATAACACTTTTTTATTCTGAATAGCCTACGTTTTAAAAAAACTTGGAAAATATAGAAAAGTTAAAGAAAAAAAAATAAACATAATGCATCATTCTTCAACAACTATTACTATTTGGTGAATTTCCAATCTTTTTTCTACATAGATACAGATGTGGGTCATGTAGCTCTCCCTCCAATAGACACCTTGACTCTGGCTGTTTCTTTGAGCCTGGCCTTAGCATTTGAGCCAAAATCCCACTGTCCCACAGCCTGGCCCTTTCCCCCAGTGTGGGACCCTTCTTTTTTGGAGAGGTTTTTCACTATAGGGCGTGTGCGCTTGCCAGACAGACAGAGAGAGACAGAGAGATAGAAAGCGAGAAATCACCCCCAAGGGGGGATGGTCACGCCGCAATTCCTTCTCCTCCATTCTCCTCTCAGGATCTTGGGCACGCACACACACGCGCCTGGCGTGAGTTTTAAGCCACCGGGTCTGGGACGTGAACCGCGGTCGACTACATGGGAGTCCAGCGACATAGCCATTACGCTAACTGCTGGTCCCCAGCAATCTTTGCTGTGATGCCACCCGTGGGCCAGTCAAGATCTTCCACATTTGCTCTGTAGCTGAGGGTCCCTGTGTCATCTCCTTTTCTTTCGTGGCTACGACTTCCTGGTACATCTTTCTGCTCTCCTCGCTCCTTCTTGTCTACCTCCTGGACAACTCAGCCTCCCGCAGAGACAGCGAAGCATCCTTTCCAGTGGGAGACGTTCTGAAGGTGCCTCGTCAGGCGGCCTTGCTGTTGTGTGGACAACTTGACTACACTTGCACAAACCTCGATGTTCGGCCATGCCTCGCTCAGTGACCTGCCTGTTTAACGACTGCTCGGACTTGGGGGACAAGTCCTTCGGCACAGAGAACCCCCTTTCTCAGCCTGTGTGAGTCTCAGGAACCCCTTTTCTCAGTCTGTCACATTCCCACAGTCGGTGAGTTCTCACTCCAGGAAGCTTTTGCGCGTGCAAGACTGCATACTTTATGAATCTGTTCTCTTTGGTGCACCCACAGTAGTATTCACAATAAATAAAAACAGCTATGCCTGATTTATGTTTGTGTTGTGTGTGTCTTGTGTTTTTTGGTGCCTACCTAATATATGCTTTTTGTATGGGCAGAATTACATTATTCTAGTGCGGTGTTGTGGGGTATCTACTGAAAAATGCATGCCCCATGGCGCCACCACATACCACAAGACAGCCCCCTGTAAGCCCCTCAGTTATTCATTTGCTTAGTCACGTAGCCATAGGAACTGAACGAGGTTAAGGGAGGAGAGCCTCTGCGTCCCTGTGAGGGAGGTCTTCGAAGTTCATGGAAATTGCGTATTTGAAAAAACTGCATGGACGTAAAAAGGGTTTTGGACCAAATTAAACTCATACTTTAAAAAATGATCTAATTTTACTTATTATTATTTTTATAATTTGACCAGAGTAATAGACAGTGGGGGGGAGGGAGAAAGCAAGTCGCCGAGTCTGAGACTTGGGCTGTGGTCAGTCACGTGAGACTCCAACACCCTTACCACCATGTCACCTCCCGGCCCCTTAAACTCATACTTGAATTTCACTTACCCACAGACTTCTTTTTTTTTTTTTTTTTTATCCTTTCCCCCAGAGTTTTTTTTTTTTTTTTTTTTTGAGAGGTTTTCGCTATAGGGCGCGTGTGCTCGCCAGACAGACAGAGAGAGACATAGAGACAGAAAGCGAGAAATCACCCCCCAGGGGGGATGGTCACGCCGCAATCCCTTCTCCTCCATTCTCCTCTTGGGATCTTGGGCACACACGCACACGCGCCCGGCGTGAGATTTAAGCCACCGGGTCCGACGAACCGCGGTCGACTACGTGGGAGTCCAGAGACATAGCCATTACACTAACTGCTGGTTCCCTTACCCACAGACTTTTTGAAGTGCCCTTGCATATAGTAGATTTGACTGCTCAGGGGCGACAGTGAGCAAAACAACATGAGAATTCACGCGTGTGAGAACATGACGCCATCAAGGGCAGTAAAGGAGCCGTCGGAGGCTGCTGCCCTGTACCGGGGCACGGCGTCTGGCAGGAAAGCACTTCACTGTAAGGAGAAGGAGCGGGCTCTGACAGCGTAAGCATTGTACAGCAAACAAGTAACGGGTTCCACGGCCGTTACTGTCACTGAGCAGTGTATGTGTGCAGGACTGCGTGGGCTACACTGTCACACGACGGCGTGCAGTGGGCTGGTTTACACCTGCAGCACCACAAGTGTGAGGGAGCTGTGTTACGTTACGATGGCTACAACATCTGGGCAGTGGGACGTTTTCAGCCACATGATCTTAGGGAACCACTCTCCTATAGGTGGCCCATCAGTGACCAAAATGACTTTACGTAGCACGTGACTATAGTTACATAATCAAGGCCCTATTATGGGACCAGCAGTTAGCGTAATGGCTGTGTCACTGGACTCCCACGTAGTTGACCGCGGTTCACGTTCCGGACCCAGTGGCTTAAAACGCTGGGCGCGTGTGCATGTGTGCCCAAGATCCCGAGAGGAGAATGGAGGAGAAGGGATTGCAGCATGACCATCCCCCCTGGGGGGTGATTTCTCGCTTTGTGTCTCTCTGTCTCTCTCTGTCTGGCTAGCGCATGTGTCTATCGCAAAAAACAAAACAAAACAAAACAAAAACTCTCCTCCCCCCCAAAAAAAATCAAAACCCTATTATAATTTCAGAGTGTGTGTGTGTATTTCTCTTCCATTCACTTTTCGTATATATGGGGGACAAGCAGATGGAGTAGTGGTCATGTCACGGACTCCCACCTAGTCCACTGTGGTTTAAGCTCTAAACCCAGCAGCTTAAAACTTACGCAAGGTGCGTGTGTGTGCCAACCCCAAATTCCAAAAGAACAGAGAAGGGATTGCGGTGTGGCCATTTCCCCGGGGGTGATTTCTCATTCTCTCTTTCTGTCTCTTCAGCAAACGCATGTGTCCTAAAGCAAAGGTTTCTCTAAAAAATATATTTTAAGTATAAAAATATAAACATGCAGGTGGCATAGTGGCTAAGGCACTGGGCTCCCAGATGGACAACAGTGGTTTGGGTCCCAGACCGGGCAGCTCGGAAATGATGCATGTGTGTCTATCCCTGGAGTCCCACGAGGACACCAGAGGAGAGGGGTTGTGGCCGTGGCCCCGGGGTAACTTCTCACGTCCTCTCTGTCTCTCTCTGTTAAGTGCATCCTATAGAAAAATAACAACTCATATACATTCTTTAAAAAACATTGCTTAATACTTTCATTACTGGATGTAGCAAAAATCTTGAATTGTCTAAATGATTACTGATGAATGTTAACATACATGAATCTTTGAGAACACCTCTGATGGTTTTCATGGGATATTCTCTGAGTAGGACTACTGGATCAATGTATCTGAATATATATATATA
>NW_006159530.1:4898113-4899910 GCF_000334495.1 Tupaia belangeri chinensis | reverse complement strand
CTGAATATTTTTAAGACTATTGGTGGGTGGATTTCTTTTTCTTTTCCTTTTTTTTTGGGGGGGGGGTAGAGGTTTTTTGCTATAGGGTGCATGCACTCTCCAGAAAGACAGAGAGAGAGAGAGAGCGAGAGAGAGAGAAAGCGAGAAATCACCCCCCAGGGTGGATGGCCATGTCGCAATCCCTTCTCTTCCATTCTCCTCTCGGGATCTTGGGCACGCATGCACACATGCCCAGTGTGAGTTTAAGCCACCGGGTCCAGGACTCGAACCACTATGTTGATGGGAGTCCAGCCACATAGCCGTTACGCCAGCTGCTGGTCCCTAGGTGGTTTTCGACTGCTCTGGAAGGGTCCTGTCAGTGTACGCTGTCACTGCTGTGATGACATCTTGCATGTGATTGCTGTCGTCACCTGCAAATGTATTGCACATGAAACATGGAAGGTTTCAGACAGTGAGACTCGGAGCTTTCCCTGCTCCGTCTCCTGCCCTGAGCATTCCCATTCCCATTAAATTAACAGGTTAGACACAGCGTCTCACTCTTCAGTCTTCACACCTTCGATGTTTACTGGAGCTGAGAGTTAAAAACGCTAATTGTGTTTACTCTGCTACCGATCGTCGATTTTTTATCTTTTTAGTTTAGTTTTTTTTAAGAGATATTTTTGCTATAGGGCGAATGTGCTCAATGGAGAGACAGAGAGAGACAGAGATACAGAAAGGGAGAAATCACCTCCTCCCCAGGGGGGATGGCCACTCTGTCATCTTTCTCCATTCTCCTCTTGGGATTTTGGACACCTGCACACACATGACTGGCGTGAGTTTAAAGCCACCAAGTCTGGGACTTGAACTGTGGTTGAATATGTGGGAGTCCAGAGACATGACCATTATGCTATCTGCTAGTCCCTCATTTCATTTTTTCTTGTTATGTCTTTCTTTCTTTTCTTTTTTGGTAAGGCTTTTGCCATAGGGTGGGTGCATGTGCTTGCTGGAGAGACACAGAGAGAGACAGTGACAGAGAAAACGAGAAATCATCTCTCAGGAGGGATGGCCATGCCACAGTCTCCTCTCCTTCATTCTCCTCCTGGGATTTTTGGGCATGCACATGCGCCCGGTATGATTTTCAAGCTTCTGGGTCCGGGACTCAGACCACAGTGGTGAGTCCAGCACCTTCATCACCACGCCACCTGCTGGCCTTGTCGGTTAATTTCCTTTAGGGAGGTTTATGAAATACATTTGCATAAACTCTGCACTGGAGAAGGCACTCATTTCTCAGAGAATTTCACCTCAGATAGTTGTTGGCATTTTATTTGGCTTTATACCATATAGAAGTTTTACATTTTTATTAGACTGGCCTATTAAATTTTTTCTGGGATTTTTTTTGTCCCCAGTGCTTTTATGTCTAAAAAGAACATCTTTCTTCATACAGAGATCAGGCAAATATCTTTGGCTATATTCGCTCCCTTTCCTTTTCCTTTTTTATTGTTAGAGTGTGAATGTGTGCGAGATAGACGGGAGAGACACACACAGAGATATCGTTCTCCAATGGGGAAGGCCGTACCATAACCCCTTTTGTCTTCATTTCTCCATCCTGTCGGAATTTTGGGCAGACATGTACGCATGCCTGAATTTTCAAGCTGCCAGGCTGGGACTCGAACCATGATCAGCCATGTGGGACCCCGCTCCTAATGCTCCTTAACCACTGACCTATGGGGCTGGCCCTATTTTTTCATTTTGTTAGTAGTTTCATTTATTTAAGTTATTTATTTATTTCTTCCACGAGAGAGACAGATACAGGGAAAG
>NW_006159530.1:4883198-4898082 GCF_000334495.1 Tupaia belangeri chinensis | reverse complement strand
TAGAGACAGAGAGTCAGGAAGTCCCACTGGGGCCCCATGCCATAACTCCCCCCTGCCACGGCAGAATGTGTGTGCATATTTAATGTGCACAGGGAGGCCTCGGGATGTGAACTCACCATCTCCTCATGTGGGTTTGGCATCTCAGTGTTGTCACTACTGCATCCCCATCTGGCCCAATAGTTCTGTTTCTTATGTTTATCATCCACCTCCTTTATTTTAGGATTAGCTATAGGGCATGAACGCTTGCAGGAACAAGACAGAGACAGAGCGAGAGAGGGAAAGTGAGAGACTGCCCCCGGGGGGTTGGACACGCCGCAGTCGTTTCTCCTCTCTCTACTCCTGGGATTTTGGACGTGCACGCACGCTTGCCCAGCGTGTTCCACAAGCTGCCAGGTCTGGGAGTGGAGCCCGGTCAGCCATATGGGGTCCGGCGCCTTAACCACCACACCTCTGGCCGGCCCAGTTAGGTTTAACCCTTTTAATCCATCTAAGATTTATTTTGTTTTATGGCGTCAGGCAAAGGAGCGACATGGAATTATTCCCACGTAATCTTCTTGACACCATTTATCGCTTGACTAAAGGCGAGTCACTGAACCTCTTTTAACTTTCCTTAAGAAAAGAGAGACGCACTTCACGCAGGTATGGTGAAGAAAAGCTAGGCCGTGGATAGGAGAGTATTTGTATGACTGTTACAGAAATGTCGGTTCTTGGGGCCAGCAGTTAGCGTAATGACTATGTCACTGGACTCCCATGTATATAGTTGACCGCAGTTCGAGTCCCGGACCTGGTAGCTTAAAACTCGCGCTGGGCGTGTGTGCGTGCGTGCCCAAGATCCTGAGAGGAGAATGGAGGAGAAGGGATTGTGGCGTGGCCATCCCCCCTAGGGGGTGATTTCTCGCTTTCTGTCTCTCTAGCTCTCTCTGTCTTTCTGGCAAGCGCACGCCCAATAGCAAAAACCTCTCAGGGAAAAAAAAAATTAAATTAAAAAAAAAAAAGAAATGTCGGTTCTTACAGGTGTCATCGTCGGCGGGGCCTGAGAGGAAGCGCTGTGTGCCCAAGTGCTTGTTCGCGGAGCTGTCAATCAGTCCTCCGGAGGAAGCGACCCCACACCAGACAGCTTGGCCTGGCAGCAAGAGCGTGCTGTGGAACACACTGACAAGGGCGGGCGTCGGCTGTTCAGGGGCTTATGGAGGCAGAGGGTAGCAATACTCTGCAAGGCTGACCCACCTGGAAAGGATCCCAGTTCTTATCCGAGTCAGTTGGACACACATGTGCCCATGACCCAGAGGGCTGAGGCCCAAGGTGCCTGTGATGTGAGGACCTTGGGGGGTACGCTGTGGCTCTGTCTCTCTCACGAGCAAGAAACACACAACATACAAGTGTAGGCTATTTATGGTAAGTGCGGTTCAGGGCACATGTGTTTAGGGGCGAGGAGTCAATACGGAGCTGGAGCGGGGTGGGTGGGGACCAGTGACAGCGCCAAACGCCTTTCACGAGGAGACAGGATCTGACGAGGAGAAACACTCAGTTATTCTTCTCGGAAGTCATAAGGGACCACAGGGAGGGTGGGATTTCAGGAATTCTTGAGATGATTGGAGACACATGGCTTGGCCTGGGGAGAGGGAGGGTTTTCCAGGCCTTCTGGGCCGATCTGGCGCCTGCTCCGAGGCTGGGCGAGTCATGCTCAGAGGCTGAGGTGGACTGCACCGTGTGGGCATGGCCACCACTCCCACTGGTCATCAAGATAAGCGGAGAGGGGAACCAGCAGTTAGCGTAATGGCTATGTCGCTGGACTCCCACGTAGTCCCGGACCCGGTGGCTTAAAACTCACGCCAGGTGCGTGTGCGTGCGTGCCCAAGATCCCGAGAGGAGAATGGAGGAGAAGAGATTGCAGCGTGGCCATCCCCCCTAGGGGGTGATTTCTTGCTTTCTATCTCTCTGTCTCTCTCTGTCTGTCTGGCGAGCGCATGCGCCCTATAACGAAAATCCCCCCCCCCAAAAAAAAGATAAGTGGAGAGGTGCCTTATCTTGAGGGGGCCACAAGGAGTTCGCTGGTGACCCGGGCCAGCTGTTAGCCACTGAGAGAGAAGGCTGGAGGGCAGACATTACGAACACGGCCCTTGAAATTTACCTCCACACCACAGTGTTTACTGACTTGTTTTCTTCTTTCTTCTCCTTTTCAATACACCAGCATGAGGGGCCAGCAGCTGGCGTGGTGGTGAAGGCGCTGGATTCCCACAGGGCTGACCCCGGTTTGCAGCCCAGGACCTGGCACTCACGCCAGGTGTGTGTGGGCACGCCCATGACCCTGAGAGGAGAATGGAGGAGAAGCGCTGTGGTGTGGCCATGCCCCTGGGGGGTGATTTCTCACTCTCCCTGCCACTGCGTCTCGCTGTCTCTCTCCAGCAAGTGCCTGCGCCCGATGGCAAAAACATAAACAAATAAGAAGAGGGGACAGAGGACGTTGTACTGGTTACGTCGCTGAACTCTCACGTAGCCAGCCATGGTTTGATTTCTGGATTTGGCAGCTTAAAACTCACACGGGGCACGTGTGTGCCTACCCTAAACTCCGAAGAGGAGAATGGAGAAGAGATTGCAGTGTGGCCATCCCCTCTGAGGGACGATTTCTCGCTTTCTGTCTCTCTGGCGAGTGCTTGTGCCCTAAAGTAAAAATCTCTCTTAAAAAAGAAATAAACATGCCATGTGGTTAAAACATGTTTAGTGCGGCAGAGCTATAGGAGGTCTGGGATTTGATGGGATCCTTCCATGGGTACTGTTTCTAAGAAGTGCTGGAAGTCAGAGTGTTCGAGAAGAAGAAAAGGAAAACACATTTTTTAAAAAAGGTTTTCATCATGGGACGTGTGCGCTCACCAGAGGGAAACAGAAAGAAATGGTGAGCGAGGGAGAGACATGATCCCCCGGGGGGCATGGTCATACTGTAACCCCCTCCTCCATTCTCCTCCTGGGATCTTGGGCACACACACAAGTACCCAGTATGAAAGCCGCTGGGTCCAGGATTCAAACCAGGTTGGCCATTGGGGAATCCAGCACCACTGGGGAGCCCACTATACCACCTGTGGTCCCGGAAAATACACTCTCTGATGTCAGGAATTCTACCTTCTCCGCGTGGGAGGGATTGAGAGCCTTTCGTCCAGAGCTCAGTGCACGGTGGGTGCGCACTGTTGTGCAGGTTGGTGGGAACAGATAACACGTGTATGGAACTAGCCCGCGGCACCCCTGGAGCGTGGCTGGCGTGGCTGGGCCGTGGTCACATCGCACATTCCCTGCCTGAGTGCACACTTCCTGTGTAGGGCATGGATCTGACGGGGCCTCTAAGAAGGAGGTGACTCGGGAGGGTCATTTATTGAGGCGAACATGACAATGCTTAGGCCTGGCTTTGGAGCCTGATTTCTTGTTACTCCTCATCGCAGGCGTCATCCCGGCCAGGCCCGTCTCCTCAGTATTCTGTAAGTCTGACCAGGCCCCGACCCGTGCCCTCGTTACCGTGCTGCATGCGTGTGCTCTGCATGCTCCTCTCCTCTTTCCCCGATCCTGCTCTCTGTCGAGACCTGGTGCCCGCTGCTTTTGTTTTCTTAAAGAAGCATTTATTTCATTTCATTGATGATTACCATTGTTTTATATTAGCTTATTTAGGGCATACATGCTCATGAGAGAGAGAGAGAGACAGGGAGAGAGAAAATGAGAAAACAAGCCGCCAGGTCTGGGACTTGAACCACCGTCAGCCATGTGGGAGTTAGTGCCCAAACCACCACACCACCCGGAGGCCTGGAAGACCTTCCCAACATTCCTCCTTTGCCAGGAATCTGTCCCTCACTGAATTCTTCCTCTAGCCATCACTGTCCATGCAGCTTAATCGGCACTGCTGTCATGTAGGTTCGTCTTTTATACACACATTTACATCTTAGATCCATTTCTACTGGTCTGAGACCTGGCTTTATATTTTCTTTTTATCCTCTCCTCTCTCCTGGTGCTTACTGCAGTCTGGTCCCATTCCAGGTGCCCGAAGATAATCGGGTGGATTCTCTCACGATGGCGGAGGCGCACCTCCAGGCAAACCGCGGCCTCTCGTTCTGGGACGCTGAGGGCAGTGCTCTGTCTGAGCCGAGTACGCTGACAGCGCTGCGGAGGGAAACGCACCGCGGCTGTGACAGCGTCAGCCGCTGCTCAGCGCTCCTCCTCGGGCACCCCTGGCAAAACTGCTTCCGCGGCTGCAGGCTCGCAGAACAATGACCCTGTCTTCTTTGTACTGGCCAAGTGTGGGAGTCAGTAATGACAGTGGGGTAAATATTATGATAGAAGCAAATAGAAGAGGACACGGGAGCCCAGAGAAAGGGCACCAAGGGGCCAGCAGTTAGCGTAATGGCTATGTCGCTGGACTCCCATGTAGTCGACCACGGTTCGCGTCCCGGACCCAGTGGCTTAAAACTCACGCTGGGTACGTGTGCGTGTGTGCCCAAGATCCTGATAGGAGAATGGAGGAGAAGGGATTGTGGCGTGGCCATCCCCCCTGGGGAGTGATTTCTCGCTTTCTGTCTCTCTGTCTCTCTCTGTCTGTCTCTCTCTGTCTGGTGAGCGCATGTGCCCTATAGCAAAAAGCTCTTCAAAAAAAAAAAAAAAAAAAAAGAAAAAGAAAAAGAAAAAGAAAGAAAGGGCATCAAAACGAGCCTGGCCTGGTAGTCAGGGAAGACTTTCTGGAGGAGGTAGTGCTTGACCTGAATTTAGTCTTTGAACAGAGGAAGGAAAAGAGTGTGTTGACCAACGGCCCGAGTTCAGAAAGAGCGGGGAAATTTAGAAGAACTTTTCTGAGATGAAGTTATCTTATAAAGAAGCAACACTGGGAAATGAAGGAGATTTAATTACAACTGCCTCACGAGCAGGGTTTGAAAAGGAGTGGGAGGCTCACGGAAACCTTAATTGCTGAGAAGAGCTGAGAGAAGAAACATGACAGAAGTAATGGGTCTGTCTGTATGTCATGTCTGATTTGTCATTTCTCTAGACAGGCACTCTGCCTCCTGCCTTCTAGGTTAGAAGAAAAAAAAATTCTCCAGCAGCCAAGGTGAAGATATCATTCAGGAAGCACAGATGGGACCTGGAAATACTCCGCATCCCTTTTAGGGAAGAAAAGATCCAGCTCAGGTTACCTGGTTGTTGAGAATAAGAATACACATCAATTCAGCGGTAAGAAAGCGAGAGGTGCCTAAAAGAACTCTACGTCAGGCCCGATAACTTCTTTCTTCCTTTAGAAAATAAAAAGCAGCTCGCCTGGTCTGTTTTCTGATCTGTTCTTTTGACTTTCCACTCGGGAGATCTAGGAGTGTGCTCATTTAAGAGTGCAGACCAGTCTCTCCGTGTTCAGAGAGGATATCCCGGGACCAGCAGATGGTGCAATGGTTACATTGCAGAACTCCCACGCAGTCGACCACGATTCGAGTCCCGGACCCGGTGGTTTAAACTCAGGCCAGGCACATGTACGTGCGTGCCCAAGATCCCAAGAGGAGAATGGGGGAGAAGGGATTGTGGCGTGGCCATCCCCCCTGTGGGGTGATGTCTCGCTTTCTGTCTCTCTGTCTTTCTGGTGAGCACACGTGCCCTATAGCAAAAAAAACCCCCTCATTTACAAACACCACACAACGACTGTGAAACCTCAGAGGCATGCATCAGTACGTGTGTGCTGCTCCTGTCTGGAATCGCTGGTGGCTCTGACCTCACTCGGCTTGGTCACGTGCCGCATGGCTGCCTGAGCGTGCATGTGGATGGCCTTGGCTGGCCTCACTTGGGTGACAGCTCTGATGCATGTGACTATCAGCTTCCATCCAGCTAAACTGGGCGTGGTCTTGCAGTGGTGGAAGAGGCAGAAGAGAGCAAGCAGAAACTTGCAAGACTTCATAGAACGATGCTCCCCAACCTAGGAAGGTGTGACATCCTGCTCATCTTCATGAGATTAGCAACGTATCAATCCATGCAACTCGATAATCTCATTAAGTGTAAAATGAGCCAGCAGGTGGCATGGCGTTCAGAGCACTGGACTCCCACATGGCCGACTGTGGTTTGAGTCCTGGACCTGGTGGCTTGCTTTTCCATTTTCCTTCTCTTTCTCTCTCATGAACACACACACATATAAATAAAAAATAAAATGAAATAAAAAATAACTCTTAAAAAATGAAGTCTAAAATGCATTCAATCCTACTGAACACTATAGCTGAGCCTAGCCCTGCCTCAGATGTGCTCAGAGTATTTATGCTAACCTACAGCTGCACAGTCACCTCACACAAGGCCCGTGTTACAGTAACATGTTGACGATCACATGTACCCCTGGCTACTGTATTGAAAGGGAACGCAGAATGATTATGTGGGCACTTGAAGCACCGTTTCTACCGAATGCGTGTCACTTTCGCACCTTAAAGTTGAAAAATCAGAAGATGAGCTGTGGAAGGTCAGGGACGGCATGCACTGACCGGAGAAGGTCACGGCCGAGGTCAGTGTGGAGCCGTGGGGGAGCAGTGGGGGAGTGCACGCCCTCCCTGAGCTGCAGGAATGGCCTCGCCTGACCAAGGGCGGGCCAGCATGGTTATCAGCACAGTCACGGACCGCAGGAATGGCCTCTGGTAATCTCCTGGAAGGTGGGAGATGGGTATTATTACCCTCCCCTTTACATATTAAAAACAGAAGGGCCAAGGTAGAGAGACACTTTCCCAAGGTCATGTGCTGGTCTATGGCGCTTTCGGAAATATTCTGGTCTTCCTGTTACAGATGCAGGGGGCTTTGCACTTCACACCATGCTTAACTGAAAACACGAGGGACCCGTGGATGGGTAACGGTTACGTTGCTGGACTCCTACGTAGTTGACTGTGGTTTGAATCCCAGACTCGACAGCTTATAACTCACGCTGGGTATATGTTTGTGTGTGCCCAAAAGCCCAAGAAGAGAATGAAGGAAAAGGGATTGTGGCGTGAGACCCCCCCACCCCGGCGGAATTTACCGTTTACTCAGTAGGCAGAATGAGCATGTGGATTATGAACGTAACAATTTAATCTGGGAGCCAGCAGGTGGCGAGATAGTTAAGGTGGTGGACTCCCACGTGGCCGACTGTGGTTTGAGTCTTGGACCTAGCAGCTTGTAAACCATGCCGTGTGTGTGTGTGTGTGTGTGTGTGTGTGTGTGTGTACACAAGGAGAAGGGATTTCAGCGTGGCCATCCCTCCTGAAGAGTGACTTCCCACTTTCCCTCTCACTTCTCTCTCTGGTGAGAGATGCGCCCTATGGCAAAAACTTAAACTCAAGAAAAAGAATTTAATATGACTATATCATGCTTCAGCTTAAAAACCTTTAATGTCTGCTGTAACAGCAAACGCTTAACATGGGTTACCCCGTCTTCCAAAATGTGTCCCCAGTCCATCCGACTTTAACTGTTGGACCTTCCCATTCGCTCTTTTCACTTAATTATGGTTTGTTTAAGCAATTGTTTTTTTTTAAAAGAGGGATCAGGTGGTTGCCGTCCTGGACCTGGTGTCTTAAACTCACTCTGGGCGCATGTGCGTGCGTGCCCAAGATCCCGAGAGGAGAATGGAGGAGAAGGGATTGCAGTGATAAGTCTGTATTTCTCCCTCATTTTTCTTTAAGGTTTTTTTTTTTTTAGAGGCTTTTGCTATAGGGCGCATGCGCTCGCCAAACCGACAGACAGAGACAGAGAGACAGAAAGCGAGAAATCACTCCCCAGGGGGATGGCCACACCGCAATCCCTTCTCCTCCATTCTCCTCTCGGGATCTTGGACACGCACTGGGTTCAGGACTTGAACCGTGGTCCACTACATGGGAGTCCAGTGACATAGCCATTACGCTAACTGCTGGTCCCTTCACTAGAACATTTTAACATAATAATCATAGTTATGTTAAATTCTCCGTTTGATAGTAGTTCTGACATGTCTGAGTCTGGTCATGTTGATTGTTTTGCTTCTTGACAGTGCTTTTTAAATAAAGTTCATTATTCTGAGAGAGACACACACACAGCTCCCCAGCTGTGGGTCATCCCCAGCCTTGGCCAGTTGGGATCCCGGGTGCAGCATGCCTGGTGTCCGCAGGGAGGTCCCCATGTTGGGACGGGCGAGCTTTGCCCATCAGGCTGCCTCACAGCAAGTGTCACTTTATCCCTGCACCGTCTGACCCCTTATTCCTTCGTGTACTTGTAATTTTTCACGGAAGCCACACGTCTTGAGTTGGGTCATAGACCTGAGGTAAATATGTTACACCCAGAAGTGGGCAGGATCTTCCTCCTCCTCGGCACTTTCTGTGGGAGGTGAGTCCGCCTACGCTGGCGCTGAGCCAGCTGGGGAATGGTTTTGTTGCTATGGTTACCCGCTGACAACATGGCTTTCATGGGGTGCAGCCTGTGTTTTGGTTGACAGCTGGTTTGACAGGTTTTTCCACTGTCTGCTCTACCTGCAGTGTGGGCCCTCAGTGAGGGTCTGTCTCCGTGCTGTCGCACCCCACTCCGCAGGAGACGGCCAGCCCTTGGCATCTGACGCTGGTTAGCCTAGTGGTCGGGACCAGGAGGGGACGGCTTCTGCTCAGATCCAAGCTCAGCTGTGGGCAGCACTGTGTCCCTCGGGCCCCGGGGTGTAGGTCTGAGCCTAGCAGTAGCCCTGCTCCGTCCCATGGCTGGAGTTTGGCCACTCCCCTCCCCTTCTCATCTGCAGTGGCATCTTCACCAGCACCCTGAGTGACAGAGGTCAGGGCCTTCCCCCCTGACAGGTTACGGCTTTCGCTCTGTAGGAGAGAACTAGAGCGTGAGGTTCCCGTGTGGCTACATCATTTCCCGTAGTAGCTGCCGTCGGTTCTTGCAGGCCTCGGCACGCGGCATGCTGTCGGAGGCTCCCAACCCGCTCCGTCTCCTGAGTGCGCCCACAGAGGTCCGTGGGAAGGAGCCGAGAGAGGCTCTAAGTCCTCTTTGTGTCCCAGGGGTTCCGGAGTCTCTTGCTAGGCTAAGCTCAGCCCTTAGCAATTCCTTAAGAACCGTCGCTGGATCACGGCATCTGCACCCTGTAACCAAGGGCTTGCGTTTGTCTCTTTGGGGGCGCCTGTGTTTCCTCAGATTGGGGTTTGCTGGTGTCTCTTCCGCCTCAGCTCTCTGATGGGTTCAGGAAAGTGAACTTGCGTATTATCCAACTTTTGGGGGGCTGTAAGAGAAGAAGTGATGTCCTTCCCAGTGTCTACATCCTACGTGGAAAGTCAATATGCAATTCCTGAAGCACGATCTGTGTTTTCCACTGACGAGAGTTTGGAACGACGTATCCTGTAGCGTCTCCTCCAGACCATCTGTAATCAGGATGGTAAGCTGATTAAAGATACTGAATCCGAAGCCACACTCCAGACTTAAACATCGGAAAGAACAAGGGATATGTATCTCACCACGCTTTCCAGGTGATTCCTATGCATTTTAAAGTTTGAGAATTGTCGGGGCCGGATGGCAGCACAGTGAAGCACAGCCCTCTGCAAGGCCGACTCCCAAGGAGGGTTCCAGATTCGTGTCCAGAGACCTCCCTGCGTTCACAGGTCGCACACATGTCTATCTTGGGGCTGGCGAGGCTGGGGGGTGGGTCATGGCGTCAAAATCCTGTCGAGGGCATTAGTTCTCTCTTTCTTGCTCATAGAAAAAATAATAAACACTAGAAAATTCGCAGTGGTGGAGTCAGAACACGATGCTCCAGTGGATGGCCCTGGCATGCTGAGTGCTCTGAACTGAAAGCTGATTAGAAAGTCTCAGAAGTAAACATTTTTTTTTTTTTAAACCTTATTCCTTCTTTCTCCTCCAAAGTCAGTCATAAAAACCAGAATTCTTGGGACCAGCAGTTAGCATAATGGCTATGTCACTGGACTCCCACGTAGTCGACCACTGTTCGTGTCCCAGACCCAGTGGCTTAAACTCACTGGACGCATGTGCGTGCATGCCCAAGATCCTGAGAGGAGAATGGAGAAGGGATTGCGGTGTGGCCATCCCCCCGGGGGGGGGTGATTTCTCACTTTCTGCCTCTCTGTCTCTCTCTGTCTGTCTGGCAAGCGCACTCACCCTATAGCAAAAACCTCTCAAAAAAAAAAAAAAAAAAGAAGAAGCCAGAATTCTTCTCTCCCCAAAACAAGACTCCCAAAGACGAACTTCTGACCTTCTTTTCTCACCTAAAGGGCCTTGGCCCTACACCTGGAAGGAAGGACGGCCATGCCGAGGGGCCATGGAGGCTGAAGAGACAGGCCTTACTGGCCCCGCCCCCATTGGTTGTCATTACCTCGTACTCCTTTTGTCCAATCGCATTTCTAACACACTATTTGTCATACAGCCTAAGTGTTAAAATAGACCATTTCCCCTGGGTCTTCGGGTCTTCATTTCTGAAGGTCTTCATGTCACATACAACTTTGGTTTAAAAGAAATGCATTCAGGGAACCAGCAGTTAGCGTAATGGCTATGTTGCTGGACTCCCACATAGACGACCGCAGTTCGCGTCCCAGATCCGGTAGCTTAAAACCCACGCCAGGCGCGTGTGCATGCGTGCCCAAGATCCCGAGAGGAGAATGGAGGAGAAGGGATCACGGCGTGCCCATCCCCTCTGGGGGGTGATTTCTCGCTTTCTGTCTCTATGTCTCTCTGTCTGGCGAGCGCACGTGTCCTATAGTGAAAAACCTCTAAAAAAAAAAAAAAAGAAATGCATCCAGATTTTCTCTTGTTGACTTTTTTTCCTTCTGTTTTAGAAAGGTACGTCTTATCTTGATATGGGAGACAGAAAGCATATCCCCTTTTCACCTTTACCGAAGCCTTTGTAAGGAGTCTTCAAAAAGTCTGTGGAACATGAAATTGACGTATGTGTTTACTTTGGTGTAAATATTTTTGAAATCCGTGAAAAGCTTTCTTCATAATACACATTGCCATAAAGCTTTCGAAGATGCTCATATTAGCATTCGTAACTGAGCCATAAGGAAGTCCCAAGACCCTACATCTAGGGTAAGTAGGTAACCAGGCTTGGCGTCCATCTTGACAGATTACACTGAGGAAATTGAGTCTTTGCCGTCTATCTTCACTCCACAATGAGTCTCACAGAGCCGAGCCTCCCTCACCATCGCCGGAAGCTCATCCTTAAGGAAGGGGAGGTAACAATAACCTTGCTGAGTCTTCACAGAGAGCTGGCTATGGAGCCCGGAAGGGGGAGGGTGCTGCCAGCTCCCCCGCCCCACAACCAGCGGAGGAGGTTTTGTCGGCTCAAGCGCTGCCAAGCCACACCTAGACCTCCACTGCTTCTGAACCAGGATCTAAAGATGTGTCCTGACTGGCTCCATTTAGCTTCTGCTGCCTTGTTAATCATTGCTTGTCTTGAAGCCCCCTGCAGAGGACAGCTCCTTGCAGGCTGGACCTGAATCTGTCCCCAGGCAGTGACTGTCCCGCCCTCATGCCGCCAGGTCTCCTTGTGAGCTGCCTGTTGAGGACCACCAGACCACCTTGTCATCCTGCCCTGTTTCTATACGCACCTCGCACTGACCCCTTTCCCTACAGACGTTTTACATCTTGTCCAGGACAGCTACAGACTGGTCTACCCGCTCCCTGGTGTTGGCCTCCCTGACTAAATTCCTTTCCTCACTTGCCAACTCTTGTCTCTTTGCCAAGTGGTGAGTGGCATGGGATGATTTCTGGTCCCACGAGCAAGCGTCCCTGCCCATCCCGGCCTCACACATACCATGCACCAGGATAGGCGAGGAAGCCACTTCCTTTCTTCAGCTCTCCTTGGTTCTTTGGCTTGTCTATGAATTAAACGGACACAGAACATACTAGGAGAACTGAAACACATTTTAATAGTGCATGCGTGCATGGGAGTCTCACAGAGACAAGAGACTCAGAGAAAAGGCCAGATGATTGGGATTTATAAACCATCCTGAGCTACAGGAGGGATGGGAGCGTGAGCCCTCTGAGGGTGAAGGGGGCGGGGAAGAGAAACCCCAGGAGGGAAAGGGGAAGAGTCGCCGCTGAGGAAAGTGCCCGTTAAGCAGGTGGGAGCCTCTCAGCTGGTATCAGTTGTCTTGGAGCAGCTCTCTGCCTAGTGCAGATACCGGAAACTTTCACGAATGAGAAATCCTCTTGGGACCAGCAGTTGGCGTAATGGCTATGTCGCTGGACTCCCATGTAGTCGACTGTGGTTCGAGTCCTGGACCCGGTGGCTTAAACTCACTCTGGGTGCGTGTGTGCCCAAGATCCCGAGAGGAGAATGGAGGAGAAGGGATTGCGACATGGTCATCCCCCGGGGGGGTGGGTGATTTCTAACTTTCTGTCTCTCCGTCTCTCTCTGTCTTTCTGGCGAGCGCACACACGCCCTATAGCAAGGGAAACTCTCAAGTGCACACACCCTATAGCAAGGGAAACTCTCAAAAAAAATTCTCTTGTAGATGCGAATTTTCTTTACTAAGGGGCAACTTGTCAGAGCTACTCTTGTGTCTTCGGTCTCTCAAAATAACCAGCTTGAGAGGTCAGCAAGCGACATGGTGATTAAGGCCTGGACTCTTACATGGCAGACCATGGTTCATGTCCCGGACCTGGTGGCTTCAAAATCATGCCAGGCGCGTGTGCATGTGTGCCCAAAATCCCAGGAGGAAAGTGGGGAAGGGATTGTGGCGTGGCCAGCCGCTCTGAGGGATGATTTCTTGCTTTCCCTCTCACTGTCTCGGTCTCTCTGATGAGTACATGTGCCTTCTGGCAAAAACCTAAAAAAGCAAAAGGGCTTGTGATAATCAAAATGCTGAAGGAGCATACTTTGGGGTGGCATATTTTGGTCTCCCACAATCATATTATTGGGGAGGAGTGTCCCAGCCTCAACACTGTGCACTTTTTAATTTTTTAACAGAATTATCTTATTTAAATCTTATCACACAGACACCATTACCTTCCTCATTATAGACAGTGCACCTGTTTCTCAAAGAGGTTAATTACCTTGTTCAAGGTTACACAGCTATAGGGTGGCAGGGCCAGGATTTGAATCTAGTTGGTCTCATTCTAAAGCCTGAGAATTTTTTGAAAAATTGAGAGGGACCAGACAGTGACATGGTGGTTAATGCAGCTGGATCCCACGTGGCTGACTGACACCTAGCTGCATGGGAAACATGCCGTGAATGTGTGTGTGTGTGTGTGTGTGTGTGTGTGTGTGTGTGTGTGAAAAGTCCTGAGGAAGCTGGAGGGGAAGGGATTGCAATGTGGCCATTTCCCTGAGGGACACTTAAAAAAGTTTAGATAGAATTCACTTACATAGACTCCATTGAACGTGTACAGCCTTAGAGGCTTCTAGTATGTTCACAAGGCTGTACACCCATCATCACTAATTCCACACTTCATTTTCATCACCCCCCTCTAAAAAACCCACATGCCGTTAGTGGCCACTCCCATCTCCTCCTCCCTCTCCCCTGGCAACCACAAATGTACTTTTCGTCTGTATTCAGACACCTCACGTCAATGCAACCATGCACACACGACCTATGGCCTTTTGCGCCTGGCTTCTTTCACTTGGTAAAGACTTGTGCTAGGTTAGAAAATCAGAAATGGACATTGCATCTGTTTAGACAAAAGGACTACCAGCCTGCAGCTTGCTCCTGCAGGAGACAGGGTAACCTGAGAACAATGACGAGAATGCCACTCAATTGAACAAAGACAGTAACTGAGTCTCTCCAATGAGCGGAGCCCAGGCTTGAACTCTACCGTCGTTGGTGCATGTCAGAATTACCCAGAGTGTGATGGAAGAGATTTCTGGGTTTCACTCCCTGGAGATTCTGACTCTGAGCTCTGAACTGGAGCCCAAGTTCTGTGTTCCTACCAAGCGTCATCGGGTCATCATGATATGACAAGTCAGGGACCAGCCGGCAAGGTCAGCTGAAGGGTGGAGTTTCTCACCTGGTGTGTATGTGAAGCACGGAGCGTCTGGTTGGCACCATCGAATTCATTCAGTAGGCCTGGGAGGGCCCCAGAGCCCGCGTTTCTGACAGACTCCCAGATGGTGCGTGTTTCGTTTACTTTGCTATTCTTCACGGCCCTCCAGTCCTGAAGTTGCAGGAGACACAAGGTCAAGGTTAGAAAAGCTCTGCTTTGGGCCAGCAGGTGGCGAGATGGTTGAGGCACTGGACTCCCACATGGCTGACTGTGGTTCAAGTCCTGGATCTGGTGGCTTACTCTCTCACTTCCCCTCTCTGTTGGGAGAGTACATGTGCCCGGTAGCAAATTTAAAAAATAATAGTAATAATAAATAAAATTAAAAGAACTAGCGCCGGGCAGCCGGGGGGTCCCGCCCCTGCGCAGGCAGCTGCGTGCCGATTCGGCTGGCCCCCCTCCGGGGCTGGCCTCCCTGGCTTCTCCGGCACTGGATCTCCCGGAGGCCGAAAACAAGGTTGAAGAACTTGCAACTTGTGAAGATGATAGCTACCAGCCCTGCATTACCTCAGGGGAAAACAAGAACTACTCCGCCATTCTTAAGGAAGCCAGATACACAAGGACAACTCACACTGCAGATCCCCACAACACCATTCCTGGTAACTACAAGATGACTGCTGTGCCGCATCAGCTGATAATCATCCCTGCGTACCAGAACTGCTTTCCTGAAACTGCATTCCCTGGAGACTCACCTACACTTGTGGATCTGCAGGAGACCCTCCCTTAATCCAACCCTGAGTGGAGTTTATGCTCCCTATTGCCAAAAACTTTATGAGCTGATGGTTGGAACTCGTGGCCTCTCTCCCTTTACTTGTATGTATCACTTTTTCAGTAACTCTTCTGGAAGACAACTGTATATAGCAGGGATATTGTAATGGGAGAGTGAGACAGGGCAGAGGGACAAACATAGGAAAAAAAAATT
>NW_006159530.1:4874260-4882345 GCF_000334495.1 Tupaia belangeri chinensis | reverse complement strand
GAAATCAAAACGACTAGCTCGGCCTTCCTGCCCTCTGTGTGGCTGGTCTCTGGGTGCGGCTGGTCTCTGGCGGTGGCTGTCCACGCCCTCTCCCTGTGCCCCATGTTCGCCTCAAAGACAGAGGAAACTGGGGCTTTTGCTAACAGCCAGGCGGACGCCACATCTGCCAAGACCGAGAAAGACAATGTGAAGTTTGAAGTTCCATGTGGCAGATACCTGTTCATGTCGGTCACCCCAGAGAGAAAGCAGAAACCAGCACAGTCCCTGCCCCAGGCCTAGTGGTGGAGGAGGTGACATGAACCAGACACTGCATGAGTTACATTATTATTTTTCTTAAAATTCAAAACAATGAAAAGAAAAAGAAGAGCTCTCAGATTCCTGCTTAAGGAGCTCACTGGGAGCCCAGGGCCCTGCATGAGCAGAGACCCAGATACGCTGCAGGCGGAGACGCCCAGCCGGAGCTCTACGGCATAGCCTCAATAACAGGGCCAGGAAGGTAGTGCAGGCCGGCTTCGCAATACTGTTTGGCGAGATGGGAAAGCGTGTTACGTAGTTCACACACATTTCCATTCTAAATGCTTCACAATTTTCAGGAAAAAAAATATACTGACACTAAGGAGGGAAGCCCTAGTTTTCGAGAAACTCCACTGGTGTGGAAAACTCCATTTCCTGATAATGCCGGGCCAAGCTGTGCTGTGTGGGGCGCTCCATATGTTGCTGGTCTCGTGAATTGTTCGGTTTTATGATCCTCATTACCAGGGATAATGGTTGCTTTTTATTAATCACGATCACCATCTGGGGTCTGGAAAAGCCCGGCGTGAGGCTCAGGTAGGGAGAGGAGAGTGTCTCGCTGCCCCAGGGCCGGTGCGTTCGCGTGCTCAGCTGCAGACACGCGAGGACAGATGTGGAGTTAGTTCTGGTTGGGGAGAACGCGGGCACAAAGCGAAGCCTAACGACACCCAGAGAGCGCAGGGGACGCCGACTCTGCCTTCGCTGCCCCGTCTCGTTCTAATCTTGGTGACATCCACGTGTGCTCCCTCGCAGCCCTGGTGACCCTGGTTCGCCGTGGGCACGGACGAGCAGGCTATGTGACTACGTCTCCGTTTTCCCAGCTCTCGGGGTGAACTGGGTTTGAGCACCTGAGTAGCTCCTTTTCCCGGAGGAGTGCCTCCTTGGCAGGAGGTGGCTAGAACACAAAGCTGCCTGGTAACCATAACAACCAAGCACTGGGCCCTTCTGGCTTTGAGGTTCCTCTTCAGACCTCCCTCTGCAAATCCTTCCCGTGAGAAGCAGCACTGTGTCCTGTTTAGCTGTAAGGTGCAGGGACAGTGAGGGGAGGGCGGCCTGTGCTTGCCTGGTCCCTAAGCAACAAGCCCCTGTGGGCAAATGGGAGCAGCTCCAGAGCAGGGAACGTGATGAGGACCAGCCGCCGAAATAAACGCAGCCTTGAGCAAGTCCAGACAGCCAAGTGTGGCCCCGGGCCGGTCGCAAGGCCGGCAGCACACCGAGCTAGGGTGCCGAGGGCATCTGCTGACCATGGGCATGGGTCCCTGGGTGGGCTGAAAACATGCCAGGTGCCTGCATGTCTGCCCCAGATCCGGACCAGCTGGAGGGCCGGGACAGGGGACCAAGGACTGACAAGATCCTTGTCTTTCTCTACCTCGTGCACCTGCTGTCATGAATGGAAATAAATAAACTGTAAACAAAAGAAACCAGAAGAGGGTAAAATGCTCCCCTTCAAGAAGGGCCCACCAGGGAACCAGCAGTTAGCATAATGGCTATGTCGCTGGACTCCCACGTAGTCGACTGTGGTTTGTGTCCTGGACCCGGTGGCTTAAAACTCACGCCGGGCGCGTGTGCGTGCGTGCCCAAGATCCCCGGAGGAGAATGGAGGAGAAGGGATTGTGGCGTGGCCATCCCCCCTGGGGGGTGATTTCTTGCTTTCTGTCCCTAATGTCTCTCTCTGTCTGGCGAGTGCACGCGCCCTATAGCGAAAATCTCTCCAAAAAAAAAAAAAAAAGAAGGGCCCACCAGTAGGTAGGTGAGTTAGGATGGGTTCCCGGGAGAGTGTTTCCAGCAGGATTCTGGGGCCAAAAAGAGGACTTTGGGAGTTTCTTCACAGGGGTGGAAAGTGAAATTATAATATGAGCTTATTTTGGCATGCACACTTTTGAATTCTGTGAATAGGTTTTCCACAATACACACTTCCTATGAACTTTTCCAAGAGCCTTTTTGATTTGCTGGAACTGGGAATTCGGGGCCATGGGCTGAGGTTTGCAGCCTTGATTCCCCCCTCCCCCCCATCTGAAACTCAACCAATTCACCTGTGCAGGTAAGAAGACAGAGCGACAGGAATCCCTGGGTCCTGTGCCCCTGCAGCCTCCAGCCTTCTTCCTTTGTGCCACCCCTGACGTATTCTCTACAGCAGCCTCCTCCTTCACATAGCTCCTAAAACACCGGTGCCAGCCCATCAGTTGCAGCAAATTGCGAAGAGGTCGAGACCGAATGTTGACACTGCACTGACGCTCAAGACACTGGCCAGGGTCGGCCAATGCAACTGTTTGTGGTTTCTTGAGCATCTCTCAGATGACAAGTGGACACAGTGCATGTGTGCACCGAAGCGCATCAGAGGAGGTGTGTTTCCGCTGCTCCTCACCTCGTCTCCCCGACATCTCCTGCAAACAAGCGCGTATCCTTGGAGATGAAGCGCACCGTTACTTCATAAGTATAAGGACTATTCTACCAAAGGCGTTTGTCCCTGTTCCATGTATTTATGTATTTTTTGACAAGGGGGCTGCTATTTTACATTATAAAATACAAATATTCTCCTTGAGCACTTTTGGAAGCTTTTGATTCATTGCTGTTTCTTGACACTCATCTACGAGTAGGCCCAGGTTGCGAGTTAGACCTTCTGTGGCAGCGAAACAGACTGAGAAACATTGGCGTGAGCACTACAGTACTTTGAAACGAGCTATTCTCTCTGTTTTCAATGTTCTTTAAGTACCTTACCTACCCACTCAATCTCTTCATGCTGCTGTAACAAAATACTTGCGACTGGGTAGTTTCTACAGAACAGAAACTTCTGGTAGTTCTCAAGGCTGGAAGTCCAAGTTCAAGGTGCTGACAGGCTCAGCGTCTGGTGAGGAGCTGGTCTCAGCTTTCAAGATGGTGCCTTGTGGCTGTGTCCTCCAGACAGGTGAACACCTTCCCTCCCGTGGTAGGAGGGTGGCAGCGCAAAATGGCCTCGCTTCCTTCCAGCCTTTCTGTGAGGCTGCTGCTCCCATCGGAGGGCTCCATCCTCAGAATTCAATCACCTCCTAAGGGTCCCGCCTCTTAATACTATCGCATTGGGATGTAGGTTCCAACGTATGAATTTTGGAGGGGCACATACAATCAAGCCATAGCACATACCTAGTAGATGCCACAGTCAGATAGCCACTAATTTGTCAACTTGAGCAATTGATTTGGTCCAATTTGGTCATTGGTCT
The DNA here is from genome assembly GCF_000334495.1 of Tupaia belangeri chinensis. NCBI lineage: Eukaryota > Metazoa > Chordata > Mammalia > Scandentia > Tupaiidae > Tupaia > Tupaia belangeri. The sequence continues at coordinate 4,878,857 of NW_006159530.1, read as the reverse complement.
TAATGTTTCCTAAATCTAATTTCTCTCGAGGGCAGTTCATATGAGATTGACCACATCTATGGTCCGCAGATAAGCTAGGCCTGCTCTGTGAGGCTGAGGGGTACTGACTCTTTGTGGGGTTCATCTTAGTTGCAAAGCCATGCTTTCGTTGCCCCCCCCCAACGCAACCTCTCATCATTTTTCAGAATCACTGTGGTTGTCTCCTGCATGTAAGAGATGACAGCTGTGACCATATGCCGTGAGAGTGGATTGGACGTAGGACTCAGACCTGGCACGCTCCACTAAATGCTTAAAGGAATATTTTAGTTCCATGTCTTCTTTTTTTTTTTTAAAAAGAATTCTTTGTTTTTATTTATTATTATTATTTTTAAATTTGCTATAGGGAACATGCGCTCATCAGAGAGAGATAGAAAGAGAAAATGAGAAAGCAAGCTGCCAGGTCCGGGACTCGAACCACAGTCAGACAAGTGAGAGTCCAACGTCTTAACCACCATGTTACCTACGGGTCCTAGTTCCATTTGTCTTAATACCATGGTGTTTTGATGGCCATAAAAGTCACATTGGTAAATCACTCTTTGATTTATTTTTTAATGGACCCCAAATTGATAGACTTTTCCAGAATTTCCTAGTCTGGAAACCTCTTCTTAAAGGCAAGGGCAGACGTGTACGGTCTGGTTTGCGCTGTCTGCTCCGGGGACCCACATGTCATGTTAGACCAACCTCCTGTTGCATGGGGTCCTGACGGTGAGATCGATCCTGCTCTCTGCAGATGGAACCTTCCCCTGAAGACTGTCCTGTAGCGTGCTGGGTGATCTTGGGCACCTCGCTTAGCATTTCTGGGCCCGGATTTCCCTAGCTCTAAACGAGGGGAGTGGGAGTGGAGGCAGTTAGACTAGCTCTAACCTCCTATAGCTCTCCCAGGTGTGGGCGAGACCCAAGTTCAAATGTCTCTGTCCCAGACGTTGGCTCTGTCCGCCGAGGCTCTGTGGTAGGGGCCAGAGACACATGCCCACTCGCATACTTGTGAAGAGGAATGCTCTGCGTCAGATAAGACTACATGGGGCCGAAATGCTGCCGTCTATACTGGAAGACCTAAACAACTACCTCAAAGTGATGGTTCTCCAAGCGTGCCCGGGAGCCTCGGCCTCACTGGGGAGCTTGTTGGAGATGCAGATTCTGAGGCTTTAGTCCACACCTGGTGGAGTCAGCAGTCTGTGTTAGGGAGCTCTCCGAGGGAGTACTGACGCCTGCTAGTGTGAGAGCAGAGGTCTAAACGTATGGAGTTTATTCTGTTACTGAAAAAGAGATCCAGAGAGAGGCCGACAGGAGGCCGTTAGGGACCCAAATAACCACCGCGTCTGCTTTACCGGATGCGGCTTTGCGGACGTCAGCTCCCCTGGTGCCGACATTCCACTCTCAAAGCAAGAGAACCGGACGGTCACTGGGGACATTGCATGGAATCGGGCTCTTCATTGAAATAACCCTCAGATGTGAACCCTGTGAGTACCGTGAGCAACCACACCATCCATGCTAGGTGCTTCCTCAGGTGGCACACGCTGTCCAGCTGTCGGTGTGTCTGATCACCCTCATTAACTGTGGTCCTGTATCTTAGCAATACCACAGCCCTGTAAGGCTGTATACGACGGCGCTTCTGGGCCGCCCCTCATAACGCGCTGCCAATGGCTGAGCAAGCATTACATACAGAGTGACGGAATAACATTGACGGCTTCACGGAGATGTAGGCAGGACACGGGTCGGACAAGGTGAAATCAAGAATCAAACTCTTATCTGGAGGGACCAGCAGTTGGCGTCATGGCTATGTCGCTGGACTCCCACGTAGTCGACTGCGGTTCGAGTTCAGGACCCGGTGGCTTAAACTCACACCGGGCGCGTGTGCGTGCATGCCCAAGATCCCGAGAGGAGAATGGAGGAGATGGGATTGAGGCGTGGCCATCCCCCCTGGGGGGTGATTTCTCGCTTTCTGTCTCTCTGTCTCTCTCTGTCTGGCAAGCGCACACGACCTATAGCAAAAACCTCTAAAACCAAAAATAAAACCAAAAAAAAAAACCCCTCTTACCTGGATAACTAAATTGGTGTAGACGATGACTCGGGCGTCTTGGCGTTTCAATGGTGGATTTCTTCCTTCGATGTCGTTTGGGCTATGTTGATGTGAGCAGAGAGCTGGGAGCTGAGACTCAAATCTGAGTCTTCTCTCTACCTCTGGCCTTGGGCAAGTCCCTTCACTCGCTCCCACTTCATCTCCCCTGCCTGATGGGCAGAGGGTTTTTACAAATGGAGGAACCAGATAAGAGGTGGTCCGTGAATCTGCCTCTTCTCCTGAGGGCTTCTGTCCACGGGCCCTGCCTTTGCGGGGAGTGGATTGGTGGCAACTAGGGCACCCGTCCCCTGTCCTGCACTCTTCCACATGCAGAGGCTGTCTGGCAAGCGCACACGACCTATAGCAAAAACCTCTAAAACCAAAAATAAAACCAAAAAAAAAAACCCCTCTTACCTGGATAACTAAATTGGTGTAGACGATGACTCGGGCGTCTTGGCGTTTCAATGGTGGATTTCTTCCTTCGATGTCGTTTGGGCTATGTTGATGTGAGCAGAGAGCTGGGAGCTGAGACTCAAATCTGAGTCTTCTCTCTACCTCTGGCCTTGGGCAAGTCCCTTCACTCGCTCCCACTTCATCTCCCCTGCCTGATGGGCAGAGGGTTTTTACAAATGGAGGAACCAGATAAGAGGTGGTCCGTGAATCTGCCTCTTCTCCTGAGGGCTTCTGTCCACGGGCCCTGCCTTTGCGGGGAGTGGATTGGTGGCAACTAGGGCACCCGTCCCCTGTCCTGCACTCTTCCACATGCAGAGGGTGTGGACAACACTGGTCCGTGTGAGCTGTGGGTGGGAGAGCCGTGCAGTGAGTCTGCAAACAGAGAATGGCACAGGGAGGTTTTTTTAAAAAATTATTTATTTAATTTTATTATTATCATTTAAAAAATTTTCTATAGAGCATGCACACTCTCCAGAAATAGACAGAGGGAGAGAGGGAAAGTGAGAAAGCAAGTTGCCAGGTCTGGAACTCAAATCGTGATCCGCCACGTGGGAGCCCAGCGCCTCGACTACCACGCCACCTGCTGGCCCCGACACGGGGTTTTCATCTCCTTGTTGGTTTAAAAGATCGAAATAACTTCTCATGTTCACACACAACTCCGGTTTCCAAGACAAAATAGTAACATTTCTCACTAACTCCTAACCTGCGCAGGTGGGAAGAGCTGTGCGTGCCTGCCTGGCCCCGGAGTGGGGACCAGTTTATGGCAGTAGGAAGCAGAGCCACGCCTAGACGCACGCAGCTCAGATCAGCACCAGGTCGTGAGTGCTCAGACAGGCAACGCCACTCAGAGGGCGCGAGGGCGCGGGGCTGACCTGCAGGCCCTCCTGCTCCCAGCCAACAAGCCTTGTGACTGTGCTCTGCTTACTGGAATCCAAGCAGCCTTTGTTCAGACCCCCACTGGGGAGTGTTTTCTCTCTCTCTTTGTCTCTGTCTCTCTCTGGCAAATGCACATGTTCTCTGGCAGCTAGGAAGGAAAAAGAATCTTCAAAAAAGTCGACCTTAGGAAGGTAGAAAGTAGACTAGGGCTTCCTAGAAGCTGGGAAGGGTGGGGATGGGTGGGTTAGATAGATACTGGTTAATAGTTATAAAAATTAGACCTAATTAAAAGAATTAAGTTCAGGGTCAGCAGGTGGCACAGTGGTTATGGCACCAGACTTCCATATGGCTGACTGATTGCAGTTTGAGTCTCGGACCTGGCACCTTGAAGCTCATGCTGGGCGCGTGTGCATGCATGCCCAAAATCCCAGGAGGACAATGGAGGAGAAGGGATTTCTGCGTGGCCATCCCCCCTTGGGGACGTGATTTCTCACCTCCCTCTCACTGTCTCTTTCTGTCTCTCTCCAGAGAGTGCGTGTTTCCTGTGACAAAAACCTTAAAAGTAAAATAAAACAAAAGGATTAAATTCAAGTATTCTATAGCACAGTAGGGCGACTAGAGTTAACAATAATTTATGGTATATTTCAAAATAGCTAGCACAGAGGATTTGACATGTTCCCAACAGAAAGTAACGACACATGTTTGAGGTGCTGGATATTCTAATTGCCCTGACTTGATCATTATACATGTACTCATGCATTAAGAAACATCATTTGAATTCGATCAAATAATAATTTGAAAAAGAGGTCAGCTGAGGCTGCAGTCACCTGAAGGCTGGACCGGGGCTGAATGATCCATGTCTAACGTTGGAGCGTTGGGCCTCAATGCCACTCCGCCTGGAACTCCCACAATGCTGCTTGGGCGTCCACACAGCACGGCCGGTGGCTTCTCCCACACAGCGGGCCAGAGAGCAAGAGGGACCATGGCTCTCTTGACGTAACACAGGAGACAGCACCACACACGGTGTCATTCGCCACATAGACCTGCAACCCGGGGAGGGACAGCGCAGCCGTGTAAATGTGTCCGGAAGCCAGCTTGGAGACTGGCTACCCTAAGTTTTAAGTGAGTCATTAAAAAAAAAAAAAAAAAAAAAAAAAAAATTTGTCGGGG
>NW_006159530.1:4852750-4874055 GCF_000334495.1 Tupaia belangeri chinensis | reverse complement strand
GGTTGCGCAGCTGTTCCCCGTACAAAAAACCCCTCAAAAAAAAAAAAAAAAAAAAAAAAGAAGAAGAAAAGGAGAATTGTCTTAGATAACTCTCTCTGCTCTGGTGATCCACTTTTGAATACTATCTTTATTTTTTCTTTTTCTTCTAGAGGGTGTGCTTGTTAAGGAGAGAGAGGGAGACAGAGAGAGAGAGAGACAGGGGGAAAGGGAGGGCACCCCCAGGGGCACGGGCATGCCACAATCCCTTTTCCTTGACTTATCTACCCTTTGGGGCTCAGGACATGCAAGCATATGTTCATGGCATGTTTTGCAAGTCCCTGGGGCCAGGATGTAAACCTAGTTGTCCACATGGGATCTGGCTCCCTTAACTTAAAAGGCCCTGAGGAAGGCCCTGAACACACTGTTGTAAAAGTTTATTCTAAATGGGAGAAACCAAATTATAAAATTATGGGAGCTCTTTTTTATTTTTCTTTAGAGAGGCTTTTGCTATGGTGTGCATGTGCACACTGGAGAGACAGACAGACAGACACACACACACACACACACACACACACACACACACAGAGAAAGAGAGAGAGAGAGAGAGAGAGAGAGAGAGAAACCACTGCCTGGAGGGATGGCCGTGCTGCTATCCCTTCTTTTTTATTCTCCTTTTGGGATTTTGGGCACACAGGACGCACCTGGCATGAGTTTCAAACCTCCAGACCTGGGACTTGAACCGTGGTCAGCCATGTAGGAGTCTAACACCTTAACCACTACTCCACCTGCTGGCCCATGGGAGCTCTTTTAGGAAGAAAGTTTAGGATTGGCATAGAGCTGGTTCAGTAGGCAGGGCTGTGACAGATCACCCATCTCAGCTTGATTCTGTTCTTTGCCATTGTGGACACAGAGCCCCTGAGTCTAGCGCCCTCCTGGGTCCTCTGAAACACACCAGCCTTCAGCGATGATTCCCTGTCCCTCCTGTTCCTGTTCCTCTTCCCAGGAGGTCATCAGTGTGCCTGGCGTGAGCAGCGATTTCCAGCCACTTGCCGTGTGCTGTGATGTTCTCTAATGACATACGCCATCGTCCCCTGGGGCGTCCTCAGAGAGCGTGCAATTCCCAGACCGCTGCCGGTTATGCCACTTCTTTCCTTTTAATTCAGTAAGCACACAGATACCGGGGGAGAGGCGTGATCCTAGGGACGAGCTCAGCTCAGTTCTGGTTTACACAAACAGCGGAAGCTTGCGTATTAATGAGGTGCTCACAACTCCAGCACGTTGTGTTCTGCTGGTGACAAATGAAGTCCCTTCACCTGCTGTTGAGGTTGTCCGTGAGGACGCTGGCTTGGCGAGCTCAAGTGTGAAACCCGGGCTGGCCCGTTCTGGTTCCTGGCAGGTCTGCAAGCACAGACCGTTAGCTGCAAGGTGGCTGGGGTGTGCGTGTCTGGGTGGTCTGCTTCTGTCCATTTAAGCAGACCTGGAGGCTCCCAGCAATGGGACTAAGCGGAGAATTTAATGTACAGATGCGGATGGTGGTTTGCCACCTCCATGATGTGTTCCAGGCTCTCCTGTTTCTTTCTTGCAAGGAACAGTTTTTGTTCTCCTCTCCCTTTGTTCTCAGCCCTGCTGTCTTTGTACTGAGGCTCTGACATGGGGTCCCGGGTCTCTAGGGACCGGGGCAGGTGTGTTGGCTAGATTCAATCTTAGGGCCTGAGCGACCTCCGCAAAGCTGTGGGAAGCCTCCTGTCCTCCGACAGCGCTTCACAGTGGAGAGCCATCCCTCTTCCTAACGCCAGCCCTCCGGTCCCCCAGCCGTCAGGCCACTGAGATGCCACACAAGCGCATCACTACTCCTGGAGGAAAGCCAGCCAATGACTGCTACTTGGGCTCATTATTGTAAATTCAATTTATAATTGCGAGCTAACATTTCTTTCTTCAGGGTTTTTATTCCTTTCTTAATAAATGAAGGCATTTAAGTGGTGAGTCTTTCCCCTGCTGTTTAATAAACAAGAAAACCAAGACTGAGAGAACTTAAACTACGCAGGCAGTAAGTTACGAGCGCAGGGTTAGAACCGCACCTTCTGACAGTGGGTCTAAGGGTTTCCATTGTGCTACAAGGTCGTGCTGGGGAATGTCAGCAGAGAGGGTTCGCGGAGCAAGACTAACTCAGGAATTATCTGATGCGTGTGCTTAATGACAGCTCTTTCAAGAATGATCTCTTAACTGAGTTTTTAAAAAGAGAGTGTGTGATGACTTTTGGCATAATGATCTAATAATAGTTTCCAAGCAGTAAGTGAAAAATGGAAGTGAAGGTAGCAAGTCGGGGGGAAAGGCAGTGGCCGAAGTAGCAGAACTGTAGGGGCCTGGAAGAACGGGCAGGTGTATAGAGCACTTTTTTTTTTTTTTAAGAGATTTTTTGCTATAGGGCGCGTGCGCTCACCAGACAGAGAGAGACATAGAGACAGAAAACGAGAAATCACCCCCCAGGGGGGATGGTCACGCCACAATCCCTTCTCCTCCATTCTCGTCTCGGGATCTTGGGCATGCACGCCCACGCGCCCGGCGTGAGTTTAAGCCACCGGGTCCGGGACGCGAACCGCGGTCGACTACGTGGGAGTCCAGCGACATAGCCATTACGCTAACTGCTGGTCCCTTTTTTTTTTTTTTTTTTGTAAATTTAGTATAGGGCATGAACTTGCTGGAGAGAGAAGGAGAGAGCGTGAGAGAGGAGAGAGAAAGTGAGAACACACTCTCTGGGGGGGATGATCATGCCCCAATCCCTCCTCTGTGTATAGAACACTAAATATATATGGTACGTGTGTATACTCACCACGGAAATGCTCTCAAACACACAGACACCAGTTCACACACCCTATGTTCTTAGCCATAGAGAGTGTACCCTCACCAAAGTTCACCAGAGAGAAACAAGGAGAGAAATTGAGGGGGGAATGAGATATCATGCCCTGGGGGGATGGCTACACTGCAGTCCCTTCTCCTCCATTCTTCTGGGACTTTGGGCATGCATGCATGCATGTGTGCCTGGTGTGATTTTCAAGCTGCCGGGTCTGGGACTTGAACTACAGTCAACCAGGTGGGAGCCCAGCACCTTAACCATATTACCTGCTGGACTTCACCCCCCACACACCGTTTAAAGAATAGTGAAGAAATAAACTGCAAACCTATTATGGGCAAGGCTTTGCCGTGTAGGCCCCCGAAGGGCTCTGTCTTGTGCATGAGCACAGCCTAAAACGTGCTTATAGAGCTGAGGTGAATAAACACCATGGAACGTATTTGGATTTAACTTGGAGAGCTCGTGGAGAACAGTGCAGACCAAGTCATACACTGTGACTTTCAAAAAGGATTTATTTCATCTTTATCATCATTATTTTAAAATTGGCTGTAGAGAGAGAGACAAAGGGAGAGAGGAAAAGGGAGAAAGCCAGCTGCCGGGTCTGGGACTTGTGCCCCGACGGGCCATGTGGGAGTCCAGCGCCTTAACGCCATGCCACCTGCTGGCGCCCAGCGTGTCTTTTAATGACAGAAATCTCTTAGAGGACCCCAGCGTGTCAAAGGGCTTCTGAGAGAACGCCAGTCTCAGTGTGTTGTGCGTCTTCGCCTTCGTCCTCGGCCTTGCATCTCTGGGTGCGAAGCCTGCCCCGGCCTTATCTTTCAGGACTGCACAGTTTATGTTTTATCTGAGGTCCGATTTTTCTCACCCACTCGTGTAGACGCCAACATCACACATGTTTCTGACGTGGATGGATGGATGTATTAATTAACCTTGGAGGTAGGATAACTTTACGAACATCTACAAAGGGTCAGCCAGCAGATGAGACGGATGCTGGTGTAATCACGCTCCTTAGAAACGATGTGTTATTGGGCCAGCCCCAAGGTGCAGTCAGGAAGCTGGAATCCACATGGCTGAGTGTGGTTTGAATCCCTGCCCCTGCTCCTCGAAAAACACACCAGGTGTGTGTGTGTGTGTGTGTGTGTGTGTGTGTGTACATGTACGAATTGCTTGGCCTCTCTGGGCTTTTAGTTTTACCTGTCAAATGAAGATAATCATAGCACCACATTCACAAAAGTTGTTCCAAAGATTAAACTCATGAGCACGCTCAGAATAGTACCTAGCACATTCTAGAAGTTCAACAAGTGTTAGCCTTTGAAAATAATTTTTTTAAAAGAATTGTTTATTTCATTAATTTATTATGATGATTTTTAAAATTTGACCAGAGAGAGATGGAGAGAGGGGGAAAGTGAGAGAACAAGTAGCCAGGTCTGGGGATTTGAACTGCTGTCTGCTATGTAGGAGTCCAACACCTTAACCACCATGCCACCTGCCAGCCTCTTCCTTCCACCCTTCCTCCCTCCCTTCCTTCCTCTATCGCGCTCTCTCTCTTTTTTTAATAAGAGAGACAGAGATGCGCCTTCGGTGGGGTATCATGCTGCGACTCTCTGCATAGTGTTTCCCAGCCAGCTGGACTGATGGGTGCACACGTGGCCCCGGTGGGTTCATGTTGACCTGAGACCTGAAACCTGATCTTCCGGGTGGCCTCCAACATGGCAGAGCAGTGCAGTATCACCGTGCCACGCTGGGAGACATGTCACGAGAGAATGGATGTTTTCTCCCTGCGCTTTCCTCTCCCATGGAGCCCCAGAATCTCCCTCCCGCAGTCTCATCTGAGCAGCTGCAGGCGGCCACTGCTGGGGCGGGTTGCTGGGAGAGCCGAGGCAATGTGCAAAGTCCCGTCTGCACACAGCAGACAGGGAATCTTCAAAAAGTTCTTGAAAATGTGTTAGGAGAATAGTATACATGAGGGGACAGTGGGTGGTGTGGTGGTTAAGGGGGCTGGGTCCTACATGGCCGGCTGAGCAGTTCGAGTCCTGGACCTGGCAACTGGAGAAACACACCAGACACGCATGCTCGCGTGCCCAAGATCCTGAGAGGAGAGTGGAGAAGGGGTCATAGTGTGACCATCCCTCCTTGGGGGCGATTTCTCACTTTGTCTCTCTCTTGCCCTCTCTGTCTCTCTCTGGAGAGCACATATGCCTTATAGCAAACTAAAGAAAAACAAAATTAAAAGAAAAAAGTAATCCATGGGGGACAGCAGGTGGCATGAAGATTGAGGTGACTGTATCCCATGTAGCTGACTGCATGGTTCGAGTCCTGGACCTGGCGGCTTGAAAAAAACACGACAGGTGCATGTGCACACGTGCCGACATCCTGAGAGAATGGAGAAGGGATTGCAGCATGCCACCACGCAGGGGGGTAATTTCTCACTTCCCCTCTCTCCTGTGAGCGCAGACACCCTATGGCAAAAACAAAAACAAAACAAAACTCTACATGGTTTTCAAAGTTATTCTTGCACCAAAATAAACTCATACTTTAATTCCATTTTCCACAAACTCTTTGGAATCCGCTGTGCGTTGCCCTAGAGAGATCCGAATGATGAAAGCGTTAACCCTCCTTAGCATAGGAGACCCGACCTACCTGATTACTTGCTGAGGTTTTTGAGAGAATCCGTCTAAGGAAATGCTAGGGTAGAGTGGAAGTCACAGAGGCGTCTCAACATAAAAAGCTGCAATCCGCTTTCGGTATTTTGCAATCAGTTCTGGCATCCTTGGGTTTCCTAAATGTGTTCATGTGGGCAGATGCGGGACGGGAGCACGGGGCTATTCGATGTCATAACTCCTCTCTAAAGTTTGGGGATTTCTGTTGCAACGTTTAAATGAATGATTTCCCTCAGAGTTGCTATTAGCAGATTTGTTCCCAAAGCCTCAGAACCCGGTTTCCAGTCGAGAAAGGTGATGCCTCCCTTCCGCCGAGGTTTGAAACTTTCCCAAGACAAAATGCATCTTGACCCAATTAGCTGTTGTCAATAAGACGAGAAACAGCAGATCAAATCGGGGGTTTCTTTTGGCAGCCCGATGGCCGAGCTGGCTCATCTGTACGGCTGATCCATGACGCATGCACAGTACTTGCTGACATGACCAGAAAGAGTGATTTATTTGGGGAAGATGGTTGGATTTGGGAAGGGCAGGGATTAAGCCGGGAGCCGAGCTTCCATCTAGACTTTGGTAGCGTCTGGGTTCCAGCAGCCGTTTCTTCCATTCATCGTGGGGTCACTGCCTGGGCACGGCTCCGCCAGAGCAGGCTGGGTCAAGGTTTTCCAGTATCTTTGGACTAACGTGGACAGGCAGGCCACAGTGCGCAAACTGGTGTCTTGGGGACCAACCCAAGAGCCCTGTCCTCTTGATCTGTCCTTGTGTTCCAGGTCTGAGAACTTTTTGAGACCGAGGACAATGAATTCTGAATTTCAGTCGCTGGCCCAGCAGCAGGAGGGGAAGTGCGTGCCATGTGCTTGCAGCCCGGCCTTCCAGAAAGCAGTCCTTGGGCTCCCAGTGCTTTGTACACTTCCCTCCCACCTCTGTCCTCCACAGTGACCTCCCAGGGAGTGAGCCCGTTGCTTTGACAACAGCTGGGAGGAGTGGGGGGGGGGAGGCGGAGTGCAGTGCAGGACTGGAAAACCATCAGTCCAGGAGACCCTTCCCAGACCCTGCCGGGATCACAGCTGGAGGAGGTGCCTCGGGGAGGAGGGGGCTTCTCTCACCCTTTGCCTGCCCCTTGGAATTCTCCGGGACTCTGACAATAATAGATTTATCTCAGGGGACAGCGTTGGTATCTGGCCAAGAGAAAAGCAAGCTGATGGCAACAGGTCCGAGGCACCAGTTGGGGCCTAATTTATGGTGGAGGCTTATCAGACTGAAAGCTACATTCTGGGGGAGGCCTGGGCGGGCCTCTCCCCACGGGCATGCTCTGCTTGATCCTTCTGCTACATGAAAAATGAAGTGTGTTGGGCTGGCGGGGAGACCCGTAACGCCTGGGTGACCACACAGACGGGGCAGAGCCTGATCTCAGAGCCTCAGAGATGACCGGGCAGTACCACTTAGGGGGCGGGGAGGGAAATAATGGCAGCTCGCACAGGAAGGTCGAAGCTGCCTTTCGGTGGCATGCTTTCTTCCCGAGCTGAGTTGCCTGGAGTTGCGAGGCTCAGATCTGCGCTCACGCGTCTTCCGTAAGATCCCCCGCCTTCTCCCCAGGGCGTCTTAAATGCAGAGCCACTTCCCGCGATGTGATTTCCCCTTCAGACGCTGCCATGGCTGTGTTCTCTCTATCATCGAGAAGGGAAAATCTCTCCCTTAGTTGCAAGGTCAGTTGGGAGCTATTTGGTCTTGGAAATGAAACAAGGCCCTTGGAGGGCTTCTCCCCCTCTTCACTCCTATTTTGCTGATGTCATTAAGACTCCGTCATTCTCCAGGCTGGGGTCAGAGGTCAGGTGGCCAGAGACCTGCACAGAAATCTCATCAGGGCAGAACCGTTTCCTTTCCTTTTGCTGTGGAAGGAAGGGTTTTATTTCTTTGGCTTGTCGTTTGATTTTAAAGTTGCCCGCTTCTGCTTTGTGTTTTGTGTCTGTGGCTCTTTCCGGAGCTCCTGGAAAGGAGTATGGAAACAACAGTGGTCTCTGGACCTGGCCTCCCGCCCTGCCTCTTTCACTTCCAGCTCAGCCACTGGAGTTCCTGACTCCCCAGGGCAGACCTGGTCCTACCCTGCGCTTTGGAGGGGACTTAGGTCCTGGCAGGAGGTGAGAGGACACTAGGTCAGGAGTAAGACTTGCCGCTGTCCGGTCACCTTCTGACCCGGAGCCCTCCATTCCCGACTGGAGCCCGTCCTCGGCCTGTGCTCAGGCCCCTTCCTGTCCTCTCTGCGGCGCTGGCCCTGTGCCACCAAGCACCGGGCCCTTGTTTCCAGGCAACCGCTGCTTCCTGGTCTTCCCCCTCTCTTCAAGTCCTCTTGGCAGGATCCCCTTCTCTGCTGGTCCCTGGGACGCTGATACTCCTTAGGGCCCTGCTGTTTGTCTTCCTTCTCGGAGTGACCTTATCTATACTGTGGGCCTGAACTGCCATGTCTAGGCTGCCGGCTCCCCACCACTGTTACTAAGCTCAGAACCCGGACTTTCTGGCTTTGTGTACCAGTACTTTCTCAGCGGTGGAGGCCGAGGACCCCCCCAGTATGAACGGATTCACTCCCCTCTTGTTTTAGCCCTTTGGGCTGCTAGGACAAATGGCCACAGACCGGGTGGTTTATAAGCAACGGAAATTCATCTACCATTCTGGAGACCAGAACGTCTGAGACCAGGGGGCTGCACATCTGGGGTCTGAGGAGGCCCTGCTTCCTGGCTCATCACAGGTGTCTTCTTGCCACGTCCTCATAGGGCAGAAGGGGCGAGGAAGCTCACCCGGGAACCTTTCCCGAGGGCACTAATCCCATTCACGAAAGCACCACCCTCACGGTCTAGGCACCTGCCAGAGGCCCCCCCCCCCAATACCATCACATCGGGCCGAGGACGTCAGCGTAGGACTCTGGAGGAGACACACATTCGGCACCTCTTCACGCGGCCCTTCTTGTAGTCTTCCTGGCTTTGACTAACAGATTCCCGCCCGCCCTGTCCCTCAGGCAAAACGTGTCAGAGGCATCCTGGACTATTTCTTCTTCCCTGTCACCCACACTTGATCAATCAGCGTGTTCTGACATTTTCGCTTCAGAAATTTTTCTCGAATGCTATCGCTCCTTTCCATTTTCACTGCTACTGCTTGGTTCAAATGCTCTTTCTTCACCATTTATAAGACCAAAAAAAAAAATGCAATTTTACAATTCTTGAATAAATATTAATTCAACAAGTAAAAAAATTAAATGAGGGGTCAGCAGCTGGTGTGGTGGTGAAGGTGCTGGACTCCCACATGGCCCACTGCGGTTTGAGTCCTGGACCTGGTGGCTCGCTTTCTCACGTTTCCTCTTTCTCTCCCTGTCTATATACAGAAAGCACACATGCCCTAGAGCAAATTTAAAAAACAATAACAATAAATTAAATCATTGCTTTAAAAAATGAGGGAAAGACCGTTGTCGGCCTAGATCAGCTATTGTGACTAGTCGTGGAAAGTACACGTCGGACAGTGATTAGCACACAGTAGGAGTCGTTATCCAGGAGCGTAGGACGGAGTTGAAAGGGTGAGGTGTACCCGGGCTCGCCTCCAGTTTCCACCATGGCCGGTTCCCATGGACATGCCCTCCTTGCCCCTAGTTTTCACCTGTGAAATGGAGATGATGAGTATAAGAAGGCTGCTGTGAGGAGGAACTGACTGAATTTATGTAAAGTGCCCAGCACAGTGCCGGGCATGCAGTAAGTGCCCGATATGTCAGTGTTATGACTAGTCTTATCAGTTCCTGTCTCCTGTCTTTCACACGTCAACACATCGGGCTTGAGGAAATATACAATACATACGATCTTCAGTCCTTGTGTCTGGCACCCTAAAATTACCATCATCTCGTCTTTCCCAATTAAAAATCACATCTAGCTGCTGTGAAATTTTCCAAAAGCTGAGTCACAGTCTTTTTGCAGTATTTTATAACAGCTCTTTAGGGTGACCTACCATCCTGGTCTGCCTGGGTTTTTCTTGGATGGTGGACTTTCAGGGCTAAAATTAGGACGGTCTTGGATAAAGCAGGACAGCTAGCCATCCCGTTCTTTATCTGGGATAGCGCTTCTCTTCTGAAGCTCATCTTGCAAGCATTGTTCGCCAAGCACATTCCAGGGCTGGAGCCAAAGTGAAATTAAAGTGGTGGACTGAACGGCAGGTTGGGGACCTAACCTGGAGTCCTCATGCTCCATCTCCAGTTCTTAATCTGGCTCTGAGCACTGCCATTCCGTGGAAGGCCAGGGAGCAGTGAGAAGTTGGGCGATTACTCCCCACCCAACACAGCTGCATCCCAGTTTATGACGCTTCGACTTGCAATTTTCAGACTTTGATGATGGTGCGAAAGAGAGAGCAGGGGTCGCAGGGTGTGCTGGTTAAGGCCCTGGACCGCGACATGGCCCGCTGTGGTTTGGTCCAGGGCCTGGCGGCTTGCTTTCTCTCTCTGTCTCTCTCTAGTCAAATTGAATAATAATAATAATAATAATAATAATAATAATAATAATGATTGAATGAATCATTTTAAAAAATATATAAGAGAGAGATACACACTCAGTAGAAACTATACTTAACTACCCACACAACCTTTCTGATTTTCCTTTCCAGCACAATAGTGAATAAACTCCACGAGATGATCGACACTTTTATTGGACACCAGGCTTCGTGTTAGGTGAGTCTGCCAAACTGCAGGCTAGTGGAATTGTCCTGAGCATGATGAAGAGAGACCGGGCTCAGCTGTGCTGTTCGGCAGGCTAAGTGTAGCAAGTGCATTTTTAACTTACGATATTTTCCATTTTTGATGGGATTTTCCACATCATAGGTTGAGGAGCATCTGTAGCTAGTGGCTTTTTCCCGTTCCACTCCTGAGGCCCCTGCTCCTATTTTTTTGTTTGTTTGTTTAAGTTTATTTACTATTATTATGATTTATTTTTCAGTTTGATAGGACAGAGAGAGAGAGAGAGTGAGAAAGCAACACACCAGGTCCAGAACTTGAACCGCAGTTGGCTGTGTGGGAGTCCAGAGCCTTTAACCATGCCACTTGCCGATCCCACCTGCTCCTATGGTTTTAAACTCCAATCTTTACCTTCCTCTGTTGGCTCCTTCATAAAACATAAATCGACTTGGGACGAGTAGATGATTAATGGTTGCATCTCTGGACTCCCATGTAATTGATCGCAGTGCGAGTCCTGGACCCAGCGACTTTAAACTCATGCCTGGTGTGTGTGCAGAGGAGAGGAGAATGGAGGAGAAGGGTTTGCAGCATGGTCATCTGCCTGGGGGCTGATTTCTCACTTTCTGTCTCTCTGGTGAACACAGGTACCCTATAGCAAGAAATCTCTCAAAATAATAAATAACTGAACTCACCTATCTTCCATCCTAGATCTGCTGATTCCTGAAGCCTCTGATGTCCACGCCCATCCTTGGCTTGTTCTTTAAGACTTGAACCATCTGACCCCGGCTCTCTCCTGCCCCTTCTCACCTCGCCGGGTGACCGCCACTTCAGTGGCCAGAACGCCTCAGCTTCCTCGAAGCCTGTCATGCTTCTTCATTGACTCACACGTTCACACACGCTGTTTCCTCTGCCTTGAAAACCCTTCCTCTTTGCCAGGGATCCTATGGGTTCACTAAAGGCAGTAGAAAAGATAGCGTCCTCTGGGAAGCCTTTCTTGTTTCCTCTGAGTGCCTAGAGCACTTTCTTCAAATTTTAGTTAAAGAAGTTTTCCCTTCTGGGGGCCAGCAGGTAGCATGTGGTTAAGGCGCTGGACTCCCACGTGGCTGACTGCAGTTCGAGTCCCAGGCCTGGTGGCTTGAAACTCAGGCTGGGTGTGTGTGTGTGTGCATGCCCAAAATCCAGAGAGGAGAATGGAGGAGAAGGGACTGTGGTGTGGCCATCCCCCCTGGGGGCATGACTTCCCACTTTCTGTCTTTCTGTCTCTCTCTCTCTCTCTCTCTCTGGTGAGTGCTTGTGCCCTATGGCAAAAACAAAACCAAAACCAAAACCAAAAAACCCTTTGATTAATTTTAGGTTTTGGCCATAAGGGCATTCCTCAGTGGGTTAGCCGTGCTTCAATCCCTTCTCTTCCACTCTCCTCTCGGGGTTTTGGGCACGCATACACTTGCCAAGAGTGATTTTCAAGCAGTTGGGTCGACACTCGAACTGTAGTGGGTCACATGGAGCCCAGCAGCTTAACCACCACGTCACCTGCTGGCCCTGAGAACTTCCGCCTTTGGTGAGAACACGTTTGCACGGCCATTGCTCCCTGAAGTCTTCGGGCATTGCGAGGGGCTGCCCCTCTGCTGTGCTCTCTGAAGGCTCGGTGTCTAGTACGGGTGTGGTCCGGGTCTGCAAATGACCGAACGGCAGCCATGCTGCAGCGAGGCATCCTGACCGAGCGCGCACACCAGGCCAAGTCCGCCAGGCTGTCTTTCCCACCTCATCGCCATCGCTAAGGAAAGTGACGTGCCATCCCCATCTGATGACCAGGATCAACGTTAATCCGACCGGGAACTGTAATGGTCTTCATTCTGCCTGGGGAGAAGGCACCGGGACCGAGCGCGTTACCAACAACACGCTTTTCCTTTTTCAGAGGCTGGAGACTTTATTCCACTCTAGTTTAGTCATTCTATGTAACTTCGCCATTGCATGTAACTACGTCATTCTATGTAGCTATGTCATTCTCAAGGCACCGGGACCGAGCACGTTACCAACAACACGCTTTTCCTTTTTCTTTTTTTTAGGTTGTTGCCAGAGGCACATGCTCGCTGGAGACCTTATTCCACTCTAGTTTAGTCATTCTATGTAACTGCGTCCTTCTACCTATGTCGTCATTCCATGTAACTTCGCCATTGCATGGAACTACGTCATTCTATGTAGCTATGTCATTCTATGTAACAGGCTGTGCCATGTTGGAACCACTTGGAAGACCAGGGGTTCAGATCCCAGTTCCACCTGAAACCCACACGTGTGTGCACACATGATCCTGGCCGGCTGGAAGGCTGCGGGGTGAAGGGGTTGTAGCGTAATGAAACCTTGCTGAGGACGCCTCTCTCTGTGTCTCTCTCTCACATGAGAGAAAGAAAGTCAATAAGCTTTGGAGGGAAAGGGACAATACAAAGAGCTGTAATTTTCTGAGGCTTCTTGTTTCAGCATCCGTTTTGCCCGAATCCCCATAGTAGTCCTGTGAGGTGTGTTGGCTTTCTCCATGTTGTCGAGGAAGAAACCGAGCCTTACGGAAATGTGAAAGGTGGCCCGGGCACCTCTGTGCATGAGCAGAGGACCTGGGGCCTGAACCGAGGTTGCTCTTACACCAGTCCCTGCTCTTCCCCGCGGGCCGTGTGTCCTCTCAGAGCAGAGTGGACACCGTGTCTGCAGGCACCAACCTTCCAGCCCACCAGCCTGTGCTGCCCCTTCACGGCCCGGGTACTTTGGGGACACCTCACATCTGATGTCCCCAGGGTGGGCTTATCTTGGAGGTAACTGGGTACTAGTTCACTGTCCTGTGGGGCTGGAGAGTCCTTTGGAAACAAAATTGCTTTTTTAAAGGTTTTTGTCAGAGAGTGCGTGTGCTCATCAGAGACAGAGGAAGTGAGAACTCACCCCCAGGGAGGATGGCTGTGCTGCAGTCCCTTCCCTCCATTCTCCTCTTGAGATGTGAGTGTGCAGGGCACCTACGCCTGGCGTGATCTGGAACTTGAACCACAGTCAGCCATGGGGGAGTCTGGTGCCATAACCGCAATACTACTGCGGCCCCAGGACTTTTTCAAATTTATTTAAGTTTCTTTCTTTGTTTCTGTGAGTGAGAGCCAGACAGTACAGGGTCTTCTCACCACAATCTGCTCCCAGCCTAGGCTGACCCTGGTCAGGGGCTCGCGTGTGCCCATCACACTCGGGGAGGTCTCTGGACGTGAACCCAGACCCTCTCCTGCGACTCAGCCTTACACGGTACTGCCTTACTGCGGTGCCGCCCGCCGGCCTTCCTTTGGAGAGGTTTCTGGGCCTGACGGTGTCTGGAGGAGGAGCCCAACCGCAGGGAAACCGGCTGCCTCTTGGCGGGACAGGCTTCGAGTTGTTCTTGACCTTTCCCCAGGCACTCTGCTTATCTGGTTTCTATTTCTGGCATAGCGGATCTAGACCAATTTAATGATGAATAGTGATAAAACTCCAGAAATGTTCCTACTCAACCTCTTTTTCTTTTCTCTCTCTCTTTTTAGAGTGTGTGTGCTGGCTGGAAAGAGAGAGCGAGAGACAAAGAGAAGGAAAGTGAGAAATCGCCCCTGGGGATGATAGCCATTTTGGTTATGCACGCACATGTGCCTGGCTTGTTTTTCACGCTGCCATGTCCAGGGCTCGAATCACAGAGTCGGCCACGTGGGACCCAGTGCCTTAACCACCGTGCCTCCTGCTGGGCCTCGACATGACTTCTTCATTTTTTTAAATCTTGAGAATGGGGACTGTGTGGGCAGGAAGTCCAGGCGAATTCTATGCCAACACCTGGGTGGCCTTCTAGCTCTTTCGCACTCAAGCCCGCTTGATGGAAACCGGAGTTCTCCAAAGCTGGTGCCACCTGAATGCTCTCTAGGCTATAAAATTTACCACACTAAAACCAATCTAGTCCCTTGGGCCAAAGATAGGACTTTTTGCCAAACGTAGTTTTAAATCTCCGCCGTGACCTTCAGATGAGAAAGCAATTGTTTATACATTTTAATATAAAGAAGCTCTGTCAATGCCACAAGGAAGTGCAGTTTGAAGCAATTTCCCGAACAATCCAGTCAGTAAACGTGGAGGTCCAGACCTGGTTACCTTTATTCTGGTTTTAATTTTGTACTTTATCAAAGTATCCGGGAGTTTGGTTTCGTTCATAACTCTTATTTAACTGCGGACTTTTGGAAGCTGGCTTGGACGAGTGCTTCTTTGGACTCCTCTTTCCCCCACCCCTCTTTGGTTTGCCCTCCACCGCTGGAACCAGAGACCGGATAGTGCTGGGATGACACGTGGGGCCATCCGTGCGTGTGCTCTTGGGGTGGTTCCCTGGCTGTGAGAACACAGAGACCTGAGGTCAAAGTGGACGTGGTCCTCTGACACCTTCCGGCTGCAGGAGCTCCAGCTTTGGGAAGTTATCCTGCTGCTGGTTCAACCGGCCCAGGGGACACTGGACGTGGGCTAGACCTGACAATAGGTCAAACCAAAATGTGAATCTGCTCTTTGAGGCCAACCGTGAAAACGTACCCAGGTCTGCAGCTCAGACGCCTAACTGACGTTGGGTAGGGTTGAAGTGAAATCAAGAAAACTTCTTCTTTTTTTGTGGGGGGAGGGAAGAGAGGTTTTTGCTAATAGGGCACGTGCGCTCGCCAGACAGATAGAGAGGGACAGAGAGACAGAAAGCGAGAAATCACCCCCCAGGGGGGATGGCCATGCTGCAATCCCTTCTCCTCCGTTCTCCTCTCGGGATCTTGGGCACGCATGCACACGCGCCCGGCGTGAGTTTTAAGCCACCGGGTCCCGGATGCGAACTGCGGTGGACTACGTGGGAGTCCAGTGACATAGCCATTATGCTAAATGCTGTTCCCTAATCAAGAAAACTTCTAGTGATGCTGGAAACCCACTTTATCCAACTTGGCCGTTCTTCATGTGCACTGATTGGCTGTGGGAAGGGCTACTGAATCTCCTCTCAGGACAGTAGAACACATCAGAGGTGGCCAGCAGGTGGTGTAGAGGTTAAGGTGGAAGAATTCCGCGTGGACAACTGTGCAGTTCGCATCCCGGATCCGGCCTGGAAAATCACACCAGGTGCAAGTGCCTGTGTACGCAAGTCCTGAGAGGAGAGTGGAGGAGAAGGGATTGTGGCATGGCCATCCCCCTGGGGGTTCTTTCTCACTTCCCCTCTCACTGTCTCTCTGCCTTTCTCCAGCAAGCACATGTCCTATAGCAAACAAAAACAAAACAAAAACAAAACAAAACCAAACACAAAAGAAAATATCAGAGGCACAGAATGTTTAGAAACGATTTTCAGAATTCTTTTAGATTTTTTGCTTGGTTGGCAGATATATTCATTTGTTTTAGAGTTTTATTTCTCCCTTGGATGAGAGAGACAGAGAACTTGCCCCCTACCAGAGTCTTGGTGCTGCCCTCTGCCTCCAGCTTCAGCCGGTTGCGACTGTGGGCATGCGCACACTGGGGAGGTCTCTGGCTGTGAACCTGGGCCCTCCCGTGTGCTCCCTCCTTGCAGAGGGCTGTTTTACCCTTGTCCCACCGTCTGACCCGACAGATTTGTTTATTGGAGAAAAGAAATGGCGGCCCCTTTTATGAGGCAAGAAGCTAGCTGGGATTTCCCCCCTGGGTTGTCCATCACGTGTTACTATTCTCTCTCTTTATAGCCCAAAATCTCTCTGAAGCCAGGACACCTAAGCTCGAGACAAGGGGAGTGGAAAGGGAGCATCGGGGTGGCCGAGCATGGTGGTCCTCACTCGCTCCCCTCTGGAGCCCCCGGCATGTTTTAGAATCGCTCGTGTCTGGGCACTGTGTCCCACCAACTGCATCCAGAATGCCTGGGGTGGGATGAGACACTGAGACACTGGCGTGTCTTAGCACCTCCCTGGGTGTTCTGCCGGGCAGCCAGGGTTGAGAAGCACCAAACTGGACCGATTTTACCCAGAACGAAGTTGAAAGCCAGAGAAAACATCTTGCCCAAGTCCTGCAGCTCGCTAGTATCCAAACCAGACTCTTACTCAGTGCTGTCACATCGCATTAAGTGGCTTCTGTTTATTGTGGTTTGGCCAAACATTTGAAAGCATATTTTAAAGAGGAAGCTGACAAAGTATCTGTAAGAAGTGGGCTGCATTTCAGGGAACAATGATCTGTCACCAGCGTGCCAACGCCTCAGCACGTGACCGTCAGACAAGTGGGGTTCGCCGCGTCGGGATCACTGTGGCCGACCGCTCCCCCGTGGCCTCCTGGTGGCTGGCCTGTGCTAACCTGTTTCTCCTCGGGAACAGGAACGTCGCACCCTGCTCTGCTTCCTTTTGCCAGTGGAAAGCACTGCACGGACTTGGAGCTGGGGACACATTTTTCACACGGGGCCACGGGCCAGGACAGCCACTGCTACTGGCAAAGGGCACGTCCAGACACCCATGCCAGCGTCGCCTACAAGATGCTTGTCACCAGCTTTGTGACCGCGTGGTAATGCACTGTGAGGAGTGAGTACTGTCCTAGTTCCTGTCCAGCTGCACCCGATTCGCCACATTGCAGCTAGGATCCATAGCCAGGCCCAGTCGTAGAACCCTGAATGATGCCGTGCTAAAAGTCACGCAGCCAAGGTGGGTTTGGATCCCCAGCCTGAAAACATGTGGGGCTCACACACAGGTGCGCCAGGTCCTGCCACGCTGGAGGCCATGAGAAGGCAGGTGTAGGGTGACCAGACCCTGTCGAGGGTGCTTCTCTTCTTTCTTTCCTTCTCTCCTTCTCTCTCTCTGTCTCGCTCATGGGTATGCATGCTCTATCATGAATAAAATAAAATAAAAATAAACTTTGAAATTTATAACCAGGGGGCCAGCAGGTGACAGAGTGGTTAAGCCACTAGACTCCCACATGCCTGACCATGGTTCGAGTCCTGACGGTGGTTGAAAACTCATGCTGGGTGCATGAGTGTGGATGCCCAAGATTCCAGGAGAAGAATGGAAGAGAAGGGATTCTGGCATGGCCATCCCCCCAACTTTCTTTCTCAGTGTCTCTGTCTCTCTTTCTCTGGTGAGTTCATACGCCCTAAAGCAAAAACTACTTTAAAAAAATTCACAGCCAGGTTTAGCAATTATCTTTCATAGACAAGATTTTAAGATGTTCAGGTGTATGTGTGCAAATTAAATTTCTTCTTGTGCTAAAAAATATGGAGCAATCAGACCAGCCTGTGGCATGGTGGTTAAGGTGTCTGGATCCCACGTGGCCGACTGTGCGTTTGAGTCCTGGACTTAGCAGCTCCTGAAGCACACCAGGCTCGTATGTGTGCATGCCCAACATCCCAAAGGGGGGAAGTGGAGAAGAGACTGCGGCATGGCTGTGCCCCCGGGGGGCCTTGGTCACTCTCCCGCTCTCTGTCTCTATCTCTTCTGTGTCTCACACCTTCTGGCAAATTAAAACTTAAAAAAGGAACAATTTATGATCTAAACTGCAAGCTATTTGGAGAAATTGCTTTATCTAGACTAAAAGTCCTCAATCTTTGCCACATAAGGGGAATTAAAAAAAAAATACTGAGGCCTGGGCCTCACCCTGGCGATTCTAATGGGCACTTTCAAATGCCCTCAGTGAGCTGCACGTGTAGCCTGGCTTAGGCCTGTGGCGGTGACTATGAAAGAGGGCTCTGAATGTGGGGCATTTTGTTTTTTAAGTTTATTTATCTCTTCCATGAGAAAGAGAGAGACAGAACAGAGAGAAATAGTCTCCCCCCCAACAGGGCCCTCACAGCGCCGTCCACACTGTCCAGATCACGTGCATCCGTGTGGCCCTAGGACGTGAACCCAGGACCTTTCCTGCACAGGTCTCTGTGCATGACCACCACGCTACTGCCTGGCCCCTGAGCTTGGGACGTTTTACTGTGACCTTGGCCTCAGAGCAATTTCATTTCACGTACTCAGCTGACCTGTGTTTAGGAGAGAACGCATCCCCGCAGTGTTCCTGCGGTACCTTTTCCTCTCCTGATCACCCCTTCCCCTGCCTCTCACTATGGCTCAGGCAGAGATCCAACACCCGGGGAGGAGCTGGCAGGCAGGCATCGCTGTGACAGGAGTCTGCAGCCTGTGAGCCCTTTAGGACCCCCGGGGAGTGATGGGAACTGGGAGTGGCCTGGGAGCCACCTCAGACTTTATGAGAAATTGGAGGGATGGGGTGGGCCTGGGGATAATACTTTTTTTTTTTAACCGCTGATGGCCCTAGTTTATTTCTGAAAATCTCTCATGTTCTAACCGAAACTTCTGAAATTCAGAAGAAAATGATCTACTTACCTGCAGTTAGAAGAGATTCAGGTTAGTCTTATCACGAACAATATGATTTTATGACTTAATTTAATATTTACTAAGTACCTCCTGGGGGAAGGACCTGTGGAGTGGCCATCCGTGGCCATCCCCCCAGGGACTGAGTTCTCGCTCACTGCTCGCTCTGCCTCTCCTGCGAATGCACGTACTTTGTAGCAAAAAATCCCCCCAAACTAAAAATACCCCCTGGGGCCCACTGCATGGTTTGGTGTTGGTGGTTTAAGGCAGCTGGACTCCACATGGCTGACCACATGGCTCGGGCCCAAGACCTGGCTGCTTGGGAAACACACCGAGCACATGTGTGTGCAGGCCCCCGATCCCTAAAGGATGGAAGATGGAGAAGGGATTGCACCCTGTCATTCTCGGTGGGCGTGCTCTATCCGTCCCCTCTCTCTGTCTCTCTGGCTCTCTCTGGCAAGTGCACCCTCCATCTAGCAGACAAAATGAAAGAAGCGAATAAACAAAGCCTCCCGGAAACACTTTCGTTTGTTTGCTTTGGGTCAGAAAGAAGATGAGGGTCAATGCCTGAGCCTGGATCCCGGCTCGCGGGCTAGCTAAGGCTGGGAACTGAGGAGGATT
This sequence comes from Tupaia belangeri chinensis, assembly GCF_000334495.1. NCBI lineage: Eukaryota > Metazoa > Chordata > Mammalia > Scandentia > Tupaiidae > Tupaia > Tupaia belangeri. The sequence continues at coordinate 4,854,945 of NW_006159530.1, read as the reverse complement.
TGATGTGAGGATGGTCATGCTGCGGGCGGTGTCTGGGCGAACCCGACCAGGAGCAGTGCCCAGGAACAGTGGAGCTACCAGCAGAACCACTGGCATCCCCAGACCTAAGGGCGGGCAGGGGTCTCCGCCAGAGGAGCTGTGCCGGAGCCGCCCTACAGAGCCAGGGCCCTTGGCGAGGAGGGGGCAACCTGGGCCCAAGGATTCCTTCCATCTGAGATGGTTCGAGCTCAGTTCCTGCCCCCAGCAGCCACGAACCTGAGTAGGATGGAAACTGGCAGTGGGGGTGCAGAGAGACGAGAGACGGGCCCATGTGGGGCTGGCCATGGGTGCAGGAAGCCAGTTCCAGCTGGGAAAGGCCATGCTGCGGCCGTTTGTCTGTGCTGACGGAGCGCGAGCTGTGGCGTGGTCTCCTGGGTCTCCCTTTACAAGGCTGCAATGGGGCCGTTCGGGTCTTCATTTACTCATTGTAGTAAGTAGGAATTCCTTCAAGCCAGGCCCTAGTCTAGGTTGTTAGAGGTTGGCTTTTTGCCACAGGGGCTGGTGGCCCACTGGGGAAGCAGGAAGGGATCCAGTTTAACTTCGCCGCCTCATTCACAGCCCTCACTGCTGGAAACCCTCACTGCGGCGCGTTGGTTCCAGGTTCACGTCCAGAGACCTCCCTGAGCACTCCCGGCAGACACCTGCCCCGGTCTGGGTGGGCTGAGGCTGAGGTGGGTTGCAGCACCAAGACCCTGCTGAAGATGCTGTCTCCCTGTCTCTGTCTCACTTGCTCGTAGAAGAGAAAAATAAACTTGAAAAGAAGAAGAAAGGTTGTTTGCTTTACCACAATGAAAAAATAGTAAAAAAAAATGTATTTGGGAAAAATTTTCTTTTCTTTTATTTTTTGGAGAGGTTTTTGCTATAGGGCGCGTGCGCTCACCAGACAGACAGAGAGAGACAGAGAGACAGAAAACGAGAAATCACCCCCCGGGGGGATGTCCACACCGCAATCCCTTCTCCTCCATTCTCCTCTCGATATCTTGGGCACGCACGCACATGCACCTGGCGTGAGTTCTAAGCCACCGGCTCCGGGATGCGAACCGTGGTCGACTACATGGGAGTCCAGTGACATAGCCATTACGCTAACTGCTGGTTCCCGGAAAATTTTTTTTAAAAGGTATTTTGTAAACTTATTTTTTGAGGATTTCTCTTCATTTCTGGTGAACCCACAACAGAGAGAAACAACTTTGGCCCAGTCACAGGGGTGCAGTTGGTAGGGCCCTGCTGTGCGAGGCTCCAGGTCCGTGTCCTGGGTGAGCCTGCCGTCCCGGCTGGCTGCAGGGCTGGTGGGAGGACCGTGGCAAAGACCCTGTCAAGGGGGCCTCCCCATCCCTTTCTCTCAGGAAATAAATAAACGAGAGAGCAAGAAATAATGTAATACGGTGTAACAGCACCGGGCGAGAATTTGGCAACACTAGCAAACCACATAGCATCCTGATGTCGTTAGGGAGATTTCTGCTTTCATTTTCCCAGCTACAGAATGTGAATCAGGCAGCGTCAGGGGGAGACGCCCCTGAAGAAGTGTCGGAGAGGAGGCAGCCTCTCCCTGTAGCTGGGATGGCTTCCAGCCCTCGGGAGAGATTTGTGTTCAGTCGGTCTCAGCCAGAGGGCCAGCTCCATAACAGAGTTGTCAAGGGACCGGATTCTGGATCCCACCTGGCTGACCGTGGTATCAGCAGCTTAAAAAATATGGGGGGCACATTCGTAGGTGGGCCCCAAGTCCTCACAGGGTGGAGAAGTGAGGGAGAAGGGATTGCATCGTGGCCGCGTCCCACTGGGAGGTGCTTGCTCCCTCTCCTCTCTGTCTCTCTGGGTAGCATATGTGCCTTCTGGCAATTAAAGAAGAAGAAAAACAGAAAAGGAAAACACATATTGAGTGCCTGTCATGTGCAGACACGGGCTAGGAGTCCGGAGTCCCAAAATAATGACAGGACACGTCCCTGCCCTCAAAACCACTCGAAGGTACTCAGAGATACACAGGAGCATCGTTTGCCTGCAGCCTGTGGGGTCTAACTCAGGTGCTCCTGAAACTGGCTCCGCTGCATTTCTTTCTTTCTTTCTTTCTTTCTTTCTTTCTTTCTTTCTTTCTTTCTTTCTTTCTTTCTTTCTTTCTTTCTTTCTTTCTTTCTTTCTTTCTTTCTCTCTCTCTCTCTCTC
>NW_006159530.1:4840809-4852586 GCF_000334495.1 Tupaia belangeri chinensis | reverse complement strand
GGAGAGAGGGGGGAGAGAGAGAGAGAGAGAGAGGAGAGAAAGTGAGAAATCACCCCCCCAGGGGGGATGGCCACATCGCAATCCCTTCTCCTCCATTCTCCTCCTGGGCTCTTGGGCATGCACACTCATGCACCCAGTGTGAGTTTCAAGCTACTGGGTCCGGGACTCGAACTGCAGTCAGCCATGTGAGAGTCCAGTGACATAACCCTTATGCCATCTGCTGGCTCCTCCACTGCTTTTAATGAGAAAGATTTGACTGCCGTCCGATTCTGGCCTGAAGATCTGACACTTGTGTGCTACTGTGTGTGTGCACACTCGTGCCCGCCTGCGACACCCATACTTCACATAGGAAGCACCCGCTGTTGGGGTGTGGTGTGGGAGAGGGAGGGAGAAGCAGCAGCTCTTCCTAATGTCCTTTCTGGTGTGCATGTCGGCAGAAACCTGGCAGGGCACAGGCCGAAGGAACACTCGTGGGTTCCAAACTGCCTGCTCTTCTGGCTCAAAAGGAAGTGACGACCACGGGGTGTGGGTTCCGTCCAGTGAGAGAATTCACCTTCACGCCTCCTTTCACCAGGGACTTATTTTCGTGGGAGTCCCCCCAACACCTTTTGGGGGGCCTTGAAACAAATAAATTTAGCATCCGGGGTTCCTTCGGGGCAGGCTTTGCTCTCTGACTCTGGCACTTCCACTCCAGGCTTTAAACACAGGAAGCGGAGCCAAGGCCCTGGAGGCCACCAGCGTGTAAGACCACGTGGAAACACGCGAGGCTAACACACACCTCTTCACCCCCAGGACGTCCATTCTTTCCATCCTGGCTTTCGGCAAGTGACCCTGAGCCGGACATGAGGTCTGTCACTCTCTGCGGAGCTTCATTCTGAGAAGAGCCAGGGCCAGGTTCCGGGCAGGCTAGCCGGCTAACTCAGGAGGGAGGGGACGGTGTGGTGGAAGGCGGACTCTCCAGTGAGAGAGACCTGCCGTGCTCAGCCTCAGGGACCAGGGACTGCGGGCAGTCCCAGAGGGCACAGAGGAGAGGGATTGAGGAGGGTCTGAGTGAGGGACAGAGGGGGCTGTTGGCATCTTTCAGGGACATCGCAAAGCTGCCTTTTTTGTTGGAGAGGTTTTCGCTATAGGGCACGTGTGCTCACCAGACAGAGACAGAGACAGAGAGACAGAAAGCGAGAAATCTCCCCCAGGGGGATGGCCACGCCGCAATCCCTTCTCCTCCATTCTCCTCTCGGTATCTTGGGCACGCACGCACACGCGTCCGGCGTGAGTTTTAAGCCACCGGATCCGGGACTCGAACCGTGGTTGACTACATGGGAGTCCAGCAACATAACTATTATGCCAACTGCTGGTCCCAGAGCTGCCTTTGCGAAGGTTATTTCCGAAGACGTGGACGAGACTAGGGCGGCATCCCTCTCTACCCTGGAGGTAGGGTGCCGTCTCGTTTCCCATGTACAAAAGGGTGCCTCGTCACTGTGGTTGGGAGCCCCTCAGAGGCTGCAGACTTTCTGACCTACCCAGGGTGACACTGGGCTGTTAACGGGGCTTCTCGGGCCAGGGGAGGTGAACAGCCACGACCTCTTTCGAGGCAATCCTAGCGTCTCTAACCCGACTGTTGTCAAGCCTCTGTCTCAGTCTGCTTCTGACGTGCGCCCTCACCTTCAGCTGCTCTAAATTTAGCAGGTTATGTAAAAAGGAGTGAGAGCAAAGGGCTCGTGTGCGCTAAGGTCAGAGTTCTGCTGGTGGGTGATGCCACTTGGTCCCCCAGAACCCCTCTGGCCTAGGTCTGCGGTGTTTGCCAACTCACTTTGCTCTGCACTTCAACCGTTGGTTTACCTGGACCTGTGGTTGCTGTCAGGACTCAAATCTCTTAGCACGCTGCCTCTGAAAAAACAGTTTTATAAAGAAGGGGCCAGCAGGTGGCAGCGTGGTTAGGGTGCTGGATTCCCACATCGTCATCCATGGTTCAAGTCCTAGACCTGGCAGCTTGCTTTCTCACTTTTCCTCTCTCTGTCTCTCTTTGGTGAGCACACATGCCCTAGAGAAAATTAAAAATAAATAAATAACATTAAATATTACTAAACATTTAAAAAGAAATCAGAAACAAAATTCAGACATTCTGGATTCTGTTCTTTTATTTTTTCTTGACAGGTTGTTGGTATAGGCCGTGTGCGCTCACCAGAACGACAGAGATGAAGAGACAAAAAGTGAGAAATCACCCCCCAGGGAGATGGCCACAGTGCAATCCCTTCTCTTCCATTCTCCTCTCAGGATCTTGGGCACACACATGCACCTGGCATGAGTTTAAGCCACCGGGTCCGGACTTGAACCGTGGTTGACTACATGGGAGTCCAGCGACATAGCCATTACTCCAACTGCTAGTCCTGATTCTGCTCGTTTGTATTTATAAGGCTTTTCTAAATAAGAAAAGCAAGACAGTAACAACAACGACAACAAATTTTAAGTTTGTTTTTTTATTTTTTTCTAAGAGAGGGAGACAGACAGCCTCCCCAACAAGCTTTTCATGCCGCAGCCCGCCCCTCGCCTCGGCCAGCCCAGATCATACATGCACTGACATGCACAGAGAGGCCTCAGCACGTGAACCTTGGACTTACCTTCCCATGGGTCCCATTACCGCCGCACCACTGTCTGGACCCAAGAAACGGTTTTAAAGGAAACTTCGAACAAATGAGAAGACCAGGGATACGGCGGGGCTTGGTAGCAGCGGCTGGGCCCAGGCCTTAGAGAAGGCCCTGGGAACCATGGCTGAGCCCTGAGACAGCTGGTGAAACAAGGGGGTCGCCATCCCCGTCCCTGGCCGTGGCAGGTGGCGAGCCAGAGTTCAAGGACCTTTGGGAGGTGCCAGGCTGTGCGGCCGCTGCTTTGGCTCGTTTCGTTCATCACCCTGGCAGCCTAAACACGCTCCCTCATGTTCGGCTGGGATCTTGGCTACTTCATTTAAAAATGGATTTTCCAAGCCAGCGGGTGGTGTGGTGGTTGGGGCTCTGGTTCCCACCCGCCCGACTCCATGGTGTGGCCTGGCCGTACCCTGCGGGGATGATTTCTCATTTCCCCCCCTCTTTCAGGCAAGCACATGTGTCCTATGGTAAAAATCTAAACAATAACAGAAAAACCAAACGAACAATAACCCAACTGTTTGCCATTCTGTGTCGGCTTTGGTCATTTTTGAATGGATGCTTCCGGATATGCACACGGTTCTCACGGTGCTCTGAAAAGGGTGTGTGGGGACCCCCGGGCTGGGTCGGAAATCCCCTGGCCTCCTGCAGGCTCAGAACCAGCCGCCTGGCCTTGGCCAGTTCACCTCCTGGACTTCATGCTCCTCATCTCTGAGGTGACAGAATCTGGACTTCCACACGGCTGACTGTGGCTCGAGTCCCACTCTCTGTCTCACTCCTGCTCGCTCGGGTGCATGCCCTGAAGCAAATTAATAGTAATAAAGACAATTTAATAGATACTTCTCTTAAACACGGCGCACAGCGAGAGAGTCAGACTACATGAACTCCAAGAAGCTCTCAGCACTGATGACTGTCCAAAACCTTCGTTTACAAAGCACCACGCCTCAGTACCTGCGCAGCCTGTGAAAGACGGTAAGTACTTATCGATGAAATCTAGGGCTTCCATTGAAGGTTTCTCTCGCTATGCACTAAACCTTTACTCGCCTCGATGCCCTCCGTCCCTCTGGAAATGACGGAAAGACTTTAGGAAGTTCGTGGATGGGGCCAGCAAGTGGCGTGGTGGTTAAGGTGTTGGACTCTCACACGGTTGGCTGTGGTTCAAGTACTAGACTGGGCGACGTGAAAATCCCACTGGATGCATGTGCGTGCATGCCCAAAATCCTGAGAGGAGAATGGAGGAGAAGGGATTGCTTACTATAGCAAAAAACCTAAAAAACAAACAAACAAACAAACAAAACCAGAAAAGAAAAATGTTTGTGGAAACAAACAAGAATAAAAAAGATTTATGGAAACCTAAAATTAAGTAAGAATTTAAGGGCTGGCCCTGTGGCCTAATGTCAGGGAAGCTGGATCCCACATGGCCAACCACATGGTTCAAATTCTGGCCCCACTGGCTTGAAAATACACTGGACATGGGCCCCAACCGGTGCAGGACAGAGAGATGGAGGGGATGCTGCTGTGGGGTGAACGGCCTCAGCGGGGCTGCTGCCTCCCTCTCCATCGCTCACTGTCTCTCTCTCTGGCAAGTGATATGCCCTCTGGGAAATTGAATAAATAAATAAAGTCAAAGTTTACTTTGGTACAATTTTCTAAGATCCATGCATAGTTTGTTTATTTGTTTATTTGGAGAGGTTTTTTTGCTATAGGGCACGTGCGCTCGCCAGAAAGACAGACAGAAAGTGAGAAATCACCCCCCGGGGAGATGGCCACACTGCAATCCCTTCTCCTCCATTCTCCTCTCGGGATCTTGGGCACGCACGCACATGCGCCCGGTGTGACTGGAAGCCTCCGGATCCAGGACTGGAACCGCGGTTGACTACATGGGAGTCCAGCGACATAGCCATTACTCCAGCTGCTGGCCCCTCCATGCAGTTTTGCTCATAAGGTACATCTCCCATGAGCTTTGAGAAGGCCCCTTGCATCTCTTTTGTAGAAACTGGAAGCAGAGCCCAGAGGGGCTGTTGCTTTCTCCCTGAAGGGCAGCAGGGACCCAGCCCTGGGGTACTCGGGGCTCTCAGGTCCCCCCGACAACCGGGCTAGAGTGTTTCGAGTTGCTTCTCTGCTGCCACAGCCAATCTATTAAAATGCCTCCGCGATCCTGGAAAGAGAACAAGTGCCCATGAGAAGGCGACTGTGAGCACATCCGATTATAAATATATCCCATTAAAAATAGGTATTGACAAGCAGCTCCAGACAGGGCTGTCCTTGGCAAACCGAGCTGAGCGGAACAAAGCAGGCCTTTTCCAGAGAAGTGAAGCCTCTGATATCTTAGGGGCTACATGAGGGGGACTTGAAAAGTTCAGACAGGGGCCGGCAGGTGATGTGGTGGTTGAGGTACTGGACTCCCACAGGGCTAACTGTGGTTTGAGTCCTGGACCTGGCGGCTTGCTTTCTCACTTTCCTGTTTTCTCTCTCTCTCTCTGGTCAAATTAAAACAAATAAATTAATTAATTAAATTAAATAAATCATTATTTTAAAAAGTTCACAGACAATGCATATTATGATAAACTATGCAGGATTTCAAAATTTTTTGCACCAGAACAAATTTGTGCTTTAATTCCACTTTGCCATGAACTTCCCGAAGCCCTCTGAGTGTCTCTGGGTTAGCTACGAAGCAGTGCAGGGTGGCCGGTTACAGATGAGCCTGAAGGTCCTGTGAAGGCGGGGTTAGGCCTTCGTACTTCCCTCCCTCTCTGAGTCACAGGACTGACGCATAGCTCCAGCGACTTGTCCATGAAAGGACAGAGCTGACTCCTGAAAGGGAGAGCAGCCCGTGGGCCTTCAGGCCCCTCTCTGTAAAAGCTCTTCTGGGGGCCAGCGGGTGGACTAGTGGTTATGGTGCTGGACTCCCACATGGCCAACCACAGTTCAAATCCCGGATCTGGTGGCTTGAAAACCATTCTGGGCGTGCATGCACGTGTGCCCCAGATCCCAGGTAGGAATCGAGGAGAGGGGGTAGTGCTGCCGCCATGCTCCCTGAGGGTGACTTCTCACTTTCCCTTTCACTGTCTCTCCAGCAAGAGCGTGCACCCTCTGGCAAAAACCCTTAAAAATAAACACATAAAGTAAAAGTTCCCAGAGGACTCTGCGGTGTGGCAGAGAAACTGTGGACCTGGAATCAGAGGGCCTGCACTTCCACCCTGGGTCCCTGGGTGCCCTACCTGGGCGATTTTGGAGACACCAGTTAGCTTCTTTTGTTTTTAGAGTTTTGCCATAGGGCCTCTGTGCTCTCTGGAGAAAAAGAGACAGAGAGAGACAGACAGAGGAAGGCGAGAAATGACTCCTCAGGAGGAGATGGCCATGCAGCAACCTCTTTTACTCCAGCTTTCTTCCAGGATCTTGGCCACACATGTACTCAAACCTGGCTTGTTTTCCAAGCCACCAGATCAGAGATTCTCACCATGCACCAGGCCACGTGGGATCCAACTCTCTTAACCATCACGCCACCTGCTGTCCCCTAATTAGGCTCTTCTGAAACTCAGGTTTGCAGTAACAACCCAACGAGGTAATTCACCAGTAAGCGACTAGTGGTGTCTGGCGCGAGGGGAAACTCATGCATTGGCTGTTGGGGACAACTGCCCGCGGTCGGGGCTGGTCCGGGAATACAGCAGTAGTGACATGCCAGGCGCGGGCCATAGTCCACCCTCCCGGGACACCTCACATGCACCACGTGGAGAACCCCATCCTCAGTGGATCAGGCCCTAGGGTGGTTGGACGCAGCAACCCGTCCTCTCACTGCTCTGGAGGCTGGAAGGCCAAGCCCAAGGCTCTGGCAGGGCTGGTTTCCGTGGGGCCTCTCCGCTTACCTTACGGAGGCACCCTGCTGGCCGTTGGCGTGGCCGTCCCTCGGTGGACGAGTGTCCCTAGAGTCTCTCTGTGTGTCCTAATCTCTTTTTATAAGGACAGACTGGAGCGGGGCCTACTTCAGCAACCTCATTCCAGCCTGATGGCCTCTTTAAATACCCGTCTCCACTGTCACACACCACCATCCTGGGGGTTAGAAATTCCACAAGGAAATTTAGGGGATGCACACTTCAGTCCCTAACACCCGGGAGCTCACCTGGCAGCTCCCATCCCACGGTCATGTGGGTCTTCACAATCTGGCTCTCCTATAACAAACATGGAGTCTTCAAAAAGTTCACGGGAAATGCATATTATGAAAAACTGCATAGATTTCAAAAAAAAAATTGTTTTGCACTTGTACGAACTTGAACTTAGATTGTATTTGCGTACGACCTTTCGGAATCCTCCTCATATACGATTCTCTGCTCAAGGCCAGGGCTTCCCCTGCCTGGTCCTCCCTCCTCCCGGGAGGAAGATATGCTGACACCTGCATTTGGACCAGCGAGCACTCTCCTTCCTTAGCAGAGGGTCTTCTCTGTGGTTGCTCAGGTTTACAAATGAGGAAGCATAAGTCCCTGGCTTCCTGGGTAACCCCTCGGCCTTGGGAGAGTCTTAAAGCACCCCAGGAAGTGGTTCCGAGCCCCGAAGCTTGTGTTATTAGCAGGCCTGTGTGAGGCCATGGGTGGGAATGCCAGAGCCACAACCCAAGGGGCCTGAGGGGTTCGCCTCCCTGTGGGTTCCTCCTTTATCCCCCCAGCACCTTCCACACGGTGAGTCATCCAAGACTCCATCCGCCCAGCTGCTCAGAACCGAGAACTGACCACAGCCAGAGGGCCACACCCGGCCTCTCCCTTCTCTCTCCCTCTTGTCTCTCTGGCCTCCCACACCAGCTCTGATTCCCGTCCCAGCCCTCTCAGGGCTTAGTTCGGGTGTCTGGCAGTGCGGACTCCTTGTCAGTCGGTGTCTGACCAAGCTAGAATCGGTATTTCCTAAACTACAAGCGGTAGCAGAGTCCTTCGGCATGCAGGCCACGGCTTCTCTGCTGTCCTGAAGTACCAGCTAATCTTCAGAATCTTAGCCGCTCGGGCACAGGGACCTACTCTATCTACAGCCAATGCTTTCCACACAGAAATGCTGAAGAATAATTTCATTGTATTAATTATTAGCATTTTAATTTGTCATAGGACATTTGTGCTCACCAGAGAGAGAGAAAGCAAGTCACCATGTCCGAGCTCGAACCGTGGTGGGCCATGTGGGAGTCTAGTACCTTAACCACCACGCCACCTGCTGGGTCTGCTCACACACTTTTTTTAAAAGTGAATACTTCCGGTACGACCCATCCGCAGTAGGGCAGAGGACTGACTGGACTAGAAGTCAGACCCCTTCAGTCCTGTGCTGAGACCCCATTTGACTCAGAGTGGAAGCTACGGCCCTTGATGTCCTCCAGAACTCCTGACCACAGGCCTGCTCCCCCTCCTGGATCCTGCTTGGAATTCCTCTCCAGCAACCTCCCTCTGGCCTCTGCTCCGCCACGCTGGCCTCCTGCCTGTTCCCAGCCTCCATCTGGAAGGCCTGTCCTCGGACATCCACAATGTAACCCCTCATTCCTTCAAGTCTTTGTTCAGATGTTGGCTTGACAATGAAGCTGGTGGCATCTCATTGAAATCTCTCAAAGAAAAAAAAAAAAAGTTAAGTAAAATAGTAGCCTGTGGAGCCAGCAGGGGGCATAGTAGTTAAGGCACTGGATTCCTACATAGTCTACTGAAGTTCGAATCCTGGACCTGGCAGCTTGAAACTCACACCGGGCACATGTGCATGCCTACCCTAAGTCCAGAGAGGAGAATGGAGGAGAAGGGACTGTGGCGTGGCCATTCCCCTGGGGGTGATTTCTCTCTCTGGTGACCCCATGCTCCCTGTAGCAAAAAATCTCTCTCTCAAAACCAAACCAAAGCAAAACAGTAGCCTGCATATCTCCTGCTCCCTCCAGGGCCTGGGCCACTCTCCCACAGCCTCTGCCACCTCAGCAGTCTCTAATGGAGCTCAGTTCGCTGCTCGTTTTGGGCCGGCCTCTAGAGCATCAGCCAGTGGAGGCAGGCTCTGCCTTCTGCTCGCTGCTGCCCTAAGTGCCTGCAGCTCTCCGTGGGGCTGCTGAGCACTCACCTGCCGCTGTGTCCTGGCCCCGGGTGGCATCACCGAACAGGTCTACCTACTGGGGAGCTACGGGGAGTCATTGTGGCTGGGTTCGCAGCCCAGTGCCCCGTAGGCTGTCTGAGTTGGTTCTAGGACCAAACCGACTTACCTAAACCCTCCAGCTGACGTTGGAGGCTTAGCCTGGCACGAGCCTCAGGTCAAATGACTGCAAATGAGTCTCCTGCCTTTCTGAGGGTCCAGGTGAGAGTGTTGGAACAGGTTTGGAGCAGGGAGCGTGTACACTGGCTGGGGTGTAGCGCACCTGCACATGTGCCCAGGCCAGCAGCGCCTTCCGCAGCTGCAGTCCCCACCCGGCCATCCCCACCAGCTGCGGGCGCCTCCTGTGGGCATCTCAGGATCCCACAGCTGGGTGGGGTGGGGAGGGTTCTAAGTCAGAGCAGAGACCTTGGGGGATGGGTCCTGGACTCCGAGGGGAGCCTCCCAGAGCGCAAGGGCACACAGGCAGGGCTGGGAGCCCCGGGCCGGCACCCAGCTCTGAGCCACAGGGTTTTCATCCGCTCAAAGGGAACAGTTGAGCCCGCACCGTGTCCCTGCCGGTGTTCTTAGGAGCAAGGGAAACAATGTATGTGGAAATGTTCCCAAAAGAATGAAGAGCTTTGCCAGGATGAGAATTGCTTTTATTCTAAAATGATAAGTCAAGGGTGAGATTTCTAAGAAGTCATTTGTGTGGGCTGTTATTTCAAATCCTGTTTTGTTTGTGTAAAAACCAAAACGAAATTCGAGCCTGTTTTATCTGGAACAGTGGAAGCGTGGAGGCAGCTTCACACAAGGCTCTCTCCGAATCAGCCCTCTCTCCCGCAGGGCCCTGCTCCGGCCGTGATGTGCTGCCCCTTCATGTGACCCCGCGCTCTGTAACGAGGCTTCGAGGCTTCGGCCTGGCAGAAGCCCGGCAGTCCTGCTCGGTCAGGAGGTGAAGTCGGTGCTTTGCTGGCACTGTCCAGAGGGAGGGGCAGTTGGCCGGTGTGGAGAGTTCACAGAGAAACAGGCAGAGGCCAGCAGGTGGCGTGGAGTTTGGGGCACTGGACTCCATACGATTGATTGCGGTTCGAGTCCTGGACCTGGTGGCTGGCTTTGTGGTGAGGTGGCTCTCTTTCTCTATCTCTCTCTGGTGAATGTGGAAAGTAAATAAATGAAATTAAATAAATACTTGTATTTTTTTTTCACTTTTTTTTTAAGAAGTTTTCGCTATAGGGCACGTGCACTTGCCAGAAAGAGAGAGACAGAGAGATAGAAAGTGAGAAATCACGCCCCATGGGGGATGGCCACACCGCAATACCGTCTCCTCCATTCTCCTCTTGGGATCTTGGGCATGCACGCACACGCGCCTGGCATGAGTTTAAGCCACCGGGTCCAGGACTTGAACCGCAGTCGACTACGTGGGAGTCCAGCGACATAGCCATCATGCTAACTGCTGGTTCCCCCAATACCTCTATTATTTTTTTCTTTTTTTTGGAGAGATTTTTGCTATAGGGCGCGTGTGCTCGCCAGACAGACAGAGAGAGACATAGAGACAGAAAGCGAGAAATCACCCCCCAGAGGGGATGGTCACGCCGCAATCCCTTCTCCTCCATTCTCCTCTCGGGATCTTGGGCACGCACACACACGCGCCCGGCGTGAGTTTTAAGCCACCGGGTCCGGGACGCGAACTGCGGTCGACTACGTGGGAGTTCAGCGACATAGCCATTACGCTAACTGCTGGTCCCCAATACCTCTATGTCTTAAAAGTAGGCAAAGTGAAGGTTACTGAAGGAAGCCCAAGATGAGCCTTACCATGAGTAGATAAGCGGACCTGCTGGGGTTAGTGAAAGGGCCCGGAATGAGGTCCCCAAGAAAGGCCTTCACAACACATGATGTCCTGGGCCCTCCACCCCCACGTGCCCCCTCACTTACCTAAAAATGACCACCCCCTCTTGCCCCTTGCCCTCCCCCTATGATCAATCGAGACCCTCCCTGCCTGGAGATGTGAACCTGCTGTCTCGCCCAGACTCCCCTGAGCTCTGACAGACCCAGCTCTGCCTGCACACCGGCCCTGCTGTCCCGCTGTACCTCCGCGGTCAGGACCTGGCTTGTGCAGGGCCTGAGTGGGGAGCAGTAGGGAAGAGGAGTGGGACCAGTAAGAGGTTTCTTGGAAAAAGTGCACCGAAAAATGTGTGTTATGAAAAAGCCCTGTAGGGGTTTCAATTTATTTTGCATCAGAATAAACTCATGCTATAATTCCATTTGCCTCAAACTTATTTTCTATTTTTTTTTTAAGAGATATTTTTGCTATAGGGCATGTGCACTCGCCAAAGACAGAAAGACAGACAGTGAGAACTCCCCACCACTCCCCACCCCACCCCCCGAGGGGATGGCCATCACACCACAATCCCTTCTCCTCCACTTTCCTTTCGGGATCTTGAGCACACATGCACACGTGCCTGTCATGAGTTTTAAGCTGCTAGGTTCAGGACTTGAACGGCAACCGACTACTTGGGAGTCCAGTGACGCAGCCATTACTCCATCTGCTGGTCCCACTCCTGTCTCTTTAAGGTGTTATTATTATTCCTGTCTCAGAACAGAAGCCCTGGCAGCTGAGCTGGCACGGTGGCAATGCAATTCTTCATGATGCCGGGCACGCGTGGGAAGAGGCTGGGCTCAGGCCCTCGCTACACGGCCTGCAGTCTGAGTGTCTGGGACCCTGGCTGCCCGAGGCAGGACGGTGGGTAGTGGAGTGAAGGCTCTGCTGGGGGTGCCTCTTCCTTTCTCTTCCTCATGGAATAAATGAATAAATCTAGAGACCAGCAGTTTGCGTAATGGCTATGTGTCTGGACTCCCATGTAGTCAACCGCAGTTCAAGTTCCGGACCCAGTGGCTTAAACTCACGCCAGGCACGTGTGCGTGCGTGCCCAAGATCCCGAGAGGAGAATGGAGTAGAAGGGATTGTGGTATAGCCATCCCCCCTGGGGGGCGATTTCTTGCTTTCTGTCTTTCTGTCTGTCTGTCTGGTGAGTGCACGTGCCCTATAGCAAAAACCTCTCAAAAAAA
>NW_006159530.1:4820089-4840766 GCF_000334495.1 Tupaia belangeri chinensis | reverse complement strand
GAGCAATCTGAGGCTCAGCGAGGTTAGTAACCTGTCTCGGCCACGTGGCCTTTCGTAACTGGCAGCGTGGCACCGGAACTCGGACCTGCCTAGTGTCTGAATCCGTGCCTCTCCCGTCTCCCGTGCTCCCCTGCACAGGAAGGGGCCGGGTGCTCTTTCCCGCACGTGTGATGTCAGGCACGTCACTTAGCCTCTCCCCTGTCGCTGAGCTCGGAAAGGTGACGGTAGCTTTGCGAATCGCTGTGGGCCCTGTGAGAACCGGCAGCTGTGAGAATGGACGGAGCGACGTGTACGGACTGATTGCAGCACTGAGCAAAGTGTTACCTGCGAGCCAGGAACTGCGGTTCTAATTTCAGAAGTGTGGCTTTATCCTGCGACTCCCTGCTCAAGAACCTTCAGTGAGGGGCTGATAAGTGGTGTGGTGGTTAAGGCACTGGACTCCCACATGGCCGACTGTGGTTCGAGGCCTGGACCTGGCGGCTTGCTTTCTCACTTTTTCTCTCTCTCTTGCTCTGCTCCTCTCTGGTCAAATTAAAATAAATAAATAAAGTTAAATCAAATAATTCTTAAAAAAAAAAAAAAAGAAGCTTCAGTGAGTCTGGCTGTCGCGCTTCCCTGGCCCCAAATCTGCTGGGTCCTCTCCTTCCGTCACATGCTCAGTGGCCTTCCTCGGGGGGGTAGCCTTTCCCGGTGCTCTTTGTTTTTAATGAGCAAGTGAGAGGTTTTTTTTTTTCTTTTGGAGAGGTTTTCACTATAGGGCGTGTGCGCTCGCCAGACAGACAGAGAGAGACAGAGAGACAGAAAGTGAGAAACCACCCTCCAGGGGGGATGGCCATGCCGCAATCCCTTCTCCTCCGTTCTCCTCTCGGGATCTTGGGCACGCACACACACGCGCCCAGAGTGAGTTTTAAGCCACCGGGTCTGGGATGCAAACCACGGTCGACTACATGGGAGTCCAGCGACATAGCCATTACGCTAACTGCTGGTCCCAAGTGAGAGGTTTTGTTTCATTTGATCTTGTTTTGTTTTAGATCTTTGCCATAGGGCTTGTACACTCGCTGGAGAAAGATAGAGAGAGGGGAGAGTTAGAAATGATCCCCCAGGGAGGATGGCCTCATCACAATCTCTTCTCCATTCTCCTCTTGGGATTTCGAGCATGCACACTCATTCTTGGTGCAATTCTCAAGCCTCTGGGTCTGGGACTTGAACCTTTGTTGGCCATGTGGGAGTCCAGTGCCTTAACCACCACAGCATCTGCTGGCCCCTTCTTTCTTTTCTTTCCTTTTTTTAATTTTTTTAAGAGACAGGGACTTGCTATGCTGCCCAGGCTGGCTTTGAACTCTCGATCCACCTACCTTAGTCTTCCCAGTAGCTGGGAGAGATCTATATTTTGGCCAGGGTCTTGCAGTTGCACTCCCATGCCCCAGCCTCCCACTTAGCTGCCACAGCTGGCCTGTCCAGCTTGGTCTAGGATCCAAACCCTGGCCTCCCACGCGGCCCAGTGATGTAGCGCACCCTCCTGCCGGCTCCACTGTGGCTCAAGCCCTCCTCATGTCCGAGGAGGCCCTGCATCGTCGCATACCACGGGCCATTCGTTTCCTTGCACCGTCTAACAATCAACCCTCATTGTATTTGTGTGCATGGACATTGCTTCTGCGCTAGAAGGAAGCCGCATGGTACAGGGACGTATCGGTGTACTCCCCGTTGTCCCCTCAGCTGCTACAGTGGTGCCTAGCCGTAGTCGGTGTGGGCTAGTTCTCGGTGCCTCCCGGTCCCTTTCCTCCCGGCCTGTGCGCTGTCAGTCTGCCAGGAAGACGAAGGCTGTGTGTACACTGCGAGGTGCTCCCAGGAGGACGTGAACGGTGGAGCGTGCACCTGCGTGGAAGGGTTTGCTGCACTGGAAAAGCCGTTCCTTCGGAAAGGGGGGTGTCGGTGAGGGTGAGGCCTGGAAGCAGGAAGCAGAACAACACCCCCCACTCCCCACACCTGCTGAAGCGGTTATGGCTCTCTGTCTCAGCAGCTGAGCGCCTGGAATCCCGCAGGTGGGCGGACCACCTGGGCGGCTCCCACCTGACCTCCGGGGGGTTGTAGCCAGCCCTGCCAGGCCGCACACCCTCCACCCCGCAGCCCAGCCCTTCCGGCCTAGAGCTCAGGCTGTAGCTGGCTCTGCACACTCTGGTCTGTCTGGGCCACCACGCAGGACACACCACGTGGCCCCTCCCCCCTGGGGGAAGCTATCAACGCTGCGACTTCTTCCTTAGGGCACTGCGCACGGGAGGTGAACGTCAGTGTGGGCGAGTGTGTCTGTGTAAGAGGATTTGTTTGCCAAATTTCTCTGTTTATTTATTTATTTATTTTAGGTTTTTGCCACAGAGTGTGTGTGCTCCCTAGAAACTTGGACAGTGAGGGAAAGTGAGAAATCACCCCCCAGGGGATGGCCCGTGGCATCCCTTTGCCCCATTCTCCTGGGATTATGGGCGTGCACAAACGGGCCCCTGGTGTGAGTTTTGAGCTGCCAGGACCAGGACTTGAACCGCGGTGGACCATGTGGGAGCCTAGTGCCTTAACTACACTGCCACCGGCTGGCCTCCAAGTTTCTCTCTTTCATGAGCGTGAGAGAGAAGGACCCTTCACAGGGTCTCACTGCGATGCCCCCACTCCCACTGTCTGCCCTGGGGACAGACCCTGTCCATGTGCACCTGCATCACTCGGGCAGCACTACTGAGCCAGCCCTGGAGTGTTCGGTTCTCAAAACAAGTACTTTGGGAGAAGAAAATTAGGGGAGGATGAGAGAGAGAGAGAGAGAGAGAGAGAGAGAGAAAGAGAGGGCAAAGGAGGAGGGGAGGGGAGAGGAGAGGAGGTGGGCAAAACATTGGGCCCAGAACTTTCCTTTCTTTTTTCTTTTTTGCTATAGGCCATGTGTGCTCTCAAGAGACAGAGAGAGGGAACATGAGAAATTACTGCAGGGGCCGGCCACGCCGCAATCCCGTCTCCTCTCGGAGTTTTGGACACGCACGCACCCTGTGTGAGTTTCAAGCTGCCACGTCCGGGACGTGAGCCACGCAATTGGCCACGTGAGATCCAGGGCCTCGGCCTCCACGCCGCATGCTGGCCTGTTTTCTATATTCCTTCTTTTTATTTAAAATCTGGGGAAGGTTTGAGCTGACAGAAAAGAGCCGATTGACAGCAGGAGTTTGAAGATACAGTCCGGAGACAGTGACAAGCAGAGCAGAGTCCAGGTGACCAACTGCCTGGCTGGGCCAGGACGGAGGGCCCTGGAGTGGGACGCCAAGGGCAGAGGCTGCCACGTGGCCTTCCCTGGGCCAGGCTGGCCGCCCTAACCAAAGGGCCACCTCCCTGCGCACACTTCCCGTGCCTCCCCGGTATCCCACAGACCTCCCGGCTCACCCCAACCTCCCCTCCACCCCTGCAGAAGTAATGTCCTCCAAGCCAGCAGCGTGACTCTGGGTGGGGACGGATCACCTGAGTGGCAGGGCTTCATTTCCCTCCTACACAAGGACAGTGGGTTGGACAGCGTCGGAGACACCTCCTGGTCCCTGCTGAGCTCTTGCAAGTCAGGGCATGAATGGCTTGTGGTTCTGCCGGCTCTGGAGGCTGGCGGGAGGAGGGCTGCCCTTGGCTGTCGCTGGAAGCCTTTCTGTCCAGAGGGCTTGGCTTGGGGGCCACAAGTGGAGTGGACGGTCGCTATAGCAGGGGTACCTGGAGCAGCTGGCTGCCTCTGCGGGGGCTGGGCTGGCCAGGTGCTGGCCTAACTGTCACAGGACATCAGTGTGTGGGGCTGCAGGATCTCCCAGCAGGTCCCACAGCAGGGGAGGGACAGTGGAAGGGCAGGGAGAGGCCGCCGAGCTGACCGGCCTTCTCACTGAGTTCCTGACGCTAACCCGTCTGGGCTGAGTGAGTGCCCGCGGCTCTTTGGTTTTGAAGGAGGAGATCCCGGGAGAGGCAATGCGGGCCAAGTCTTCCATCCGGGCGGGTGTGGATTAGAGAGATGAATGTGCATATGAAACACAGAGCTCATTTTCCTTCCCAAGCTGGAGGAATTGGTCATGACAGCTCCGCTAGTTTTTTAAGAGAAGCAAAGCTAAAATAAATACTGGGTGTGGGTCTGAGGTGGCGTGCGTGCGTGGTGGACGTCGGGAAGTGTGGCTGAAATCGCCGATCAATGAGGCGGTCGAGTTACTCCCGAACGTCTAAGGCCGTCACTTTAAGTGGACAGGGGGCGGCTGGCTGAGCGTGCCCGCCTGTAGTCAGCTTTGCACTCCTTGGGCACATCGATCTCTTCCACGCCGTGTGGCATTCCCCCTGAACTCTGAGTCTTCCCCTCCCCTCTCCCTCCCCCTCTTCTCTCCTTCGCCCCCCAGGGCTCCCGAAAAGCAAAAACACACTTCTCTCTGCTGGCTGGGCCAGACGTTTTCCACTCCACACCATCGTCACTTGTTCTAAAAGCGAAATCCAATTTTCCAAGACTCTTTACGCTTCACACACACACACGCACACACACGGCCTCTGTGGTCAACAATATGCTTTTTAATATAGAAACAGAGCAAAAACAACAGGTCCACTATAGTCCCACCATATCCTAGGGCAGGGGAACTGTTCCCTGTACAGCCGGGGACATTGTCCTCATTGAGGCCGCTCTCCAGCTCTGGGCAGCTCACAATCCCAACCTTTGTGATGACCAAAGAATCGTGGCCTGTCCCCTTCTCCCCGGACTCCACCCTGCTGGCCCCCAAAGGTCACTAGCAGTGATGTCACGGAAAAGCATGTGTTCAGAGAGCCTGTCCTCGGACGGAGCCTGGGAACTGCTGGCGGCTCTCTGAACGCTGGGGCTGTCACCGCCCCTGCCCAGACCCCAGCCCTGAGCCCCAGCAATGTCTCCACTAGGAGGTAGGGTGCTGGGGAAGGGCTCTGTCCAGGCCCGAGTGGCCCGGGAGGGAGAGTTGGAGGGGGTAGACGTGCTGTCGCCTCTCCACACTCCATGTGCTCCCTCCCGGGCAGTCAGTGGGGGACCCGGCAGGCCGGCTCTGATCCCTCCCTCTCATGTGCTTTTTTTTTTTTTTTTTTTAAGAATAAAACAATTTAATATTATTATTTTTAATTTGTCACAGGGCATGTGTGCTCACCAGAGAAAGCAGAGAGAGAGAGAGGGAGAAAGTGATAAAACAAGCCACCAGGTTCAGGACGCTAACTGCAGTGGGCCACGTGGGAGTCCAGGGCCCTAACCACAGCGCCACCTGCTGGCCCCCACACAAGCTGCATTCTGCTCCACTTTGCATTCACTTGCCCTTTCAGTCCCCCCACCCCCCTCGCTGTCAGTGGTACTGACATACACAGACGCACATGCACACACGTGCACACGCGTGCATACATATGCACACACGCCCACCCCAGGTTCCTCATAGCCCAGCCCTCACCATTAGTACCAGCTGTACCCCAACTCCAGAAAAGACACGTCTGAGCAAGGCCCCAGGAATGGCCTCGGCTGTGCTGTCGGCTGCACTGCTCCGGGCCCTGCCCGTCCAAAGAGCTTCGCTCGCCAAGTCCGGGGGCCTGGGACCAAGGAGAAGGCAGAGAGGATCCCAACGAGAACAAGAACATCTGCACTAAAGCCGCATTGACTGTGGCCTGCCCATGGCCTGGTGGTTAAGGAAGCCGGATCTCACGTGGCCGACTCTGTGGTTTGAATCCTGGGCCTGGTGACTTGACAAACATGTGAATGCACGCCCCAAAGCCTGAAAGGAGGGAGGAGTGTGGGAGAAAGGACCGTGCTGTGACCGTGCCCCATTAAGAGGGAGGATTTCTCCTCCTCCTCTGTGTTTTTCTAGTGAGCTCGTGCATCTTCTAGAAAATTAAATAAAAAAACAAACACCCTGCCGACTGAGCACTGCCTGTGTGCCGGGGCCGGTCCCAGGTACTTTGCACGCATGACTGCCCACGATGGTCTTGACCATGGCAAGGGGGAGGAGCACCCTCCGCACCTCAGCACTGACAAGGCCCCGATGCACATGAGCGGCTTTGCAACCAGGTCCTCGGTTCCAAATCCGAGACTCTCCTTTCTGTCCTGTGGTTTGGAAACTGCACTAGGTAACTGGGCTCGTTGATCCTGCCAAAGGGGAGAGTCATGCACACGCGTGTCCACGTGTGCGTGTGCATGTAGGTTGGGGGGTAAGAGTGAGGTGTCGCCGCTGCTGCTGTTTCCTCTAGCGCCCTCCTCTCTGCTTCATGCCTCCCCTGCTCAGGGTCATGGTCTGTCACCTTGGCTCTGCCCACGGCCTCCCCTCCACAGTTGCCACTTGCCTCCTCGCTGTGCCAGGAACCGCCCTGGCTCCCACTCATGCCCGGCCCTCCTTCCCGCCCTCTCCTCTGGCTGCCCCTCCCTGCACCCCACCCCATCCCTCCACTCTGCATTGCCTGCTGGGCCTGAGACACCCCTGTCCTTCACTCTGACTTTCATAAAATTCATTCACTTTTGAGAGAGAGAGAGAGAGAGAGAGACAGGCAGAGAAAGAGCCCTCCCCGTGGTTGGGTCTTCACGCCGGGACCCATGCCCAGCTGCGAGCAGCCCCAACCTCAGGCGCGCATGGATAAGCCTGGAGCACACAAGGAGACACTGGGACTTGAACCTGGCACCTACCCGTGTGGGTCCAGCATTGCCATATTTTTTCTTGCCACTCCCTTTGGTGACCTCCTATGACCTGTTGTGCTCTGATGTGGGACACTTTGCCCTGTCCCCAACCCCCACTTGGTTCTGGTTGCATTTGCACTTTGACCTTGCGTTTCCGGTATGGTCAGGCTGTTTAGAAAGACCACCATGTGGTGGGTGGAGGTTGACTGAGCCAGAGGTGGAGAACGCTGGGACTCGGTTGCAATCTTCACAGGGAGAGAGGAGCTAGAGCAGAGGAAGGAGCGGGCCTGGCTGGGGTGGGGACAGGTTCTGGGGGCTGAGTTCGATTCAGGGGCAGGCGAGGAGAGCCCACTGGCCGCTCCAGCTGGGTTTCAGGCAAGGTCTGCCTCGCTGCAGGAGGCT
Source organism: Tupaia belangeri chinensis (assembly GCF_000334495.1). Classification (NCBI taxonomy): domain Eukaryota; kingdom Metazoa; phylum Chordata; class Mammalia; order Scandentia; family Tupaiidae; genus Tupaia; species Tupaia belangeri. Next base: position 4,833,718 of record NW_006159530.1, on the reverse strand, counting down.
TCCTAGAAGACCTTTAGAAGACCCTTTCAGCCCTTCAACTGATTTCCTTATAGCTGTGGCACTCTTCGGGTTGCTCAGAAGGCAGAAGCTTTAAAAATAGAAAGCATTATTATTACTGATTAAATTTCTTTCCACCTACAGAATTTTCTGAAAAGTAATAAAAGGAAACTTGAATCTATGCTTAAGTGTTCGGGAAGCAGAGATGTGTTGAGAGGTGGGGAGAGAAGAGGGAGGTGTGGAGAATGTGAGGCCAGCCAGGTAAACTGGGGGTAGGGTTCAAACCCCCGCTGACTGGGACCAGCCGCTGGCATGGTAGTTAGGGTGCTGGACCCACATGGCCAACTGCATGGTCCGAGTGCTGGACCCAGCAGCTTGAAAAACACGTTGGGTGTGTGTGCCTGCATGTCCAACATCCCCAGAGGAGAGTGGAGGAGAAGTGATTGCTGCGTGGTCATCCCCCCCTGTAGGGTGCTTTCTCCCTCTTTTTCTCTCTGTCTCCAGTGAGCCCATGCACCCTACTGGAAATCAGAAAATCACAAACAAATGCCGATTGAACACACTGAGAGTAAAGGGACCTTCTGCCACGCACCACCTCTCCCAGGGGGCATCACCAGGGATTACGGCAATGCAGGGCCTTCGGAGGCCCACAGTCTCAGTGGTACCAGGGCGGTGCCCACGGGTGTCTGTGGGATGGAGGGGTCTGCACCTGCTCTGCAGAGGCAATGCAGAAAAGCTCCCCATGGCTCCGGCAGGTTGCAGCCTCTAATGCCTTCACTCTTCTGCCCCCCGAAGCATTTAATGCTCAGAACAATGGCTGCAGCACTGCGGTTTCTGCAGAAGGTGTCCACCGCGACCGAGAATCTCTAAGATCATATGAAGAGATGATAAAATGTCTAAATTGTCCCTCGTTCCTTCAAGTTATACAATCTTGGATTCGTCTCTAGCTCCACTGGAATCATTTGGAATGATTTTAATGCATCCTTCCTATGACGCAGCATCTAGGTCACTTTCCATGTGTTTGCTGTACCTGCTCTCCTCCCCGGTGGCCAGCTCATTGTCCAGGGTGCCCTTTCTGGCCACCCCTGCAGGAATGTGTTTGTTTTGGAGAGGGTTTTGCTATAGGGCGCATGCGCTCACCGGAAAGACAGAGAGAAACAGAGACAGAAAGCGAGAAATCACCTCCCAGGGGGATGCCCACGCCGCAATCCCTTCTCCTCCATTCTCCTCTCAGGATCTTGGGCACGCACACACATACGCCCACAAGCCACCGGGCCTGAGACTCGAACCATGGTCGACAACATGGGAGTCCAGGGATATAGCCATTATGCCAACTGCTGGGCCCTGCAGGAATGTTTTTATCAGCATGAACCACACCAGGGCACAGGCTTGCAACCTGGCCTCGGCTACTGTCTCTGAAATAAAATTATTTTAAATTACCATTATTAGTAGCATTTTCACATGAGTTGATCTAATATTCCTCTGAGTTTCCTCTTTTGCAAAAAGGAGATTTACTAAAGTCTGTCTCACGGGTGGTGAAGACGGGCCAGGTCATGTATCCATGGTGCTCTGCAAGCTTCCTGGCCTTGGACGACCCTCAGGAATGGTTAGCTTTTATTAGTGGTATTAGTATGAATCGTTGTTGTTCCCCAAATGGTCATTCTGACTTTAGGCTAAAATTAAGTTGTCCCTCCAACAGTTAGTAAGGGGGAAAGGATGGGGACCGGCACCTAGAAGAACCTCCCACGCACTCGCTGTCAGCCTCAGGCTCCCCTAAAGCTGCAATAACTGCATCTCTTATGATAATAATCGTAAGGGCTGACACTCAGCCCTGTGCTTTGCTCTAGGTGTTTAATGCAAATGGGCTCATTTAAGTCCCACAAAAGCCTAGGATGGATGCAGCACAGTTTTGACTTGCCTGAGGTCACACAGCTAGTGGCGGTGAAGCCACCGTCACCAATGCCCACCCAGCCCACCCTTGCTCCTGAGTCTTCTGTTAGGACACTTGAACTTTGGGGCTCCTCTTGAGCTCGTGGCCAACTGTCCTATTGTGAAGAACACGAACACCTGTGTCTGGGTCATTTAAGAGAATGGTGGTTTATTTAGCTCATTTTTCCTTTTAGAATTATTTATTTAAATGTATTATTGTCATTATTTTTCAATTTGCTACAGGGCACATCCGAGTGTGAGAGAGAAAGAAAGTGAGAAAGTAAGCCGCCAGCCCCAGGACCTGAACCGTAGTCAGCCATGTCTAGCACTCCAACCACCATGCCCATGGCTGGCTCCTTAGCTCATGGTTTGGGAATTGAGAAGTCCGAAAGTGAAGGCCTTCTTACTGGTGGATAACAGTGAAGGGCAGGAGCAGGGGTGTCTGTCCGTGGCTCTGCCCTGATCCTATCCCCTGTCCTTCTAAACCCACCAGTATTCAGGTATGAACCTCATCCACCCATCCAACCAAGACTCCATCTATTATTTTTTAAAGTTTTTTTTTTTAATTTACGAGAGTGACACACACATGTACATGCACACACATGCACACACACAGAGGCATGCTTCCCAGCCAGGCAGGATGATGGTCATGTGTGCCCCACAAGTCCAGGTCAACTCAGGAGTCGAACCTGCAGTCTTCCATGTGGAGCCAGCATTGCCTGGGCAGTGTGTACCACTGAACCAGCCTCAAGGCTCCACCTCTTAATCCATAATCAGATTAAATCCCCATCCTCTTAATATTGTCACAATGGCTCGCCAAGGTTTTTTTCAGAGATTTTTGCTATAGGGTGTATGTGCTCACCAGAGAGACAGAAAGTGAGAAATCCCCCCCAGAGGGGATGGCCATGCCACAATCACTTCTCCATTCTTCTCTCAAGATTTTGGGCACACAGGCACAGGTCCCTGCCATGAGTTTTAAGTTGCTGGGTCCAGGACTTGAACCACGGTCAACTACACGTGAGTCCAGCAACGTAACCATTATGCCATTTGGTGGTCTTGGCTCCCCAAAGTTTAACACATGAATTTTGAAGGGAAAAATTCACTCCATTGCACCATTAGGTCTTCTTGTCCTGTAATGGCAGCTGTAGATCTAAGATTCGTAGGAATCTTAGATTCTAAGGAACTTTGCATTTCGGATGCAAGAAGGCACATGGGGTGGGGGTCAGGAGCTCCTCTAAGTTGTTCCTCACCATTGGGCTCTTCTGCCACACATGCCCCTCAGAGAGCTCTGTGGCTGAGTCCACTAACCAGATCCTCTATCTATTTCGTGTTTTGTTTATATGTTACCTTTATGTTGCTGAGATCAATGAGCATTTACATTATGACTACGGAATTAGTGTTCCCTTCGAACCAAGGAATGTGATTAGAACCACAGAAAAGAGCTGCCCTATGCTACTAAATCCCTCCGTTCAACAGAGAATGCTCCACAAACTAGTGTCAGATAGATTCTGGTTTTTTTGAGAGGTTTTTGCTATAGGGCATGGCATGTGCACTCACCAGAAAGACAGAGAGAGACAGAAAGCGAGAAATCACCCCCCGGGGGCATGGCCACGCCGCAATCTCTTCTCTTCTATTCTCCTCTCGGGATCTTGGGCACGCACAAACACGTGCCCAGCATGAGTTTAAGCCACCCGGTCTGGGACTCAAACTGCGGTCGGTTACATGGGAGTCCAGTGACATAGCCATTACGCTAACTGCCGGTCCCAGATGGATTCTGTTTTCATATTATGTATTTTATCCATGCTCAGAATCATGATATATTTCCTTTCTGATTATGTGGACTGTGACTTTCTTTCAGAGTTGTTTCAAAAGTGTTTTCCTCACTGCTTTTTTTTTTTTATCTTGGTTTTTGCTATCGGGCATTTTGCTATAGGGCATGTGTACTCGCAGGAGAGAGACAGAGAGAGGGAAAGTGAGAAACCACAGCCCAAGGAGGGTGGCCATGCTACGGTCCCTTCTCCTCCATTCTTCTCTTGGGATTTTGGGCATGCATGCACACACGCCCGGCATGATTTTCAAGGTGCTGGGTCCAGGACTTGAACCGCGGTCGACTACGTGGGAGTCCAGCTCCTTAACCATACTACCTGCCTACCCTCTCACTCGCTTTCTTTCGTCTTGTTTACAGAATAATGTTATGCTTTCACCTTATCAATACAATCACCCAATTTCTGATTCCAGGTAAAGGAAATCGTCTTGCCTCTTGAAGACATGCTTCTTGCAGGGCCGTCCTCCTTTTGTGCTTTGCTTGGTTACTTTCTTGCCCTCCAGAGAACTGCCCCTCTAGGATTTCAATCCAGTTCACTTCCGGTTCACTTCCACTCTCTGTGGTCACTCTTAGATGTCTGTTTCGCTTGGCTGGAGTATGCTTTCAAATGATCTCTATAGACAGGTGCATCAGAGGTTAACTTTCTGGGTCTTTGCATGTCTAAGAACTCCCCTACTCTCACTGCCTTGATGGGTTTGGCAAGAATTCTAGGTTTAAGATGATTTTTCCTCTGAGCTTCGATTTTTAGCACACGGTTTTAATGATGATGATCTGATACTGATGTTCTTTGAAGGTGACTAGCTTTATTTTTCCCGCTCTTGAATACGTTTAGGATTTCTTTTCCCCCACGGGGTGCATGCACTTGCTGGAGACAGAGAGAGAGGGAAAGTGAGAAATTACCTCCTGGGGGGAACGGCCACGCCACAATCCCTTCTCCTCCAGAATCCTCTCAGGATTTGGGGCACACACGCACACACGCCTGGTGTGATTCTCAAGCAAGGTCTGGGACTTGAACTGCACAGTTGGCCATGTGGAACCGTCACCCCGACCTCCATGCCATCTGCTGGTCCTAGGATCTTTTTTCTCCTTAGTGCTTCTAAACTTTAACTGGGATGTATCTGAGTGCGAACCCAGTTTCTATTTTTCATAAGCTCTAGACATTTGTCCTTTTTGCTTCTTTCTTTCTTTTTTCAGAGATTTTTGCTATCGGGCATGTACACTCACCAGAGAGACAAAGAGACAGAAAGCGAGAAATCGCCCGCTGGAGGGATGGCCGTGCTGTGATTCCTTCTCCTCCATCTTGGGATTTTTGGCATGCACACACTGAAGGGTTCCTCGGCTCAAATATACCTCCCCCCAGAGAGCTCACGCGCCCGGTGTGAGTTTCAGGTTGCCGGGTCCAGGACTCAAACGGTAGTTGACTATGTGGGAGTCCAGCATCCTAACCACTACACTACCTCCTGGCCCCAGAGAGAAAGTAACCTGCCAGGTTTGGGCCTCGAACCATGGTCAGCCATGTGTGAGTCCAGAGCCTTAACCACCAGGCTACATGTTGGTCCCATTCTTTCTTTCTTTTGTTATTTTCTGTCTCCCACCTTCTCTGTACTCCTTTTGTGGAATTCTCGCTAAATGGGTAGTCTAGCTACGGAACGGGTCTTCTGTATCTCTTCACTCTCCTCATATATTTTCCATCTGTTCATTTTTTTGATCTGTATGTCTGGAGAATTTCCTTGACTCTGTCTTCCAGCTCTCTTGTTGACCTTTTCCTTTAGCGATTATATTTTAATTCGCTATCACTTTTCCCTGTTCTCTGAAGGTTTTATTTTTATAGCTGCAGTTTTTGTTTCATGGATATAGTGTGTCTCTGAGTCTCTCTGAGCTTGTTAATTAGAATTATTTATTTACTTACCAGAATTATTTTCTTTATTGCCAGAGGGTGCATTTGCCAGAGAGAGAGACACACACACACACACATGGAGAGAGAAATCACCCCCCAATCGGGAGTGGTCTTGCCTCAGTCCTTCCTTTCTCTTCCACTCCTCCATCCTATCAGGATCCTGGGCACAGATGCACACATGCTTGGCATGTTTTCCAAGCCACTGGGGCTGAGATTCGAACCGTGGTCCACCATATGGAATTTGGTTCTCCCTGCACAGACCTGAACCACTGCACCAGGTGGGCTATAGAATTATTTGGAAAGTTCTCTCCTGTTTAAGTTTCTCCAGGGAGAGCCTTTGATGTATTCATCTAGATTCTTTTGTTATGCTGATTTTCCTCAATTACCTGGTGATTCTCAGACATGTTCTTATTCAATGAAACAAGCAGCTCTGGAGGCCGCAAAGCCAGAGACTGGAGCATCCCGTTGGCTTTTGTTGAGGGTTTCCTGCTATGCCAACCCTGACAGACGAACAGAGAGGGAAAGCGAGCGTGTGCGAGGGAAAGCACGTGGGTGAGACCCAGTCTCCCTTCAGAGCAACCCACTCTTTCGGGATCCAATCCAGGCTCATCGGGGAAAGAGCTCTCTCCTGAGAGACAGCATAATCCCCTCCCGACTTGGACTCCTTATGACCCAAATGCCTTTCAAATGTCCCACCTCCCAATATCCTCATAATAGGGATCAAATTCCAACCTGGCTTTCTAAGGAGGCCATCTCTATTCAAACCACTGCAGTGGTTCACTCGTATCTTTTGAATGAAATAAGTTGGTCAATTTCTGAAGCCAGGACAATTTCCCTCGTGGGTATAGTGCTGTTCTTCACCAGGCGTAGTTCCCAAGTTGAAGACTACGTCCGCCCCTCACGCTGCGTGAAGTCTTAGGAATGCAAACAGCATATAGATGATGGGATAAATAAATATAAAATGTTGACGCGGATCGTGAGGAGAAATAACAGGGTTTTATGAGGGAGTGTAGCTGGGAGATCTAATTTAGACTGGAGTTTTGGAGATGGCTTTTCTAAGGAAGTGACATTTATGCTAGGGCTTGAAAAGTGGGTTGGAGTTGCCTGGGGGGGTTGGCGTAAGAGCCTTCCAAGCAGAGAATGGCATATGTGAAGGTCCTAGGGAAGAGAATGGTGTATTCTAGGTACCGAAAGGGGTCTGGCAGCTACCGCACTGCCGAAAAGGGCAGGGACGTGTGACTCACACACCAGCGGGAAAACAAGTAATTCAGGAGACTAAAGGATATTTTTGCTTTAGGTTTAAAAATATTTTAGGGCCAGCAGGTGGCATAGTAGTTACGGTGGCTGGATCCCCCATGGCCAACTGATGGCTTGCGTCCTAGACCCGGTGGGTTGGAAAACATGCCGTGTGTGGTGTGTGCGTGTCCCCAAACCCCAGAGGAGAATAGAACAGAAGGGACTGTGGCATGGCCATCCCTCCTGGGGAGTGATTTCTCCTCTCCCTCCCTCTCTCTCTCTCTCTGTGTCTCTCTCAGGTGAACTCACGTGCTCTATACCAAAAACTAAAAAATAAAACAAGTACACACACACACACACACACACACGAACACACACTATCTTTCTCCTTGTAAATGTAATAGGTGGTCATGAGGGAATTTAAAAGATATCGAGAAGTTTGCAGAAGAAAATAGAAATCTCGAAATCGCTTGACCTGGAATTAATCATCGTTTGATTCTGTTATATTTCTGTCCAGTCTAAAGAATGCTTTTGAAAAGTCCCAAACTACTTTAAATTCACATAAAATGTTGGCAGGAATGGTAGCCAATTTCTCCTTTTCCCTATAGGCATGTTTTATCTTACACTAATGGAGGAAGGAAAGTGTCTAAGTTTTTCTTTGAAAAAGCACAGAAAATGGATACTCGCACCCATTCCATGCCACTCCATTCCAGCCTGGTAACCAAGAAACGCTTGCAGTTTCCTAATCTAAATCCCTCTCTTCTTTTAGGTGTATGCCATAGGGCGCATGCGCTTGCCGGAGAGACAGCGAGAGGGAAAGTGAGAAACCACCCCCCAGTGGGATGGCCGCGCCACAGTCCCTTCTCCATTCTCCTCTTGGGATTTTGGGCAAGACCCCACATGTGCTAGGTATGATTTTCCAGCCCCCGAGTCTCGGGTTCGAACATGGTCCTCCATGTGGGAGTCCAACGCCTTAGCCACTACGCCATCTCCTGGCCCTTTCTTCTCTTTTTTTATACCCTCTTTTAGTCCTAGCAGCAGTAGAAACATCCCTAACCACGAAGAACAGCCACGGTGGACTTGCCTTTGAAGCAGCTGGCCTTGTACCCCAGGAGCCCACGAGGGACCAACTCTCTTCACTGCTGGGACTGGCCTGTGACCTCGGTTTGAACAGAGGAATTAGCAGAGGGTAAACAAGAGGGCAAAGGTTAACTAGGAGACAGCCAGGGAGCACTTGAAGAGGAAGCTCTCTTAATAACAGAATCGTAAGAAATGCCTGTGAGCACATGCACTTCTGTGTGCGCATGTGTGTGTGTGTTTAAAGGCAGACCTTCCATGTCCGGATCTTCCTGTCCCAGCCTCCCGGCTGATACGAACCACCGCACCTGGCTTTCTCTAGACCAGGTCTCACTGCTGCCCAGGCCAGTGGGGGGCTCACAGTCCTCAGCCTCAGCCTCCCAGGTGGTTGGAATAGGTGCTCGCCACTGCGCACGGCCTTTTGGTTGGAGCAGGCATCAGACGTGGGCCTCCCCCGTGGGCCCAACCTACAGAGCACGGTGCCCCAGCAGCGCACACCCGTGCAGCTGGGCTGAGCAGTACTTCTCATTCAGAAAATGCAAAGCTCTCCCAGCCGAGTGGCACCGAGCAAGGTCCAGAATGCAAGCTACGAGGCGCCCCGGCCTGGCTCGTTAGGCTCCAGTCCCCTTCCCTTGCCCACGTAACGTGCTCCCTGCCACACTTTCTAAGCTGTGTGTGTGTCCAGGTGGGTGGACAGTGTTTTTGTAGAGCAGTGAAGTCGGAGGGCGGGGACATTGGAGTCATGACCTCTGCTCCCTGTGTACAGACTGTCTGGTTCTCTGCACTGGCAGGGCCCACAGGGAGCATCCGACCAAGAGACCATACCAAAGTGAATTATAAGAAAGGCTATAAAAGTGTCCGTTGGTGAATTAAAACAAAACAAAACAAAACAAAAAAACAGGTGTTTCTACTTTTTTGATAAAATCACATTCTGGTTTTATTCAGATTTTGCACGTGCTCCTAGTTTAAATAAGCCGTGGGGGAGGGGGCAGCAGGTGGCATGGGTTAAGGCACTGGACTCCCACATGGCCGACCGCATGTTGAGTTCTGGAAATGGTGGCTTGCTCTCTCACTCTCCCTCTTCCTCTCTCTCTCTCCGGCTCTCTCTGGTCAAATAGAACAATAGTCATAATAAATAAATAAAACTAAATATGTAATTCTAAAAAAAAAAAAAAGAAAGAAAGAAAAGCCACAGGGGCCACCAGCTTAAGTATCCGAAACAGCAGTAGCACCTGAAAATCTGGGGGTGCTCGAGATTCTCCAGCTAACGGGGCTCTGGCAGGAGAGGCCTCTGTGCGGAGGGCCAGAGGCATTGCTAGTTACCCGCTCTGGGGCCTGCTACCCACGTTAGTGTTCTCCTCCACCCCCAGCCTGGGTGAGTCTCACCCCCCTTTTCCCATCTGCAGGCTCCCTATTCTTATCAAAAGCTGCTTCTCCTCTCCAGATCATGTAATGCCCGTTACCATAGCAGCTGGGTCCTCGGCATTATTAAGACAATCTCTTTATTAGTAAGCCAGCTCCTCCCCGGAAGCCAGGCGCCTCGGAGCCCACTTGATGAGATGAGGAACCTGTGTCTTGGACGCGGAGGGCCTGGGAGGGGGTCAGGACACTCAGGTCCAGGGAGCTCGGGCTTCCTGGCTCAGCCTCACGCACACCTGAGCACTCAGAGAGCCGCCAAGGCTCTCACGACCGTGTTCCTCCCATCGCCTCTCCCTTTCATCACGTACTCAGTGCAATTACACAGGTTCTCGCACTCCATGCTTTACCGACGCCTTCCAGATACGAACCTTCTTTCCATCCTCACGATCTCTGTGAACGAGGACTTCCATGTGTGATCGTTCGGAAGACCGAGGACTCTGTCTGCTCCAGGGCGAAGCTAGGGCTCAGAGCCAGTCCTGCGACACCCCTGCAGCCACTTCTGTCATACGCAGGAGGGGACACAGAGTCCTGTGTCTTTTGCAAGAATGGATGCTCCAAAAGGGGTCTTTAAAAAGTTCACGGAAATGCATATTATTGGGGGAAAAAAGGACTGTGCATGGATTGTTAATTTTTTTTGGGGGGGGGAGGTTTTTTTTTTTTTTTCCACTATAGGGCGTGTGCACTCACCAGACAGACAGAGAGAGACAGAGACAGAAAGCGAGAAATCACCCCCCAGGGGGTATGGTCATGCCGCAATCCCTTCTCCTCCATTCTCCTCTCGGGATCTTGGGCACGCACACGCTCCCAGCATGAGTTTTAAGCCACCGGGTCTGGGATGCGAACCGCGGTCTACTACATGGGAGTCCAGCGACATAGCCATTACAGTAACTGCTGGTTCCCGATTGCTAATTTTTTTTTTTTTTGCACCCAAATACACTTGAACTTTAATTTTGTTTCTTTTCCATGAACTCTTTGTGGCCCCCTCGTACTTCATGAATAGAAGAAGTTGATTTCATGATTTTAGGAGCCCTGCCATGAGCAAGGACTTCAGGAAGGGTTGGGAAACAGCCTTGCCGCCTGCATCTGAAGGACAGTGTCCCAGACACTGGGGATTCCCTGATAAATACAAAGGAAATGTGCTGGGCCCAGCAGGTGGCGTGGAGGTTAAGGCACTGGCTTCCCACATGACCGACCACGGTTCGAGTCCCAGACTCAGTGGCTTGACAATCATGCTGGGTGTGGGTGCGTGCGTGTCCAATATCCCAGGTGGAGAATGGAGGAGAAGGGATTGTGGTGTGGCCATCCTCCGCAGGGAGTGATTTCTCACTTTTCCACTCTTTGAGTCTGTTTCTCTGGTGAGTGCACTTGCCCTATAGCAAAAACATAAAAAAAAAATAAAAAAAAAAAGAAAGAAAGAAATTGTCCTTGTGGAGCTTTCCATCTGTGCAGGGAGGCAGATGTGAGTCACCAGCCAGACCATCATTTATGATCATGATGGTTGGTGAGGAGTAATGGATGGACAATAAAAACGCAGACAGAGGTTCCAACTTTGGCCAGAGGTTGGAAGGTAGGGGCGGAGCGGGGAAAGCTCCCTAAAACACAGGCCTTAGACCACAGACACAGGATGGCGTCCCCTGCCCCTCGGAGGGAGCGAGCACGCTGCCTCGTCGCAGTGAGCATGCTCCGTGCAGAGTCTGAGCAGACAGCACCAGCTGTAAAGGTGAAAGCAAGGGCCAGGCCTGTGGTCTAGTGGTAGGGAGCCAGATCTCACGTGGCCAACTGCTGTCCACATCCCAGCCCCAGTGGCCTTAAACATATACTGGGCATTGGGGTCTTTGGGTGGCATGGTGGTTAAGGTGCTGGACTCCCACGTGACCAGCTATGGTTCGAGTCCCAGCACTGGCAGTTTGAAAGGCACACTGGGTGTGTGTGCATGTGTGCAGAATGGAGAAAAGGGATTGCAGTGTGGCCATTCCTCTTGGGGGCGGGGGGCAGTGATTTCTCATTTTCTGTCTCTCTGTCTCTCCTATGAGCACACACCCCTGTAGCAAAAACCTCCAGAAACAAGAACAATAAAACATATTGGGCACGTGGGTGTACATAACATCAGTCCTGACAGGACAGCAAAATGGAGGCGAGGGGATTGTAGCCTGAGTATCGCCAATCGGGGTGCCTTCTCCCCAACTCCGTATCTTCGCTTCTCTCTAGTGAGTGCGTGTTCCCTCTGGCTGTACACGATATGTGTCCTTGTGAAAAGGTGAAAGCAGGGGTCAGCAGGTGGCATGGCGTCTAAGGTGCTGGACTCCCACATGACCAATGATGGCTCAAGTCCCAGTGGCTTGAAAAATCATGCCAGGTGTGTGTGTGAATGTGCTCAAAACCGCAGGAAGAGAATGGAGGAGAAGGGACTGTGGCGTGGCCATTGCCCCGGGAGGTGATTGCTCACTTTCCCTCTCACTGCCGCTGTCTGTCTCTCCAGCAAGCGCACGTGCCTGATGGCAGAAACCTCGAGAAGCGAAAAACAACAGGTGGAGCAAAGGGCATGAGGGACGGGTGTTCAGTAGCAGCAGGTTCAAGGATGCCAGTCTGTGCGTGCTCGTGTGAGCAAGTCCAATGACTTCACTGCTCAGAGAGGGGGCAGCTGCCGAGCTGCTCAGGAAGGGGGAGAGGCAGGCAGCTGTGCTGAGGTAACAAAGCTGGATTGAGGTGGAGATGGCCCTGGTTCACGCCTTGGGATGTCCCAGAGCACATGGGGCATGCGCACTCCTAAGCCAGGCCTGCTAAGCCTGGGAGTGGATCGTGGCGTGAAGATTCTGATTGGAGGACCAGCAGTTGACGTAATGGCTATGTTGCTGGACTCCCATGTAGTCGACCGCGGTTTGTGTCCCAGACCCGGTGGCTTAAAATTCACGCCGGGTGCGTGTGCGTGCGTGCCCGAGATCCTGAGAGGAGGACGGAGGAGAAGGGATTGTGGAGTGGCCATCCCCCGTGGGGGGTGATTTCTCGCTTTCTGTCCCTCTGTCTCTGTCTGTCTGGCAAGTACATGTGCCCTATAGCAAAAACCTCTCAAAAAAAAAAAAATCCTGATTGGGTGCCTGTATCCCTTCCTCTCTACTTGTTATGAGAGAAAGATTAAAATTTCAAAGAAAGAGAGGGAGGTGGGGGAGTTCCACTGGCAGAGAGAGAGAGAGAGAGAGAGAGGAGAGGAGGATGGGAGAGCAGGCTGGAGACAGAGAACGCCCACCTGGAAAGGGTCAGGGAGAGATGGCTTTGGGGTGCTCGGAGAAGGTCAGGCTGGGGTCCAGCTAGTGGGGTGTCCTGGGAGGGAACCGTAGCTTGAGCAAGTGCAGGGAGTGGGAACTGTGCGCAGTGTCAGGAGGGGCGCTGGGCACCGATCTGGAGACGGGAATGTTCTCGTCAGGTGGAGGGCCAGAGAGCTCGGAGGCGGGAGCTGGCGCCCAGGGTAGACCCCTCTATGGGCAGAGGGGGAGCCATTAAAAGTCTCTGGTCTGAGGAGACACATGGGAGCTGTGCATTAGCGGGATTACTCTGTCAGGGGTGGGCAGGATGGATGGGAGCGGGAGGAGGGTGGACAGCCGGTCCTTCCACGCTAACCTGCCACCTCACCCACGGCTTCTTCCTGGTCTGTCACCGCCACCCGATCAATAAATGGAAGTTTTCAAACAGTCCTCTGCACACCCTCCACTGGGAGGGGTGACTCGTCTGCCGCACGGATCACGGACCGCTACTGTGTGACCCGAACACCAGGCATGGCGGGTCCCTGGCCGAGGTGTGGAGACGGCATTGCCTTGTCCCTCAGACACTCGGGGCGAAGACGGGTGTTCCAGAGCCACTTGTCAGGTGAGTTGAATTTCCTCCCCTTTCGCTTTTGGTGGCCTGAGGTCCTTGGCAGTCTTCCATCTGCCGGGGTGTTGGGGACGCTCTCTCTGTCGTGGCCACCATCCCCGCCTCTGCTTCCAAGCCCTCCCAGCCTGGCTGCCCAGGCCAAAGGCATCCGCCAGGGGCGAGGGCAGTGCAGGTTGCAGACAGGCTTTGGTTTGGCGTCAGAAAGGCTCCTGTCCCTAAATATCTGTGCCCTGGCCTGCCGAGGGGCCTGGAATCCCACTGTGAGGGTCGCTGGTGCTTGGGCCATTTCAGAAATAGCGCTGCACGCCTGACAGCTGCTCACGGCTGAAGTCACAGGCGGCTAGAGACGCCTGCCTCTCCAACGGCCCTGCCTCGGGCGCTG
>NW_006159530.1:4800192-4820078 GCF_000334495.1 Tupaia belangeri chinensis | reverse complement strand
GGCAGCTGCTTCTAGGGGAGCTGCCTCTAGATCTGCTCGCTGTCCGCGCCAGCCCTGCTCATGCCCAGCTCGGCGGCCCTCAACCCTTTAGGTGTCAGGGACCGATTTCATGGGAGACAACCCGTCCACACTTGGAGGGGAGAAGGACAGTTCAGGGATGGCTCAAGCACACGAGGCGCTTTCTTTCTGCTATTGTCGCGTTGTTGTATGTGACGACGTGATTACACGGCTCGCCACGGCACATCAGCGGAGCCCTGAGCTCGTTCTGCAGCTAACGGTCCCGTCTGGGCCCCTATGAGACTCTGGTGCCCCACTGACCTGACGGGAGGTGGGCGCAGGCGGTGATGGCAGCGACGGGGAGTGGCTGTCACCACAGAGGAAGCTTCACCTGCCCGCCCACCGCTCACCTCCTGCCGTGCAGCCCGGCCCCTAACTGGCCACGGCCTGGTCCTGGTAGACTGGGGACCTTGCTCTAGTTTGCCCCTGACGGGTCATGCCGCCCCACGTGGCCCTCTGTGTGCTAAATACCTGGAACTCTTTCTTGTCCTTGCGCCTACCTTCTCCCAGCTCGGTCTTCCTAAGACCCGGAGCCGCGGGCCAGTACTTCCTCACTCCCGTCTCACCCCTGCACTCAGCCCACTTTCGAGAACCTTCATCTGACCAGAGCCTGGGCCCTCTCCTGGCTGAGAGCAGGGCTTTGGAGGGTTCACGGGTTGTATCTCCACGGTGAAGTGTGGTGAACAGGACAGAGTCTGGATTCAAAGTCTTGCCTCCACTACTTAATACCCGTGGCTTCAGGAAATCAGGCTAAAGTGGCAGCAATGCCTACTCTGTAGAGGACCCGGGAGGGGCCAGCGACTCCTCTGGCACAGTGACGGGGCATGCCCCGTCGGGATCTGGCTGTCTGCAGACACCCTTCTCCACGGCTGAGGCTCCCCCCGTCCACGCTTACAGAAATCACCCGCGGAGCCTGTGAACGCCACGCACATCCGGGCACATTTATCACGCCACGCACATCCGGGCACATTTATCCGCAGGAGCGTGACTCAGGGCGGCCCAGCGGTCTCTGAGGCACCTCCTCAGAGGGTCTGTGCAGGTGGGTCTAGACCCGCTGGCAACACTGCTGCCTGGGGAATGGTTCAGATCCTTCTCTCTGTCTTAGACACTGCTAATTCTCTTCAGCGTCACGTGGCCAATAGCAGACAAACTGGGTCTAGTTCCTCTTCTTTTTTGAGTTATTAATTTAATTTGATTAATTATTATTATTAAATTTGCTGCAGGGCATAGTGCACTCACTAGAGAGACAGAGACAGAGAGAGTGGGAAAGTGAGGAAGCAAGTAGCCAGGTCTGGGTCTTGAACTATGGTCAGCCATGTGGGAGTCTAGTGCTTTAGCCACCACTCCACCTGCTGGCCCTGTCTAGTCCTTGTAGGACTAATATAATACACCGGATAAACAGATTTCTCAAATTCTGGTGGTGTTAAACATTCTGACTTCAAGACCCTCTCTGCTTGCCCTCATCAACGATTTCCTCATCTACGACTTTTGCTGTTCGTTTTTGTGACTAGACAGATTCGAACGTCGGTGGTCAGAGAGGCTCTCCCTCAGATCCTTCTGAAACTAAACCCTTTCTGGCCTTCGGAGATTAGCTCCCTGGAAATGCAGGTGATTACGGCGGGGTTTATGTAGTGTTTGGCTTTTGTCATAAGAACTGTGCCTCAGCTGAATGCTGACTCTGAAGGCCCACCCTGTTACAGGGAAAATCGTTCCAGCAAGAGAAATTCTCGTGTCCTAATCGCCACATCATTCTGACTGCAATCTTGTTGGATTCTGCTTTGACAATATTAAGGACTTCAAAAAGTTTTTGGAAAGTATGGAATTAAGTACAAATTAACTTTTGTGTCAAAACAAACAAACAAACAAAAATGAAATCAGGCCTGCTCCATGGCCTAGTAGTTAAGTACAAGTTTATTTTCATGCCAAAAAAAAAAAAAGAAAGAATTTGCAATCAGGCCTATCCCGTGGCCTAGTAGTTAAGGGGGCTAGACCCCACATGGCCAACTGTATGGTTCAAATCCTGGTCCTCGCAGCTTGAGGAACATACTGGACACGTGTGTGCATGCCCAGATCCTGACAGCACGGAGAAATGGAGGAGAAGGGACTGCAGGGTTACCACGCTCCATTCAAGTTTTTCTCCCTCTCCCCTCTCTCTGTCTCTGTCTCTCCTTGGTGAGTACATGTGTCCTCTGGCAAATTAAACAAATGGAAATCCACACGTGGCATTTCCATTATATACATTTTCATGGTATGACCCTTCGTACCAAATACGAGACCCTCGCATATTTGAAGACCCCCCAGTTAAGAAGGGGCTGCACGAGCAGCCGGAAACGATCTCGTTTACGCACATGGACAATGTCATTGCTTCCGTTTATCCAGTTGGGAGGTCTTCTCATGCTGCGAACATGGCAGAACAGAACCGGGTCGGAGTTCCCAAGTTCTGCCTCGTGACATCTACATGCCTCGCTCAGTGGCTCTTTGGAGGGGACTACGTAGCGGCTTTCTACAGCCATGCAAAGGTCATCCCTAGGCGCTCTTAACTGAAAACCAGGTCAGATGTATCAGATGTAGTCCACACTTGACTTTGCGTACATATAGCTGTCCAAGTTGGGGGGACTCTGGGGTGTGCCGAGGTTAAGGGCGAGGCCCCTGACGGCTCTGAGTGCCCCGCCCTGCTCAGCTGCCTCCTGCAGTCACTCCATGGCGTATTTAGAGTCTCTTCCCCAGGAGTAAGTGGGATCTGAAAATAGACTCCTTTGCCCATGTGCGGTTGGGCCGCACTCCCAGTGTACGCACAAGTGCATGAATGCAGGTAGCCAGCAGCCAGCACGCAGTGGGTCTTAACACATGTCCGCAATACAATCCAAGCGGCAGTGCCCGGGGGCCTGGCTGGACTCTGGAATGTCTCCTTCCCTCGCAGGGACTTGAACAGGTCTCGTGAGCTCTAACACTGACACCTACCTCTTTGGCTGAGACCCCTTGGATCCAGACCCATTCTGGATTGGAGTGTTCCACGTGCATGCGCACTGCTGGCTCTTCTCTGGAGGGCACCTGGTGCCTCCCTGGTCTCAGCCCCGTGCTTCTCTCGGCGTGATCACGGCTGCTCTGTGGGCTGAGAGCACCCGTGTGCATGGGAGCTGTGGCTGCCACGCTGCTGCAGGAGGGTTTTGTCATCACCATGTGGCTGGGACCCAACAGAGGGAGGCGTCTATGCTCGCCCCTTCTCCCTCTCTTTACTGCCCTCGGAGTTACGGTAGTGGTCAGTTACCTGTAAACGCGTCGATTCCGGCTCCAGGAGAACAGGATGAAGTCAGCCGTGTTCATGATGGCTGAGCATTATCTCAGCATCCATTTCTTACACACGACGCGCTCACCCGCCTCCCAAGCAAAACGCTAGATTCTCTGATAACATGCTCTTTATTTTATTCAGATGGAGCACCTGCATGTGTGCACGCTCAAGAGAGGACACGTCCGGCCTCATGGAAAGGGCTCCGTTTTCTATGACAGCGGAGACCATTCTAATGTAAAGCTAATCTTTCTGATGTCAGCACCTCCTTTCTGTCCTCAGGGGATCTCGGTCACCAGGACTGCTGTGCTGTCCGAATGCCAGTAGCAAGCCTGTCCACACACGAGCCTGGCTCCAGGAAAAGGCACCCAAGAAAAAGAGACGTGAGCTGCTGAAAACTTCTGGGGCCTAGAAGGAGGCAAACTCGCCTCCTCACACCCAGGGCCCCGGAGTTGACACCAGATCTCAGCAGAACCATCAAACTTCCTCGTTCACCGCCTGTTTACTGGGCTCTACCACGTTTGGGGTTCTGTTAGGAGGGCTTTTGGGAAGCAAAATGACTCAGACTCAACTTTCTGTCATCTGGGGTTTGTCACGTCTGCAGAGGGTTTTCAGTGCGTTCACAATAATACAAGGGCCTTCGAGAAGTTTGTGGGAAATGGAATTCGAGTATAAGTTTATTTTGGTGTGAAAAATTCTGAAATCCATGCATTTTGTTTTCATAACGCATGTTTCTATGAACTTTCTGAAGTCCCCTCATACAAGGAGGAGCCTGCAGAGTGACAGAAGAGTGACGCCGAAGAGCCGGGGTTAGCAGGTGGCTTGGTGCTGGACTCCCACGTGGCTGGCCACAGTTTGAGAGTAGGACCAGGTGGCTTGCTTTCTCACTTTCCCTTTCTCTCTGTCTCTGTCTCTCTTTCTCAGGTGAGCACATGCACCTTATGGCAAAACAAAACAAAACAAAACAAAAACCTCTTAAAAAATAGCCTTGAGCAGCAGATAGTGTTTGTATAGCGGGCAAAGGGCAGAAGGCTGTTCTGGACCGAGTGGCAGAATGCACACACGCACGAAGGTGGAAGTCACTGGGAAATGGCACGTCAGGGTGGGACCAGCGTGTGACAGAGAGACAAAGTGAGGGAGGGCGATTTCAGTAGAAAGGAGCTCCGCGCTGCTGGGGCTTGGCCAACGCAGGATCGTGGCTGGGAGGGTGGGACAAGGGAGCTCTCGAGGCTGGGCCAGTCAGCATGCGAGACCTGAGAAGTCTTACCCCAGTCCCATGATACTCAGGGCCCTTAGACCAACTGTCCCCTCCCTGGCACCCCCACCGCTCCTTATCTCCAGGTAGAATATTACTCACCGCCAGATCTGAGCGAAACTGTCGTGTCCTCCAAGAAGTCTGCCCTGCCCTTTCAACTTCAATTAGATTCCCCTGCTATCCACTCTCATCCAATTATTCTCTTTCACCTCAGCATCAAGATTCATAGTGCCGCGAGTCTGTGACTGCTCAGCACTCCCTCCCCCACTGCACTGCAAAGCCCAGAAGGCCAGGGCTGTCTTTCCCCTTGGTCCATCCCCACGGCTGACAGATAGCGAGTTTTCAGTAAGAGCCGGCCGGGGCCAGCAGGTGGCATGGTGGTTAAGGCGCTGGACTCCCAAGTGGCCCGCTGTGATTCGAGTCCCACACCAGGTGCTTGAAACTCATGCCGCATGTGTGTGTGCCCCAAAATCCCAAGAGGAGAATGGAGGAAAAGGGATTGTAGCATGACTACCTTCCCCCCCCCACCCGGGGGTGGTGGTGATTTTTCACTTTCTCTCTCTCTATCTCTCTGCTGAGTGCTATAGTGAAGTTCTCTTAAAAACATAAGATAAATGAAGTGTTGGCTGAACACTGAGTGAAGGAGTAACAGCTAAGGGAAGAATCGCTGCATAGGAGCCGGCCCTCCTGCACCCACCACAGAAACGCATCTATGAGAGACCGACCGCAGTCTGGTGAAAGGCGCACGGGCTGGAAGGCAGAGCTGGGCCCGGCTTTTACACTCCACTGCCTTTTTTTTTTCTTTGAGAGAGGTTTTCGCTATAGGGCACGTGCCCTCGCCAGACAGACAGAGAGAGACATAGAGACAGAAAGCGAGAAATCACCCCCCAGGGGGGATGGTCACGCCGCAATCCCTTCTCCTCCATTCTCCTCTCGGGATCTTGGGCACGCACGCACATGTGCCTGGCGTGAGTTTTAAGCCACCGGGTCTGGGACACGAACCGTGGTCGACTACGTGGGAGTCCGGCGACATAGCCATTACACTAACTGCTGGTTCCCTCCACTGCCTATTCTTGAGACCACATCCAAACTCCAATTTGTTAGATGAACTGTCTTTCTTCTTGACATCATCGCCTCAGCCTCGATTTCTCATTTATAAAATTGAGGTAATAAAATATGCCCCTCTTAACTCTACTCTGTAGGAAAACGCACTGAGACTTAAAACACCCCATTATGTAGGTAAACTACTACAGAAATATAAAAATGTTTTCCCATAGTATCAATGTGTACAGATAGAAAGGGTCTTCAGAAAGTCCACCGAAAGTGTGCGTTATGAAAAACTATGGATGGATTTCAAATTTTTTTGCAACCTAGATTAAATCATACTTTAATTGTACTTTCCACGAACTTTTTGAAATCCCCTAGTATTTGTGCCTAAATCCTATATCTAATGTTTATTGGCAATTGTCAAATGAACGTGCTTGATTTTTCATCCATGTTTACTGCACAAATCTTGTTTTATATCAGCTGATAGAAAGCAAAAAAAAAAAAGAAGAAGAAGAAAAAGAAAAGGAAAGAAGCCAAGCTCTGTGTTTTGATGACCAGGATGAATAATGAGGTATTACTGGCTAGGTCTGTGCCAGACATGCTGGGGAAAATGCATGCCCTTTTCATTTACTCCCAGGCACTAATGGCTTCAATAAAAGTAGCATAGCATTTAAGAGGACTAGATAATTAGCCTTGACGAAATGCAAGCCCAGAATTCTCATGAATGAATTAGCTCATCCCTACTCTGGACACTGAGCGTTTGCTTTCTCACTCGACATCCGAATGAGGACTTAGGAACAGCTGGAGACTGGAGTGACTGAAGCCAGGGGGTTGTCTGGGAAGGGCTTAGACGGGAAACACCAGCCAGTTAGGGTAATGCTGTTATATTGATGATGGTCTTAAAGGCACAGCGGTGCCAAGCAAAACTAGGGATTACAGAGAAAAGCCACGCTCCTATCTCTCTAGCATTAGGCACAGTTTGCAGCTGATTGAGATGCTGGACCATAGGCGGGATCGCAAGGGAGGTGTGCTGGGATGCTCTTTGGCATATTGGCTTTGGCATATTTTAAGCATATCGCACTTTTTTTTTTCTTTTTTTAGAGGTTTTTGTTATAGGGTGCATGCGCTCGCCAGAAAGACAGAGACAGAGAGACAGAAAGCAAGAAATTACCCCCCGGGGGGGATGACCATGCCGCAATCCCTTCTCCTCTATTCTCCTCTCGAGATCTTGGGGACACACGCACACGTGCCAGGTGCGAGTTTAAGCCACCGGGTCCGGGACTCGAACTGCGGTCGACTACATGGAAGTTCAGCAACATAGCCATTATGCTAACTGCTGGTCCCACACCGCACATTTTTAATGCAAACAAATGTATGGAGCACCTACTGTGTGTTCTAGTGTCCTGGGCCCAGCCCCTCCAAGCCCAGCCCAGGACACTGACACGTGGCGGTGTGCCAACCGTACCCCCTCATCCTGTCCACATACACGCCTTGAGGAAAAGATGGGGGCCATTTCCCGAGCACCACGTGCAAGCCTGGCCACCTCCCTGCCAGGACAGCTATGTACGTTGAAGTACGTTCCTAGCAAACGGACAGGTTGTGAGCTCTAACATCTGGTGTTACGTGGAAGAGCTGGGAGGCCTAGAACAAGCAAGGCCATGTGCATGGCTCATGTGGCTCAGACTTGCGGAGACCCCACTGCCAGAGACTCCACAGCTGTATCCTGTGTGGCTCCTGGGAGGAGCCTAGAAGCTGCAGGGGACAGAGGCAGATTTCAGCTCAATAAAAAAGTCTTCCATGGTTGGGCCAGGAGGTGGCGTGGTGGTTAAGGCACTGGACTCCCACGTAGTGGGTTGTGGTCTGTGGTCTCGACCTGGCGGCTTGAAGCTCATGCCGGCACATGTGCGTGCGCGTCCAAAACCTCAAAAGGAGAATGGAGGAGAAGGGATTGTGGTGTGGCCTCGCTGGAGGGTGGGGTGTCTCTGTTTCTCCAGTGAGCCCACATGCACTATAGCAAAAGTACCTAAAACATTTTTTTCATGGTGACAGTTGCCTAAGGTTGGAATGGATAGTAGTGAGCTCCCCGTCACTGGAGGTGTTTAAGTATAGGCGAGTCAGGAGAGCTGTAAACAGAACCAAGCATCAACAGCACACACACCTAGGCTCCTTGATCTATGGGTTAGTTCCACACAAGGGAATCTCGGTGTCAGTGAGGACTCAGTGGCAGTTTACGAGCAGGTGCCCTGGTATATGAGGTGCCCAGCAGTATATGAGGGGACTGTGTCCCCCAGGGGAGCATCAGAGAACTCACTACGCCCAGCCTGCACCTTTCCCCAACTGCAGGTTTCCCCAGGGCAGGGAGCTCTGGCTCTCAACTCCGTCTCCAGCTTCCATTGTCAGGGCACAGGCAAAGCTTCTGGCTATTGAAGCTCGGGACCCACCCCACACCTAAGGGTCTGCTTTAGCTTTCCGTAGCTGGAGGAACATCTCCCTTTTCTTTTTTTTGGAGAGGTTTTTGCTATAGGGTGCCTGCGCTCACCAGAGAGTCAGAGAGACAGAAAGAGAGAAATCACCCCCAGGGGGGATGGCCACGCTGCAATCCCTTCTCCTCCATTCTTCTCTTGGGATCTTGGGCACACACACGCACCCGGCGTGAGTTTAAGCCACCGGGTCCAGGACTTGAACTGTGGTCGACTACATGGGAGTCCAGAGGCATAGCCATTATGCTAACTGCTGGTCCCCTCTAACATATTCCTTTATTTATTTATTTGTTTGTTTGTTTTTTGAGAGGTTTTTGCAATAGGGCGCATGCACTCACCAGACAGACAGACAGAGACAGAAAGCGAGAAATCACCCCCCATGGGGGATGGTCACGGTGCAATCCCTTCTCCTCCATTCTCCTCTCGGGATCTTGGGCATGCACACACACGCGCCCGGCGTGAGTTTAAGCCGCCAGGTCTGGGACTTGAACCGCGGTTGACTACGTGGGAGTGCAGCGACATAGCCATTACGCTAACTGCTGGTCCCACATCTCCCTTTTCTGAGCTCACGGATGAAAGCACTCTTCCCGCTTCCTTTCACAGGTCAAATATAATATCAAATGCACTGGCCAGAGAGAGGCTGGAGTGCGAAAATGCGTTTTAATAAAACCCCATTGATTTTTGTGGGTGCAAGTCGAGGAGACGCACCTAAAGTGTTCCACCCCCTGCCACCTCCCCCGCGCCCTCTCCCGACCTACTCCGGGGCGGCCAGACATTGATTGGCTTGCTAGATAATAGATCGTGCCAGCTCTGGGGACCTCTGGGGACCAGCGGGAGCTGGGAGAGTCGCACGCAGCAGCCCGGCCCGAGTTAATCAAAGTCGCGACAGGCTGGGCGCGGAGGAGCTGCCGGCTGCGCAGAGCGGCGGCGCGGCGGCACTGCGTGGTTACTGACAGGTGCCGCCACGCCGCTCCCGCTCCCGCTCCCGCTCCCGCGCGCTATGTGGACGCGGCCGCGGCCGCGAGCCGGAGCCAGAGTCCAGGCTAATCCCAGCCGGCCGGCCCAGCCTGCGCTCCCCGGGCTGCGAGGAAGCGATGCCCGCGCCTGCTAGTCCGAGGTGAAGGCAGCCCGGCTTGCCTGGCCGCGCAGAGGCCGTCCTGTTCCGCCGGGGAGGCCATGCGCTAGGAGCAAACATGTATGGGAATTACTCGCACTTCATGAAGTTTCCCGCTGGCTTCGGCGGTGAGTACCTCGCTGCGGCTTCACGTGCGGACCTGTCTGCAGAGACCCAGAGGAACCGGGGTGGACGGATAACCGGGCTGGCGTTGAAATCGGGGAGCGCGTCTGGCTGAGAGGCATGGACGGCGTGAGAGAGAACGAGGGAGGGATGGTCCCTGGCCGAGCCGTCTGCCCGCCGGGACAGGAATATGGGGCTAGCCTGGAGAGAGTGTGTACACCACAGCTGGGAAGGGGTCTGGGCCAGAGGGCCGGTGAGAGCTTTGTTACAGCCGGCGTGTTTGTGGGGGTGTGTAAAGGGGAAAAGTTAAAGGGAAATACCACCGTGGACCTATGACTCAACTAGTAATGAGATAAAAAAAAAAAACACAACAAACGTGATTAGGACGGTTTTGCTTATATTGCGTGTCCCGGATACTTTGTAATAAGAGCGTGATTGTTTTACTTGGATGCAGATTTTGCTATAATTGGATTTTTAAAAAAGAAAACACAGCCCTGGAGTTGGCCACGTGTTTTCCTTCCTCTGTTTTCTTCCCTTTTGATTTGCTAATAATCCCTTCTCCCCTCCCCTGCTGCTGCCCCCAATTCCCTTGCAAAAGTCCTGCTGCCTCCACTCTGGGGGGTTGAGATGTGGGGGTGGAGGGTCCAGGTTCTTGGAACAGAGAACTGGTAAACAGAAGATCAAGTCCCCAAGCCAGGCGGGGCAGCTTGGTCACACTTCACAGAAGCTTCCAGAATCTGGGTCTGCAGGCTGCCTCAATGCCCTGGCACACCCGTCGGAGAGGTCCCTTGGTTCCGCAGCCGGAGCGCCTGGCCGCTAGCTCCCAATAAAGGAAGCAGCCCAACCGGCTGGCCTTTCACGTCAGCTGGGCCCCGGCTGCTCCTGTTCTGGGAGCCCAGGGGGAGTTTTGCGCTGTGGGTTCTGGAAGGCAGGACAAAGCAGAAATTCTTGCGAGGTCTTGAGAACTGAGACGGCCCCCCTCTCCCGTACTCCTCTGTGAGACTGAGAGCCAATTCGTGCCAGGGTTTGGGGCTGGAGCCTGCCTACTCCGCTGGGCAGAAGGTGCGGTGGGACAGCGCAGGGTGGTCTCCATCCGGAAGGCATCAGACGAGGGGCTGCTGTTCTTGCAGGGTTCGCTGGGCACAGGGCTGGGCACTGGGAATATGAATGGAAATGAGGCAGCTCTGTGGACCTGGGGAGTCTCAGTAAACACACATAGCAGGACCGCACAGGGCCACGGGAGCCACGTGGATGGTACGAGGAGGCTGCTGCTTGGACCGGGGGCCCTGGCGATGTTCCAGAGGAGATGCTCAGGTAATCTGGGCCAACCTGGTAACCGAGTGAGCGCGGTGGCCGACTCCGGGGCCTGGCCATTTGATCTTGGGTTGTAGTTGGAAGCTGGGTGTGGACAGCCTTCTCAGCCCCCGTCTCTGTCCCGTTCAGAGCAGACAATGTATTTTCCGTTGGAGTTGAGTTGTTTGAGGAGCACGCTTGTCCCCAGGCTCATCCTCAGCCGATCCCCCAACGTCTGTGAGAGTATGACTTCATTAATGCCCAAGAGACACTGGGACAGATGCGAGGGTCAGAGGTAGAAAGATTTAGGGAGAGAGTAACTGGAGAAGGCAGGTTGAGTTTACGGTTCCATCGTGGCTGCTTGCTGGGGACTTGGAATCTTAGCATCCCGAGGGGCCTTGAAGGGCATCTTGGACCTCTTTCTCGTTTTTCAGATGTGTAAACTTCCTGTAGGAGGCAGGAGCTAGCCCGAGGTTGTGTGGGGTTGAGTGGCACAGTGCTTTCAGAAAAGCCCCTGAACTCTAATTTATAATCTTAAAAAAAATTTTTTTTAAAGAAACGGAGAGAGAGGTTGGAAAAGTGAGCATGCAAGCCTCCAGATCCGGGACTCGAACCATGGTTGGCCATGTGGGAGTCGAATGCCTCAACCACCACGCCACCTGCTGGCCCCTTTAACTGATAATCGTATGGCTCTACTCTGATAGAGTGTAGAATGCATTAGAGATCACCGAGCTTGTTTCCCAGTTTTCCCACTTACTGGCTGTGTGACCTTAAGCAAGCTACTGAACCTCTCTGAGACTTTGCGTCTTTGTGTGTAAAAGGGGGTTTATAATCCCATCCTTAGAGCATGTCTGTGAGACTTAAATGAGTTAGCACATGAAAAAGCAGCTATAGTGTTTCCATACATTTAGTACTTCATATGGGCTAATACTTCATCCCTTCGGTTTTGCTCAGACACTAACATGCAAAGTAACTGGAAAACCAGATCTTACTGTAGTGCAGTGAGTGAAGGAGCTGGGCAAGCAAAATTAAGCCCGGGAAGGCCCGCGTATTTTGCTAGCTTAGAGGTTGGTGGCTGCGGGGCTCTGGGCTGATAAGCTTAGGTTTCAGGTAGACGGAAGCACAGTGGTGCAGGAATAGAAGAACTGATGTAACGCAGGGAACGAGAGGCCAAAGGATCACCTGGGTTGTTTAAAGGTCTCTCTTGGGGCCAGCAGGTGGCGTGGTGGTTACGGTGTTGGACTCCCACATGGCTGACCATGGTTCCAGCCCTGGACCTGGAGGCTTGTTTTCTCCTTCTCCCCACCCCCATCTTTTTTTCTGGTCAAGTTAAACAAATAATAATAACAAATAAAATGAAATAAAATAGTTCTTTTAGAAAAGGGTCTCTCTAATGCTACTTTTCCTAGAGAGGAGGATAGTTACTTGGTTACTCTGTTGCTGTTCCCATCGGGACTCGAACCATGGTTGGCCATGTGGGAGTCGAATGCCTCAACCACCACGCCACCTGCTGGCCCCTTTAACTGATAATCGTATGGCTCTACTCTGATAGAGTGTAGAATGCATTAGAGATCACCGAGCTTGTTTCCCAGTTTTCCCACTTACTGGCTGTGTGACCTTAAGCAAGCTACTGAACCTCTCTGAGACTTTGCGTCTTTGTGTGTAAAAGGGGGTTTATAATCCCATCCTTAGAGCATGTCTGTGAGACTTAAATGAGTTAGCACATGAAAAAGCAGCTATAGTGTTTCCATACATTTAGTACTTCATATGGGCTAATACTTCATCCCTTCGGTTTTGCTCAGACACTAACATGCAAAGTAACTGGAAAACCAGATCTTACTGTAGTGCAGTGAGTGAAGGAGCTGGGCAAGCAAAATTAAGCCCGGGAAGGCCCGCGTATTTTGCTAGCTTAGAGGTTGGTGGCTGCGGGGCTCTGGGCTGATAAGCTTAGGTTTCAGGTAGACGGAAGCACAGTGGTGCAGGAATAGAAGAACTGATGTAACGCAGGGAACGAGAGGCCAAAGGATCACCTGGGTTGTTTAAAGTCTCTCTTGGGGCCAGCAGGTGGCGTGGTGGTTACGGTGTTGGACTCC
Source organism: Tupaia belangeri chinensis (assembly GCF_000334495.1). Lineage (NCBI taxonomy): Eukaryota > Metazoa > Chordata > Mammalia > Scandentia > Tupaiidae > Tupaia > Tupaia belangeri. The sequence goes on along the minus strand of NW_006159530.1, from coordinate 4,807,330 downwards.
CACATGGCTGACCATGGTTCCAGCCCTGGACCTGGAGGCTTGTTTTCTCCTTCTCCCCACCCCCATCTTTTTTTCTGGTCAAGTTAAACAAATAATAATAACAAATAAAATGAAATAAAATAGTTCTTTTAGAAAAGGGTCTCTCTAATGCTACTTTTCCTAGAGAGGAGGATAGTTACTTGGTTACTCTGTTGCTGTTCCCATCTTGTTTGCCTGCACCAGTTCCGAGGAGACCAGAACGAGCAGCCAAAGGACTCTGTCCCCATTTCCCAGGAGGTAATGAGGGTGGTGGGAGAGGACACGGGGACCCGGGGCTCAGCCAGGACACCCCCTGCCCTCTACCCACCTTGCCCCAGTGCAGCACGTTGCCGCACTCTTCCCTACCGACTGGGTGCTCACCCCCTATGCTCTGTGTACCAGCAATGAGCAGAGGCTCCTGCGAGTTGTGGGAGACGCTGAGGAAGCAGTGTCACCTCAGGATTAGTGACCGTGGACCCGCTGGCCAGGCATCAGAGCATGGTCTGATGAGTGAACAAGAGACCGTCGCGCTGGCCCCTTGGTGCCCACTCAGCTGCAGCGTCCCCACGGGTGCCATGCTACCAGCTCCGGCCCTGCCCCGTGATGCCGAGTGAGGTCTTCTCGCCTCTCCCTCTGCCAAGTCCTGGCTTGCCAGCTGCTCAGTAAGAGGTTTGTTTTCCTGAGATGAGACAGTTGCCGCTTCTCAGAGGACGGCAAGACAAAGCCCGTAATCCCCCATCCAATTGTGCAGTAATCCTCCCGAGCAGGAGGGCAGGGAGAGGGCTCTCACCTCATCGCATCTGAGCTCCAGCTCACCGTGACCCCCGGCCAGCACCACCTCACGGGCCCTGACACCCCCAGGGGCAGGCGCTTTGGTCTTCATTATCAAATGGCTCATGTAGAGGAGGAAACTGAGGCATTGGGAGGTGAAGTCACCTGTGTAGGGACTCAGCCAGCAAAGGGCACAGCCAGGGATTGGAGCCCAGGCAGCTGGCCCCGGAGCTCTGTGAGCTGCGTCTCTGGGCTGACGCACGCGCTCTGGACGCTGGGGAGAAGCCATTGGTGGCTTCTTTTCTGAACCCCCTTGAGCATTGAACATACTTGAGCCTTGGGGTTGAATGGGATGTGCTCATGTGTGCATGCGTGTGTGTATACATATACTAGGACATACAAGGGGACTTTGAAAAGCTCGTGAAAAATTGCAATTAAAGTATGTGTTTAGGGGCCGGCAGGTGGCAGGGTGGTTAAGGCACTGGACTCCCATACGGCTGATCACGGTTTGAGTCCTGGACCTGGCAGCTTGCTTTCTCGTTCTCTGTCTCTCTCTCTGGTGAGTGCACAAGTCCTATAGCACATTTAAAACAATAATAGTAATAATAACCACAATTAAATAAAAAAGAAGGTAGGAGTTTGTTTTGGCACCCCAAGTTGAAACTCCTGTGTGGCGTTTTCACAAGATGCTTTCTCTGTGAAGTTTTTGGAGCCCCCACCCCCTCCGGTGTTTTTCCCCTCAGCAGTCATGTGGGCGGCTAATTGAGACCTACCATGTGCATAAATGCTTGGGGTTTACGAAGGGAAGAGCGACTGTTTATGAGATTTAGGAAGGAACATAACTTCATGTAAACTATCTCCTGAAACGTTTACAATCTCACCAAGCGCTGGAGGACCGAATAGCCGCTAGGGGAAGGAACGGCAAAGAACACGCCATGTATCCCCCACACCCTTCGCGCAGCTTCTGGTCTGCAGAAACTTAGCCAGCAGCCGTCGGGGACTGACCCCCAGGGCTCCCCAGGGAAGCTGGGCAGCTCAGTCCCTCCCCTTATCTGACAGCAGGAGACAGGAGACCCAGGGAACGGGAGAAGAGGGTTGCCTGAACACCTGGCTTTTGTGGGGCTCCTGAGGCTGACTCAGGCCCAGTTCTGTGATGCTCATGAAAGAGGAACACAGAGCTGATGTGTTTCAGGCGCCTGCTGGGTGCGAGGCCTGCTTCCAAGGGCATTGCCTGCCTCATCATCTCAAGGACCCTTGGAGGCAAGGCACTGTGGCCATCCCCATTTTACAGACAGGAAAGCGGAGCAGAGCGGTCGAGCAGACTGCCCAAGGCCACCCAGCTGCATGGAGCGGCGCCCGGTCCTCACCCAGGTGGAGAGCCGGCTGCTGCGTCTCCTTTCCACACGCTGGCTGCCGTCCGGGAGGAAGACAGGCTGGCAGGGTAGCTCCCGGGTCAGCCCCCCGGGGTGGAGCCTGTGGAAGACATGTGGAAGTACTCACTTCCTGCCCGATGCTCGTCACTGCTTCTGTGGGTCATAATGGGTCTTCACAGCCTGCTTCAGAACACGTGCAATTGCAGCCAGTGGATAAGCCGGCCAGGGATGGGTGGCAGGGGCTGGGCCTGTGACGGCGCTAACAAAATAAAAGGTACTCTCTGTTGGGACCAGCAGATGGTGTGACGGTTTTGTCATTGGACTCCCCCATGCTGACTGTGGTTCGAGTCCTGGACCCAGTGGCTTGAAACTCAGGCTGGGCACATGTGCATGGGTGCGTGCTCAAAATCCCGAGAGGGAGATTGAAGGAGAAGGGATTGCGGCATGGCCATCCCCCCTCGAGGGTAACTTCTTGCTTTCTGTCTCTCTCTGTCTCTCTGGCAAGAGCACACACCCTCTAGCAAAAATCTCTCAAAACAAAAACAAAAACAAACAAACAAAAAAACCTTCCTGAATTTAGTATCAGAGTTTGCAAATTTTCTGTGAAGAAAAGAGGACAAAGTTTTAGTGTACGTTTACACTCCTCAGCTTTATTTGGGTAATCTGTGCACAGCGGGACCCTTACCCGTGCTCTTCCACCAAGGCCTGGGGAGAGCACTCTCTGTGGGTAGGCCCCGCTGGCCCTCTCCCTGCACACAGGCAGCTCTAAGTGAGCTCAGGGAACCCACTTTGAAGACCACAAGCAACCACAGGCCCTGGCAGGCCCCTCCTGCTTTCCCAAGTGTCTTCCTCACCTATCGCTGAGGGGCGGACACTCTACCAAACTTTGGCAGTTCAGCCCAGGACAGGGAAGCCGGAGGTGAAGTCCTGGAGTCACTGCAGTCACTGGTCCCCCAGATTTAGTAGTTTTTTCATTGTTAGAGGCCCCATGGACTCGCAAACACGTGAGACAGAGAGAGGAAATACCTCCCCAACAAAATGTGTTCCTCTTCTCCCAATCTTCCTTTCCCGTGTACTCTGTGTTTTTCTAAACCACTGGGGCCAGGGTTTGAACCTCTGTCAGCCCTGTGGGATCAGCTTCTAGCACCTAACTGCTGCATTGTGGGCCAGTCCAGGAATTCTGCATGCGTGTTGTCCAGAGAGGACGTCTGCCTATTCTTTCATTTTTTAAAATAATTATTTTATTTATTTATTCATTCATTTATTTCTTAATTTGACCAGAGAGACAGAGGGTGAGAGTGAGAGAGAGAGGAAGTGAGAAAGCAAGCCACCAGATTCAGGACTCGAACCCTGGTCAGCCATGTGGAAGTGTCCAGTGCCTTAACCACCTCGCCACCTGCTGGTCCCGTCTGCCTATTCTTCAAGGGGCAAGCTCACCTGAGACAGGGCAACATGGAGTAAACGAGACCTGGATTCTCACCCCAGAGGGAGAACCGTTTCATTTGCTAAGATGATATTTTAACAAGTCCTTGAGACCAGGCAGAAAGAGGGCTATGCTGTGAGACTTCTAGCCCCTGGTCTCAGGCTGGTGACCTGGTGGCTTGTCCCCCTGGGTCTCCTCAACTGCAGTTGGCCGACGTGGAGACCCTTGCTCCCTCTGTCAACTACTCTAACCAGATGAGGTGGGATGGGGCAGCAAGGGTGTCTCGGTTGAAGATCAATTTCAAACTCCTGATGGGGTTCAGAATTAACACGCAGACTTAAAAAATTGTAAAGGCTGGGGCCAGCAGTTGGTGTGGTGATTAAGGCTCTGGACTCCCGTATGGCTGACTGTGGTTCAAGTTCTGGACCCGGCAGCTTGAATATCAGACGGGGGCACCAGCAGATGGTGTAATGGTTACGTTGCTGGACTCCCACGTAGTCCGTCGTGGTTCAAGTCCTGGTCCTAGTGGCTTAAAACTCATGCCAGGCGTATGTGCGTGCATGCCCAAAATCCCAAGAGGAGAATGGAGGAGAAGGGATTGTGGTATGGCCATTCCCCCCACCCCCCCCGGAAGGATCGTGATTTCTCACTTTCTGTCTCTCTGTCTCTCCAGAGAGCGCACGAGCCTTATAACAAAAATCTCTCTTAAAATAACAACAACAAAACACTGGGATAGGACCGGCAGGTGGCATAGTGGCGGGCGCTGGACTCCCACGTAGTTGACCGCGGGTCAGGTCTTGGACCTGGCGACTTGAAAGTCATACCAGGTGTGTGTGTGGCCATCAGCCCAAGGGGGTGACTTCTTGCTTTCTCTCTGTCTCTCCAGTGAGTGCATGTGCCCTGTAGCAAAAATCTCTCAAAGGAAGGAAGGAAGGAAGGAAGGAAGGAAGGGAGGAAGGAAGGAAGGGAGGGAGGGAGGGAGGGAAAGAAAGAACGAAAAGAACGAAGAAAGGAAAAGCACCCTGGGCGTATATGCGTGCTTGCCCAAAATCCCAAGAGCAGAACGGAGAAGGGGCTGCAGGTTGGCCATCCTCCGTGGGGGCTGGTTTCTCATCTCCCTCTGTCTCTCCCCACTCCCCAGCCGAGTAAATACGCCCTATGGCAAAAATCTTAACAAAAAAGAAAAGGCCTATGATCTGTAAAGCACAGAGCATTTATAAGAGGCCAGAGGAGCAGCAGAGAACGCTAATTAATAATCTGGGATGTTTCTTCTAGGCTGACTCATTTCTGTGACTCCACATCTCCTTGTGCCTCGGTTTCATTTTCCTGGCCACTAGTGTCATGGGGTAGCGGTCTCTGGGAGGGTTTAGGGGAACCGGGCAGGGTTAGAGAGCAGGGAAGGCACATCCTAGGCTGGGAGGGGGTGAACGCTGTGAGCCATGCCCTTTTGTGACACCGACTGAGCAGCTGTGTTAACGAGAATACAGGACCCAGCTCCTGCCCTGAAGGAACGTGACACGGGGTACACGCGCAAGCCTTTGCAGCACTCAGAGCTGAACGATGTCTGCGTCATTTTGGGGCCAAATTGAAGGGAATGGATCTAAAGAACGTATCATTTAGAACCCGTGAACAAATAATGTCTTGAACATTATCCAGTTGGAGCCGTGCACTAAGGAATAGCCTTCCCTATTTTAAGGTGACTGCTGTATTTTTTTTTCTTTTTTTTGAAAGGTTTTTGCTATAGGGCGCGTACGCTCGCCAGACAGAGATACAGAGACAGAAAGCAAGAAATCACCCCCCAGGGGGGATGGCCATGCCGCAATCCCTTCTCCTCCATTCTCTTCTCAGGATCTTGGGCATACACACACACGTGCCCTGTGTGACTTTAAGCCACCGGGTCCGGGACTCGAACCGCAGTCGACTACATGGGAGTCCAGCAACATAGCCATAACGCTAACTGCTGGTCCCCAAGGTGACTGCTGTCTTTAGGAGATGATCCATATTTGGAGGCTGGGGGAGCCTGTCTAATTGAGAAGTCGGGAGTAACAGGGATAGGGATGGAGGTCATGAACTTGAGGGTTGGCCGTGGGCAAAATTGATGTTCACGGACTTCAGGAACAGGAAGTGAGCTGGGCCACCCTCGCGAATGGCTCGCACACTCGCGGGAATTTGTCCTGGTGGGTTGACTCACGCAGCGTGCCAGTGTATGGAGCGGCTTAAAGGGCCAGGCGGCCAGCGTTCTTCGTAGGTTCCCGTACTTCTCGTTAGGGACAGCGCGCGCTCGCCTGCACCGGCAAGGGGTAGTTACAATTCGGTCCTGTGCGGAAAGGAGACGTGTAAGCAAAATGTCAGCAATGACATGCAGGAAGGTGGACAGAAGTTGGGTTAGACAGGACGGAGAGCTCAGGTCTGCACTAATTCATGGCCGGCCTTGAGAGGGTCACTTGTACATTCTGAACCTGGCTTCCTAACCTGTCCGATGGCCACAATTCTGACTGCAGAGTCTCCGAGTCAGCCGGACGCTTGAGTGAGATGGTGCTTCCAGGATGGACTGCTGTCCTGGGCTGAGTGGGCCGTGCCCAGCACGGAGCCTGGCACAGAACCGGAACCCCATGGACACTTCTGAGGCATATATTGATAAAGAGCTGTCTGAACCTAAGGCATTGAGTGGCAGAGGCTCTCAGCTTGGACTGGGAGCCGGAGGTCCTGTCATTTTGGCCCTGTGTGGCCTTGAGCGGGTCTCCCTCCCTCTCCGACGATTTCTCCATTTCTCCGTCTGTGAAATGAGGTGGTTTTTCAAGCCCTGCAAGTCTGGTTTCTAAACAAAAGCATTATGGGTTTATGAATTTGTGACATACTTCATTTGGAATGGTGAGTACATTAGTCATGGCATGAACTGGTTTGTGTTTGCTCATTCACAAAAAAAAAAAAAATTAAAAATAAAAAAATGATGGTTTGTTAAGCAAATAAGATGGTAGGAGGGATGTGAAGCCCATTTCGGGAGCCTTCTGTTTTCAAGCAATTTAAAAGCCTGGTGGAGCGTCATTAGCATATTAACGGGGTGTTAATTACAAAAGAGTCTTTTAAAGCAGGTTTTCTAAAATCCCCACTTAGTAACCATTAGCGTGTGGTACTGGAAACACAAACTATTCACGTGTGTTACTTAGAAGTAATGAAATTGTCATTTAAAAGTAATCTGCCAACTTGTCACGAATTTAGACTGATTTTTCCCTCAATTGATCCAAATGAGTGAAGTTTGGCTATAATTATAGATAATGCTAGTAATAATGAGGCTGATTATCAATCTCTCTCCCTGCTTTTCACTGCCTCCATCATCCCAGAGTTTAGAGGAGGGGGCGGTGGTGGAGGGAGAGGAGAGGATGAGGGGAGGGGGAGCCGGAGGGAGGGAGAGGAGGGGTGCTGTCTTCCATTCTCCATTTTCTGCCTCCCCCACCCCCCAGCTCTGAAGAAGCAACCCCCTGCCCTCACCCCAGCGAGCGGCCAGTCCCCCCTCCTTTGGGGACACAGGAGTCCTGGTGGGACTACACCCCCG
>NW_006159530.1:4786136-4800046 GCF_000334495.1 Tupaia belangeri chinensis | reverse complement strand
TTTTTGGAGAGATTTTCACTGTAGGGCGCGTGCGCTCACCAGACAGACAGAGAGAGACATAGAGACAGAAAGCGAGAAATCACCCCCCAGGGGGGATGGTCACGCCGCAATCCCTTCTCCTCCATTCTCCTCTCGGGATCTTGGGCACGCACACACATGTGCCTGGCATGAGTTTTAAGCCACCGGGTCTGGGACACGAACCGCGGTCGACCACATGGGAGTCCAGCGACATAGCCATTACGCTAACTGCTGGTTCCAGAGAAGGGCATATATTGATAAAGAGCTGTCTGAACCTAAGGCATTGAGTGGCAGAGGCTCTAAGCTTGGACTGGGAGCCGGAGGTCCTGTCATTTTGGCCCTGTGTGGCCTTGAGCGGGTCTCCCTCCCTCTCCGACGATTTCTCCATTTCTCCGTCTGTGAAATGAGGTGGTTTTTCAAGCCCTGCAAGTCTGGTTTCTAAACAAAAGCATTATGGGTTTATGAATTTGTGACATACTTCATTTGGAATGGTGAGTACATTAGTCATGGCATGAACTGGTTTGTGTTTGCTCATTCACAAAAAAAAAAAAAATTAAAAATAAAAAAATGAAGGTTTGTTAAGCAAATAAGATGGTAGGAGGGATGTGAAGCCCATTTCGGGAGCCTTCTGTTTTCAAGCAATTTAAAAGCCTGGTGGAGCGTCATTAGCATATTAACGGGGTGTTAATTACAAAAGAGTCTTTTAAAGCAGGTTTTCTAAAATCCCCACTTAGTAACCATTAGCGTGTGGTACTGGAAACACAAACTATTCACGTGTGTTACTTAGAAGTAATGAAATTGTCATTTAAAAGTAATCTGCCAACTTGTCACGAATTTAGACTGATTTTTCCCTCAATTGATCCAAATGAGTGAAGTTTGGCTATAATTATAGATAATGCTGGTAATAATGAGGCTGATTATCAATCTCTCTCCCTGCTTTTCACTGCCTCCATCATCCCAGAGTTTAGAGGAGGGGGCGGTGGTGGAGGGAGAGAAGAGGATGAGGGGAGGGGGAGCCGGAGGGAGGGAGAGGAGGGGTGCTGTCTTCCATTCTCCATTTTCTGCCTCCCCCACCCCCCAGCTCTGAAGAAGCAACCCCCTGCCCTCACCCCAGCGAGCGGCCAGTCCCCCCTCCTTTGGGGACACAGGAGTCCTGGTGGGACTACGCCCCTGAGTGGCCCCCAGCCCGTGGCTCTGGCTGCTGGTCTGCAGTAGAGGCCTAGAGCTGTCTGCTCATCAGCTGACGCTGCTTCTGTCCTGGCGTCCCACTGAGAGGCCTGGGCTGAGTCTTCAGGGCCCAAGCAGGGCCTTTTCTGCTACTGCTCTCCACTCTTGCCAGACTCCTTGATTTTCTCCCCAGCAAGACAGCAAGGGCTTCAGTAGCAGAGAAGGCTCCTATGAAAAGGTGTGGCTTCTACTTCCGCTCCCCCGGAAAACGTAGAGCTTTGCACTAGTGCCACGTCCGAGAGACCTTCCTGGCCGATCTCGGGGTGCCTTGTGCAGCCCACATGTTTATGCGAGAGTGCTTTTGAGGATGCTGGTAACAATTCAAATGTGAGAAGTGCTTGTGAGCAAACTGGAGTCTGAGTAGCTCCTGTGGGCAAGGAGCAGGGAGGAGGCTGGGCTGGGAGTGCCGGTGAAGGGAACCCAGCTGGACTCTAAATCCGGAGAGGCTACCATGAGGATGGGGAGCACCCTAGACAGAGAGGGCCAGAGTCAAGATCCCCAGAGAGGCCGCGTGCTGTGTGTGGAGGGCAGGGAGGGCTGTCTGGGGTGACTGCTGCCATGGAGGAGGGTCAGCCAGGGCCACAGAGGATGCAGTGCCCGCATGGGGAGGTCCCAATTTGCAACCTGAGACCTCCCTGTACTTGCCAGGCCGACCCTGGCTGGCTGAGGCTGGGGGTGGGTCATGGCATGGAGTGTCATTCTCTCTCTCTCTGTCATGGAGTAAATAAATAAACTTAAGAAGATGTTGCCGAGTCGTTCAGAACGGCGCACAGTGGGGCTGGTTTACCGTGCGGGTCTGCCACTCCCCCCAGACTCGAAGCCACTGTGCCCTTCACAGGCCACCTCCACCTGCATGAACCATTTGGTTTCTCGGTCTGCCAGGTGTTTAAAAAAATTTGTTTACTATTACGTATTATTATTATTTTAAATTTGCTATAGGGCACATGCACTCACTAGAAAGAGAGAGAAAGCGAGGAAGCAAGCTGCCAGGTCTAGGCTCAAACTGCTGTCGGCCATGTCCAGTCCAGAGCCTCAACCACCACGCCACCTGCTGGCCCCGTGTCCGCCGGGTTTCGCATGGTGCCATGGGGGTAGTGACAGCACCAAGCACACAGTGGTGCGGTGGGAGTGAGCTCCTGCGGGCACAGCGTCTAGGAGCATGCTGCTCAGTACCTGTTATTATCACCACTCTTCCTCAGCCGGGCGGTGACAGCTAAGTGCCTTGCCACATGTTCCTGGCTGGCCTCTGCCTGTGTGCTGAGGCCTGGGGGAGGGGGAGGGTGTGGCAAAGAAAGAGCAGGCATCTGAATATTCTGCAACTGTGGGGGTGCGGTTGTCCCCACCCTGGGGAGCTCCCTGACTTCCAGTGGAGGTCCTGATTGGAGAAACAGCAGTGCCTCTCTGGGCAGGTGGGCTCGAGCCACTGGGAATGACTCCTGTGAGTTCCCTTCCACCCTAGGAGGTAGTACTAGGGAGCAGACGGCCCTGGCCAGGAGCACGGGGTGGGAGCGCCCAGCCATTTGCTGGCCCTGGCCAGTCAGAAAGCCCGCGCTTGGCATTTCCCTCTTATTGGCGGAGGATGGGGTTGCTAAGCAACTTCCTTGCTTGGTGAGGATTCTGTGGTTCTAAGTACTGAGTTTTCTCTTCCTTCTTTCACTGTGCGTCTCTCTGTCTCTTTGTCTCTCTGTCTCTCTCTCTCACAGCATTTCCTTGTGGTTCTGATTAACATCAGGGACATAGATTGTTATGTAAATAACCTCTGCGGGTGGGCCAGCAGGGAGGTGTTTGTTGAGGTGCTGGACCCCACATGGCTGACCCTGTAGGTTGAGTCCTGGCCCCGGCAGCTTGGAAGACACGCTGGGAGCGTGTGCATGCATGCCCAAAAATCCTGAGAGGAGAGTGGAGGAAGGATTGCCCTGTGGCCACCCCCGGCCCGGGTGGTGACTTCTCACTTGCACTCTCCCTCTGTCTGTGTCTCTGCTGAGTACATGCCCCTATAGCAGTTTCCCTTTTTAAAGCAGCGGGTGTGCCTGAACTCTGCATCCGTACTAACTCACACTTCCTTGGTAGTCGACAAGTATCTGTGAGCGTCTCCCATGCTCCAGACACGGTCAACAGCAAGAGGGTGAAATTCGAAATGGGGCACAGCCGCATTCAGGAAGGGGGTCAGGCTGAACCTCAGTGAGGTCTGGGCACACCAGGGATGGGCTGGGTGGCCAGCATGGCGAGGGGCCCCTTCACTAACCGCTCGGAAAGCAACTGGTGCGTCCATACCAATGTATGGCAGCGGCTACCCCTAGCTGAGCCTTTGCTAGGCACCTGGCATTGGGCTAAGCCTTTTTAAATTTTATTTTTATTCTTTTTCTATAGGGCATGTGTATTCACTGGAGACAGACAAAGACAGATACAGAGAGAGAGAGAGTGGGAAATCACCCCCGGGAGGACGGCCACACCGCAATCCCTTCTCCTCTCAGGATTTAGGGTGCGCAAGCACACACACCTGTTGTGATTTTCAAACTGCCGGGTCTGGGACTTGAACTGTGCTGCCAGGCGTGTAGGATCCAGCACTTTAACCTCCTCATCATCTGCTGGCCCAGGCTAACTCCTGTGTGTACAGCATCTTCTCCTGCAGCGTCCAGGCCCAACGCAGTCCTGCTCCTCGCAACCTTTGCAGGGGAGGAAGGAGATAGAGCCGCTGCCCAGGCCAGCGGCTCAGGTGCTCCCAGGCGCCCTCCAGGTTAGGTGTGTGGGTCTCAGTTCATGCTGAGGAAACTGCAGTTCTGAGCATCACACTCCTTGCTCAAGGTCGAAAGGCACCAGAGCCTTAGAGCCTTACAACCTTGACAGGTGCACACACGAGCCCGGCGTGCCTTCCAGGCTGTCGAATCCAGACACCCTAACCACCACAGCACTGGCTGGAACTGTTTTCATGAGAAGTCCGTGTCCCTGTTGTTAACGAGAACCACAATCTGTGCACACAAATGGCTCTGTGTGTGTGTGTGTGTGCGCGTGTGCTTCTATCTTCAGAGCTCTCATCCCCTCCATAGACTTGCACCCGAAGCAGCTGCCATGCACAGGAGCTTTGGAATCACTGGGAGGCACTACACAGCTTCCCTTCACAGTTCTGGCTCCTGGGGACGCTCCCATCTTGAATTGCAGCTCTGGAATGCCAGTGGCTTCAAGGCCTAACAGACAGCTTGAAGATGACAGGGTCCCTCTGCAGGTGGGCCACACTCAGACCATCCCAGACCACCGCCACCCTTGAGTCTTGCTTTTCAATGCCTGGGAGCCTGTCCTGGCCAGTGCTCCTGAGGCATTAGAGCTGGGAAGGGTCTCTCTCTCTCTCTCTGTTTTTTTTGGAGAGGTTTTCGCTATAGGGCACGTGCGCTCGCCAGAAAGACAGCGAGAGACAGAGAGACAGAAAGTGAGAAATCACCCCCCCAGGGGGGATGGCCACACCGCAATCCCTTCTCCTCCATTCTCCTCTTGGGATCTTGGGCACGTACGCACACGCGCCCGGCATGAGTTTTAAGCCACCGAGTCCGGGACTCAAACCGTGGTCGACTACATGGAAGTCCAGCGACACAGCCATTACACTAACTGCTGATCCCGCTGGGAAGGATCTTAGTGGCTGTCAAGTGCTGCTCCTTCCTGGGAGGAATGAGGACCAGGCTGGAAAGGCTGTTCCTGTGTTGTCGAGAGCGAAGGACCATTGTGAGGTGGCCCTGAGAAGTCCGTTTTGATAAAATCCTTGCTGGGACAAACAGGACGAAGTCTCCACACCTGTGCGGAGGGCAGCTTATGTGCATGCTCCAGGAATCTGGGCAGTGGGCACGTTTGAGCAGCCCGAAGGTCAAGAGTGTTCAGGGTCAGAGAGCAGAGGCCAGAGGTCACCACACAGAGTGACATGCTTGGGGCCTGTCTCAGACTACTCCTGCTGCTCTAACCAAATACCGAAGACTGGGTCGTTTATAAACAATAGGCCTTTATTTCTCCCAGTGCTGGGAACGGGCAAGTCCAAGATGCCAAGAGATTCATGTCTGGTAAGCAAACAGAAAGGCTTACATAGTGGTGGCCAGCAGGTGGCGTGGTGGGTAAGGTGCTGGGCTCCCACATGTCTGACTGGTTCGAGTCCCAGACCTGGCGGCTTGAAAATCACTCTGGGCATATGTGCATGCCTCAAATCCCAGGAGCAAAAGGGGGGGGTAAGGAATTGCGATTGTGGTCCTCCCCCTTCAGGGGTGATTTCTCACTTTCCATCTCACTATCTCTCTATCTCTCTCTGGTGCCCTATGGCAAAAGCCTAAAAAGAAATAAGTCAAAGTTTAAGTAACTACTTGCAGGAAGGGAAGCTTATACACAAACTAGGAGTTCAATGACCATACACAGAAGGAGACAAAACTAAATGTAGAGCTGTTACTGTCTTTGAAGTTTGCCTTCGTACCACCCAAAATACCCCGCATCTCCGGCAGCCCTGGCCCCGTGCCTTGGGAACTTGGTGAATTTCAGTGTGAAGCAAATGCTGCACCTTGCCGGTCCCGTGCCAGGCCTGGTGCCAGCACTCCGGGGACACAGAACTGAAAGGCTCCGTCTCCCTGAGGTCCATTTAAAGCAGGACGGAGTGGACAGTTGCAGGGAAAGTCTCTGTCCTTCAGACGCTGGGCTGTGGGGAAGGACAGGTGAGTCCCTCGGAGTTCGCGCTCTCTGCCCATTGGGTTGGGGCTGGCTCCGACCCGACCCACTTCAGCTCAGTGACACTCACTGACCTGGTAGAACGCCACACCCTTGAAGGGCCTCAGGAGAGTCTAAAAGGGTTTTTCCCAGCCCGCGGCTGTCTGGGAAGAGTTCTTACTATCCTGGCCTGAGTCCTTGGGAGCTATCCTCTCCTCTCTCCTTCGGATGAACTTTCAGCTTGAAATCACTTCGTAATTGAGTCAGCGTGTGCTTCGCGATGTGCATGGCTCTCCGTCACCTTTGCTGTCCTTGAGAGCAAGCGCAGGAGACAGCAGGCTCCCAGCGGCAGGCAGCTTGAACCTCAGCTCGGCCCCTTACTAAGCGGATGGTACCAGCTACCGTGCTGGGGACGGGAAGCAGAGATGGATGTGGTTTTGCTCCCCATGTGCTGGCGAAGGCAGGGAAATCAACAGACACGGCGTAAGGAGTGCTGAGATGTGAATAAATACGGGGGGCTGTCAGAGGACAAAGGGTGTCAGACCAGAGCAGGAACACCAGGGAAGGCTTCCTGGAGGAGGTTAACAAGAGACTCAGACCTTGAGGCTGAATAAGAGCTTCCTCAGTGACGGAGGTGGGGGCAAGTTATTCTGCAGCTGGGAGCAGCATGGGGGTGAGACCGAGCCTTGTCCTCTTCAAAGGTTTCTGCCATAGGCTGTGTGCATACGCCACTGGAGAGCGACAGAGAGGAGAGTGAGAAACCACCCCTGCCACGCCTCATACCTTCTCCTCCATTCTCCCCCGGTGTTCGGTCAACCATGTGGGAGTCCAGGGCCTTAACTACCACATCACCTGTTGGCCCAAAGTTCTCTCATCTGCAAGAGGCTGGGATGATCTTACGGGCCTATTGCCATGAAAAGAGCTAATTTAGAGGCCAGTAGATGGCATAATGGTTACGTTGGACTCTCGCGGTTCCAGTCAACTGTGGCTTGAGTCCCAGACCTGGTGGCCTGAAACTCATGCTGGGCATGCGTGCGTGCCCGGAATCCACAGAGGACGGTGGAGGGGAAGGGACTGTGGCGTGGCCATGCCCTGGGGGGTGATTTCTCACTCTGTCTCTCTGTCTCTTTGTCTCTCTGTCTCTCTCACACACACAGAGCCAACGTGTGGAAACACAGGCTTGTTTGTGGGAACCCCTTGGCCACCCCCTGCAAGACCACAGCCTGTGGCTCCCCCTCGGTGTGGCACTTAGAAGTGGGTCTCGGGCTCTTTACCAGGCAGCTGTCCTGGATCGCCAGAAACCCCGCAGGCTGGTGATGGAAGGTCGTGGCTCCCTTGGGCATGGGAAGAACCCCCTCCTACAAGTTGCCCTTAACTATTCTAGCCATGCTCCGAGAGAAACCGTCATCAGAGGAGAAGCCGAGTGGCGTTGTTTGATTTACTCAGTTCACAGCAACCCCCAACAGTGATTCTTTTATGAAAAATAATGGGGCCAGCAGGTGGCATGGTGGTTAAGGCACTGGACTCTCACACAGCCGGCCCCAGTTTGAGTCCTGGACCTGGCGACCTGCAAAGCATACCAGGAGTGTGTGTATATGCTCCAAATCTCAGGAGGACAATGAAAGAGAAGGGACTGTCACGTGGCCATCCCCCTGGGGGGTAATAGCTGTTTCCCAGTCACTGTCTCTCTCCGGTGAGCCCACATGCCCTGTGACAAAAAACTTAAAAAACAAACAAAACATGTTTTTGTCTCATTTGGAGGCACCCAAAATTTTAGTTGGCCAATTATATATTATATATGTGTGTGTGTGTATGTGTGTATATATATGTATATGTACATATATAATATATGTAAAAGAATAAAGGATAAGGCTTACAGAAGTATTTTAGCTTGTAAGAAGGGCATGAACTAACTTTGGAAGCTTTCTGTATACGTTTCTAATGCGCTGTTAGTACGGACTATCTGAGAGGTAGCTGAACTCTGTCCTCCAACCAGAATCCAGAGATTTGGAACCAGAAGTGGGTGGGGCCAGGCCAGGACCCGCCCTCTGTGCCCTGTCTGAATCTGCTCTGCGCTCTGCGGCCTCTTTCACCTGTGCGCCTTCTCCCTGCAGGCTCCCCCGGCCACACTGGCTCCACGTCTGCAGCCTTGTCTACAGGGAAGCCGATGGACAGCCATGCCAGCTACACGGACACCCCCGTGAGTGCCCCAAGGACCCTGAGTGCGGTGGGGCCCCCGCTCAACGCGCTGGGCTCTCCGTATCGAGTCATCACGTCCACCATGGGGCCTCCGTCAGGCGCGCTTGCAGCCCCCCCAGGCATCAATCTGGTCGCCCCACCTAGCTCACAGGTAGGTCCTCTTCCTCTCCGAGGTCTCCCCAGCCGCTCCACCCAGGCTGCCCCTGGAGCGGACCTATGCTTACTGTGGGGTCGAGCAGTGGCCGGACTGCAGAGCCCTCATCAGCTGGGTCCTCAGGCCGTGTCTCCCGTGGTCTAGGAGACCAAAGGAATCTCCTCATGGTTTCGGTGGACCCCCTTCATTCACCTCAATTCAGTAATATGAGGGATCCTCAAAATGTTTATGGAGAATGGAATTCAAGCTTAAGTTCATTTTGGAACAAAACGTCTTGAATCCATGTATCATGTTTTCATAATACACATTTCCACGAACTTTCTGAAGGCCCTGCCTAAACATTTATCCAGCCAACAAAGTGTGCTGCATGTGCGCGTTCAAGAAATGCAGAAATGGTCAGGACAGGGTCTTTGCTTTCCAGGAGCTCACGATCGAGAGGGCAAACAGGCAGGGAAGACACGTGGAAAATCTAGAACAAGGCAGGCCGCTGCCTGCCGACTCAGAGACTGTGGGGAGACGAGGAGGACACTAACTCTGAACGCCTTCAGTTGTGGGGGAGAAGCACGGGCGTGGAGTGCTGGATGCTGCTCTGCGGACTAGGAGGTGTCTCAGCCTTCACATCCTCCCAGCAGGTGGTGTGGTGGTTAAGGAGCTGGGTTCCCACATGGCCAGCCACGGTTTGAGACCCTGTCTTGGCAGCCTGAATATCATGCAGGGCACGTGTGCACGCGTGCACAAAATTCCCAGGAGGAGGACAGAGGGGAAAGGATTGTGATGTGGCGGTCTCCCCCCACCCCACGGGGGTGATTTGTTGCTTTCCCTCTCACTTTCTCTCTGTCACTCTCCTCTCCAGTGAGCTCACATGCCCTATGACAAAAACCTTAAAAGAAAAAACAACAACAAAAAAAACCCACAAAGATCTTCATCTTTCCCCTGCTGTAATGGTTGGCTATTTGCTACGCTGATGCTGCATAACAAACAGTCCCGTCGTGACTTACAAACACAGCCATTTAGCTTCTCACTCACGAGTCTGCGTTAGGCTAGAATGGCTCCATTAGAATGATGGCTGAGCTGGGCTCGGTTGTGACCTCCTCATGTCCCAGAGTACAGGAGCTGTAGTGACCTGGTGCGTGCTTTTCTCAGGGTGACTCACAGAGGTGCAAAAGGCCAAACGGATCCAGAAAGCGCAGTGAAGTCCTCGCTTGCATCATGCCCGCTAACACTCCGTCAGTCTAAGAAGGCCCCATGGCTGCTTTAGTGGGAGGTACTACGATGGCACAGCACAAAGGACATGAGAAACTAGGAGCCACAGTCCCATCTGCCACCCCGTCCTCTCTCGTGTGTAGCAGCCAGGGCCCCTGCTTCCCCAGTCACCAGCACGCTTCGAGGCAGGATAGGCAGGTCCTCGAGACAGTCAGCTTTCGGGGTCAGCTTTTCTGGGCCCCTGGCGTCCAGGTATTGGGTAAATCCTATTCTGGCCGTTTCTGTGAGTGTTTTCGATGACATAAACATGTAAATGGGTGGACGGAGTAAAGCAGATTGCCCTCCCCATCATCGAGAGGCCTCACCCCGTTAGTTCTCTGCTCGCCTGAGGAAGGGAAAAGTCCCCTGTCTGACGGCCTTAGCATCGGGATGCCATTCTCTTCCTGCCTTCAGACATGAACCGAAACTTCGGCTCTCCTGGGTCTCAGGCCTGTGGCCCTCGGGTAATGCTGCAGGCTTTCAGCCTGCCTCCTCACCCTGTGGACCCTGGAGCTTGTCAGTCTCCATAATCGTGTGAGAGAGTTCCTTACAATAAATATCTTAGCGAGTAACATATATACACACATACATGTATCACACACACACGCGCGCGTACATGAAGGCACTTCAAAAGTCTGAGGAGGAGCCCCCAGGTGGCATGGTGGTTACAGTGCTGGATTCCTACATAGATGACCACAGTTCGAGTCCCAGGCCTGGTGGCTTGAAAAATCACACTGGGGGCATTTGTGTGCATGCCCCAAATCCTAAGAGTGGAGGAGAAGGGATTTCAGCTTGGTCATCCCCTAAAGGGGTAATTTCTCACCTTCCCTCTTTCTGTCTCTCTCTGCAAGCACATGCATCTTGTTGTAAAACAAAACAAAAAAGTTTGTAGAAAACAGGATTAAAATATAAGTTTATTTTGGTGCAAAAAATTTTGAAATCCATTCGTGTTTTTTCCCATAACACGCATTTTTCACAAACCTTTTCAAGTCTGCGTGTGTGTCCACACGTACGTGCGTATCCATGCACACATGCCTCCTGTGGGTTCTGTTTCTAGCACACTGATTAATACAGCCCTGAAGACTCCTTTAAATTTAGAGTTTTAAGGAAGAGGAAGGACTCCCTGGTGTTAGCATTTTCTAAGACTACAGAGAACTGTGGAAACAGCCTGGAGTCTCTTCAGAGAAGCCTCACATTCTAAGGGTCTGAAAGCAAAGTCATGCGGAGTCACAGAATTTTATAGCTAGTAAGGATTTCAAACATGCATCACTCCATGATTAGAGAAGTTCGAGACATGCACAGTGACTCTAGTGTCGGGACTACAGGAACTGGGGACCAGGCAGGTACACAGGTGGGAATAAATCAGCAGGCTGGTGGGGACTGTGGGGAGCTGCTCCATCCCCTTGAAGCCATTCAAATTCAAAGACTTTTTTATTTTGGGAGAGAATTTTTGCTATAGGGCACGTGCGCTCACCAGAAAGAGAGAGAGAAAGCGAGACATCACCTCCCAGGGAGGATGGCCATGCCACAATCCCTTCTCCTCTATTCTCCTCTCAGGATCTTGGGCACACATGCACACGTGCCCGGCGTGAGTCTAAACCACCGGGTCCAGGACTCAAACTGTGGTCGACTACATGGGAGTCCAGCAACGTAGCCATTATGACAACTGCTGGTCCCACAAAAACTTTTTTTCAGGTCATAGGGGGCAGGGGTTGGCAAGAGACAGTGCCCCCAGCAGGGTCTTCACCCTGAGACCCACTCCCATCCTCAGCCGGGGATGGATTACAGGCACTCGCACACATGCCCACTGTGGACAGGGAGGCCTCGGGACTGGAACTCAGGACCTCCCTATGTGGCTTCAGCACCGTGGAGCCTCGTGTAACCCCTGCACCACTGTGGCTGCTGTTGAATGGGTCGCACTTGGCTGGCCGTCTTTACCTCCGGTTCTGATTTCACGGTCCTCCCGTAAGACCCTTTCTAGGCTCCCCGTCTGAGCCCACAGGGATCCTAACAGCCTCATGCTGTTAGAGTCCTCATCCCACCAGTCAAGTAGTGAGACTCAGGGCCGAGCGACGTGTCCACCCGCACCCAGGCAGCCACCCGCAGTCACAGCTCTGTAGGGTGCTTGTGACACTGTGCTGCTCTGATGCTGCAATGTAAGTGGACTTAAACAGCACCCCACATCTTCCCCTGGGCTAACCTAGGACCGGGCAATGATACCCGGAGCTCCGGAGCCCCGAGAATCCCATTGGGGAATCACCCTGCAAGTTAAGAGAGATTGCAGCTTAGGCCACGCCCACCGCCGTGATGGGCAGGGTTGTGATACCGCTTCAGAAAGTGCTTTGTGCTTTCACCTTCTATCCCGTGAAGGACGAGAGTCTCCAGAGAGGAGAGTCCAAGCCAGCAGAAGGAGTCCCTGAGGTCCTGGGAGGCAAGTCCAGCTTTGCAGAGGGTGGTGTTCATCCAGAGAGCCATCCACGGGGACCTGCTGTGCCTCGGGTGTGACCTGGCACTGTCCCGGACTGGGGGACTAAGGTGGCCCAGTCTGTACCGTCCTGGCAATTGCAGTGCAGCAGGAAGACAGGCAGAGCGAAGGAATGGCCGAGCGTGGAGCGCTGTCATTCTATCTATGAAGAAAGTAGGCGGGGTGAGGTGAGAGGGACAGGGTCTGCAGTAGGAAGTGGGCCAGGGACCGACCCTCTGAGGCTGCTTTTAGCAACCATGCCGGAGTCTGAGTCTGACCAGTGACTCGGTCTTCAGAGCCGTGAGAGTGGCAGAGCCGCTATTCCTGGACCGAAAGTCTGTACAGAGGGATTGGGGTTGAAAGGTCAGCCGAGCACTCTGGGGCTGGCCAGCTGGGCTGCGTGCGGGGCCCAGGCCAAGTCTGGCTTTGGGGAGCTATATTAAGCTTGCCAAGCGCTGGGGAAACTCAGCGGCTGCAGCCACCGAGCAGTGTCCTGGGCTCAGGCTCTGGAGTCCCACGGCAGCAAACTTTGTCCACTGGACACGGTGACACGGGACAAACAGCCCCAGTGTCAGCCACGGTCCGTCAGACTCCAGATACCCCGGGCAGATCTTTCCCGTGCACCTGCTGCTGGTGCTCGGGACGGCCGGGTGGAGCTGGTGACCGAAGCCTGCTCCTCCCGTGACCTGGGCCTCGGGTGAGTCCGATTCGGGGTGTGCCGAGGTGGGGGCAGGCCTGGACTCCAAGCTCTGTCATTCCCTGGTTTGAGCTTCCCTTTCTGCGCTGTGGGATTTGGGGTTCAGGACTGAAGGGACAGAGCTGGTCTGGTGGAGGCCGGGCCGTGCAGCCTTCTGTAAATGTGTTTCTGTTTCACTTTTTTCTCTTATAAGGCTACAAATACATGCCCTGACTACTCTACAGGGATTTTTATACTGTCAAAGGAGACAAGGACTTGAAAAATCACTTTTTTTTTTTTTTTTGCTATAGAGTGCATGCACTCACCAGAGAGAGAGAGGGAAAGTGAGAAATTACTCCCCAGGAGGGATGGTCACACCATAATCCCTTCTCCATTCTCCTCTTGGAATTTTGGGTACAGGCACACACACCTCACATGATTTTCAAGTCACCAGGTCTGGGATTTGAACCAAGGAATCAGCCATGTGGGGTCCAGTGCCCTAATTTCCACACCACCTGCTGTCCTGAAAAATCACTTACGCAGGTGGTATGGTGACGACGATTAGCCACTCGTTCCCAGTGATGTGGGTTATACACCTGGGCGGTCATTGACTCGCGTGTACCGCGGTGCTGAAAAGCTTTAGAGAAGTTCATTTCAACAAAGCCCATTGCTCTGGGCCTAGATGCCCTGTCAGATTCGACCTGTGCCCTGAGGAGCAGTCAGGTGGGGTGAGCAATATCCAGGGAGACTGCATCTGTGGCTGGGAAGATGTTTATGCACCTTTAGGTAAAGCGACCTTGGCTCTGTGTATGAGTCTGAGTGTGAATGTGGTGGCTGGGGTGCTGTGTACCTGTCGGGCGGGGTCTGCCGGGTACCTCTTGGGTGGGGTGGGGTCTGCCGTGGACCTGTCGGGTGGTGTATGCCGTGGACCTGCCGCACGGGGTCTGTCATGGACCTACAGAGCGGGGTCTGCCATGTACCTGTCGGGTGGGGTCTGCTGCGTACCTGTCTGGTGGTGTCTGCTGTGGACCTGCCGGGCGGGTCTGCCATGGACCTGTGAAGCGGGGTCTGCCGTGTACCTGTTGGGCAGGGTCTGCTGTGGACCTGTCTGGTGGTGTCTGCTGTAGACCTGCGGGGCGGGGTCTGCTATGTACCTGTCGGGAGGGGTCTGCCGTGTACCTGTCGGGCGGGACGGAGTCTGCCGTGGACCTGTCGGGCGGGACGGAGTCTGCCGTGGACCTGTCGGGGCGGGTCTGCAC
>NW_006159530.1:4775055-4786050 GCF_000334495.1 Tupaia belangeri chinensis | reverse complement strand
TGAGCCCTGCTCTCTGACCTGGGTTTTGACCCTGCTCATTGCTGCCCTGATGTTTATTGATCAATGAGTGACTATTGTTTTTAAGTGTATTTCTTCTGAGTGAGAGCGTCCAGTAGACAGGCACCCTGCAGGGCCCTCGCACTGCAGTCCACCCGCCGCCAGTCCAGGTCACGGGCAGACGTGTAGCTGGCATGATCAAGATGGCCCCAGGACTGAGCCCAGGTCTTTCTCCCGTGGGGTCCAGTTGCATTGCTTTTGGGCTACACCTGGCCCTCACAACTGAATTCCTATCCTCGCAAGTCTGTTGTGCTTTTATGGAGAATGCTCAGATAAATGAAAATCGCAGACCATTAAGATCATTTAGTCTGACGATTAAAAAAATAATGAGCCATAGCATATTTTCTCCACACGGAAGCTTCTCTGGAAGCCAATGTACCCACCAAATAGGAACAGAGCCGGTGGAGCTGGTGACGGGAGATGGGGAGCCTCGCCCTCCCTGCGTAACCGCGCTCACTCCAGGGTTGAACCGGCGATTCGCCTGCAGTGGAGAGGCTGGGTCAAGACTGCGCAGCAAGGAGGTGGGTGGCCGAGGCCCATGACTCCCCCTCGCGGGCAGCCTAACTAGGTTGAAGAGAGCTACGGAGAGGGGTCTGCACCCTGGGCCGGGAGCACCTGCCTTTGGTGTCGTACTTCAGTGAAGGCGGAAGTGTAGGAGCTGATGTTCTGTGACAGCTCCAGGAGCAGCTGAGAAAGACTGGGTCCCTGGCTGGGCCTGCCATTCCCAGCCGGCAGGTCGGCTTCTATTCTGTTCTCAGGAGCGCCAGCTCGCGTGCAGCAGCGGACCAGAGGAGCTGCGTGGTGAACCCTGGCTCCAGAGTGCTCATTTCAGCAGGGCTGCTTCTAATGAGACAAGACAGCTGGGGCCGGGGTCTCAGGGGCCAGGCAGCTAATGGGTTTGTGCTCCGATGGCTGCCTTCAATCTCATCTGCCATTGCTCGGAGTCCACACAAACCCCGAGCCCGCTAGAGAGAGGGCCAGAGAGCATCGGGCCTCCTGTCCAGCTGCGCCTCCCTCTGCCATCTGGACTCCTGCAGAGGAGGCGTGTAGGAGAGGGGCTGCTGGCTCAGCCCAGGGAGAGGGCTCCCCCAAACCAGTCTGCTCCTCCAGAGGCTTCTGGCCAAACAGGTGCGGCTCTAAGCTGCCAGGGCAGGGGAAGACTGAGCTCTTCTGCCGCCCGAGGCAGACGGGATGCTGTAGAGCCATAGACTGGTAGCCAGGAGCCCCGGGTTCTAGCTCCAACCAGTTAGACCTGGCAAGGTGCCCACCTGGTGCCTGGCAGGTGCAGTCACCTAGATCTTTCCTCAGGCCGCCGCCCGACTGCTTCACTGAGGCGGAGTGTCAGGGCGGCACTCCTCTGCTGTGACCACGGGTGGCTCCGTGTTGCCTCTCAGACCAGCCGTTCTCCCAGCCAGGCTCAGCGGCCTCCGGGCTCTGGTGCTGCCCACAGCTCCCCGCCCCACCTGGGCACATTCACTCCACACACCCCTCGGCTTCCCTCTCGGCACCTTCTGCCCGTCACGGGACCATCCAGATCCCACTCCCCCTTTTTATTTTTTTTAAGAATTATTTTATTTAACTTTATTTATTTGTTTATTTAAATTTGACCAGAGAGGGACAGAGTGAGAAAGAAAGTATGCATGCGAGAGAGAGTGAGAAAGCAAGCTGCCAGGTCCGGGACTTAAACTGTAGTCGGCCATGTGGGAGTCCAGCACCCTTAACCAGTTTTTTTTTTTTTTTTTGAGAGTGTTTTTTTTCGTAGGGCGTGTATGCTCACTAGACAGACAGAGACATAGAGACAGAAAACAAGAAATCACCCCCCAGGGGGGATGGTCATGCCGCAATCCCTTCTCCTCCATTCTCCTCTCGAGATCTTGGGCATGCACGCACACGCGCCTGGTGTGAGTTTTAAGCCACCGGGTCCGGGACACGAACCACGGTCAACTATGTGGGAATTCAGCTACACAGCCATTACGCTAACTGCTGGTTCCCAGCACTCTTAACCAGTTTTGAAGGTTGTCAAGTCCCAGCTCAAAAGCCGTCTCCTTCGGGAAGTCTTCCCTGTTTTCAGTAACATGTCTTTTTTTTTTTTTTGCCGCAGGGCACGTGTACAGAGAAACAGAGAGAGACAGAGAGAAGGAAAATGAGAAGTCACACCCAAGAGGGATGGCTGAGCTGCAGTCCCTTCTTTGGGGCTTTGGTCACGTGTACCTACTGCCTGAAGTGGTTTTCAAGCTGTCGGGTCCAACGCTCGAACTGCAGTCAGCCATGGAGAGGTCCAGTGCCTTAACCACCACACCACTCGCCGGCTCCCTCCAAACTGACTTTTACTCTCACTAATCGCTAGTTCGTTGCAGCAATACCTGATCGTTTTTTCTTTTTAAAAAAATCTTCCTAGTATTTCTTTTTCTTTATTCATGACAGAGTGTGTGCATGCCCACGTGAGAGTGAGAGAGAGGAGCACCCTGCCCTGGTCTGGTCGCGCAGTGACCCCCTTCCTTCAGTCCCCCAGCTCACCAGATCATGGCCCTTGTGCACATGCCTGCTGTATTTCAGGCTGACCGGGCCAGGGATTCAGATCACGGGCGCCACGTGGGATCCAGCTTCTCTTGGGCTGTGTATTCCTGCGGCGTGGAGCCAGCCTCTGTGGAGCTCCTGAGTGGAGAAAGGGATCACTCCCTTTAAGGCTTGATGTTCTCATCTAGAAAGCAGGAAGGCCTCCTGGCTCGTCGTGGGGATACAGCAGGAAGAGGGTGGCCCTTTGGAGACCCAAGTGATGGTAGAGCCTCCCTATTCCTGTGACCGCTCTTGTCCAGGTCAGAAATTGGGACAGAGCCATGGCCAGTTGGAGGACTCCCTCTGGGGTCATCTGACCTAAGAGCATCAATTTCACGGGGCAGATCCAGGTGCTAATCTCTTTTCTTTGAGGCACTTAGGAAATTTGTTGTCTGAATTCGCGCTGACAGCAATCATGCTGCACCAGCGAGTCTCAGCCCTGGCTGTGTGTCGGCATCAGCTGCTGAACGTGAGGGGATGCCAGCCTGTAGGCCCAACCTTGGCCCGCTAAGTCGGAGGTCTACAGGGGTCCCAGGCATCTGCTTTTATTTATTTATTTTTTGTATCTGCTTTTTCTTTTCTTTTTTTGGGGGGAGGGAGGAGAGGTTTTTGCTACAGTGCGTGTGGGCTCGCCAGAAAGACAGAGAGAGATAGAAAGCGAGAAATCACCCCCCAGGGGGGATGGTCACGCCACAATCCCTTCTCCTCCATTCTCCTCTCGGGATCTTGGGCATGCACGCACATGCGCCCGGCGTGAGTTTAAGCCACTGGGTCCAGAACTTGAACCGCGGTTGACTACATGGGAGTCCAGCGACATAGCCATTACACTAACTGCTGGTTCCCTGCATCTGCTTTTTCAAAGCTCCCCGGTATGGTATACGTCTGGAATGAGAGCCATCACACTGCACCAAAACTGAATAAGAAACTGGATGGCTGTGCCAGCTGTCTTACCGGTAGGGGCTGGGAGGGTCGTCTGTCACCTTTAGAGGGATTTTAGAACGTTCATGGAAGATGGGGTTAAAGTGCCAGTTTATTTTGGTACAAAAGAAAAAAATTGAAATTCATGCTTCCTTTTTCTTTCTTATTTTTAGAGAGAGGGATTTTTGCTATAGGGTGTGTGCTTGCCGGAGAGACAGACAGAGACAGAGAGACAGAAAGTGAGAAATCACTCCCTCCCCGGGAGATGGCCATGCCACAATCCCTTCTCCTCCATTCTCCTCTCAGGATTTTGGGCATGTACACACACACACACACACACACACACACACACACACACGAGTTTTAAGCCACCAGGTCTGGGACTTGAACAGTGGTCAAGGATGTGGGAGTCCAGCCATGTAACCGTTATGCCATCTGCTGGCCCCACTGCTTCATTTCCTAACACTCATTTTCTATGAACTTTTAGAATACCCCCTTCCCCGTGTGTATTTTCATCCATTATGGAAACTAATTCTTAAAAATTCCTAGCGAATTTTGGGGCCAACTGGCAATATGATGGGTAAGGTGCTGGACTCTCACTTGGCTGACCACAGTTTGAGTCCTGGACTTGAGTCCTGGCTTAATTTCTCACTTTCTCTCTTTCTCTCTCTGGTGAGCAGATGTGCCCTATACCTAATTAAATAATAATAATAATAATAATGATAATAAATAATTCAAAAAAATCCTAGTGACTGTTTTTTTAGAGAGTATTTTTTTTTTTTTTTGCTATAGGGTGAGTGTGCTCACAGTAGACATAGAGACAGAAAGAGAGAAAGTGAGAAATCATCCCTCCAGGGGATGACCACACTCTAATCCCCCCTCCTCCACTTTCCTCTCGGGATTTTAGGCATGCATGCATACCCACCTGGTGTGAATTTCATACCACTGGGTCCAGGACTCGAACATGCTTGGCCACGTGGGAGACCAGCCCACAACCACTGTGCCACTGCTGGCCCCCAGCGACTTTGATTTTAAAGCCAGTACTGAAGGCTGAGTGTCGTTTCTTTCTTGTATCTCAACATTTAATGCAGAGCCTGTATGCACCTCCACTGCTCAATGCTAGCGAATTCGGAGGGACCTGGCTCAGCTCTGTTGGAGCTGATGTTTTATGAGTGTCCTGTCCCAAAAGCTTTGAGAAGAGGAGAAAATCTCACCTGGGGTTCAGTCTGAGAACTGCAGTCGCTTCAGCTAGCAATCCGGTGTAAAATGCAGGCTGACCACAAGGTCAGCGGGCCTCTGCATCAACCCCAGGCACTGTCCAGGGGTCTCTCCTGGGCCCGGAAGTCGGCCATGCTGTACGCCACCTTCATGCCAGCAGGAACTGTCGTCGGCGTCTTCGTTACTGTGCACGGCTGACTCCGCAAGGCCACTGTGCGTTTCTGAAGGAATGAAAGGCACACCTCCAGGTTTTACGTCTCTTTTCCTAGAATGAATGTTCTAGAATGCTGCTCTATGCCCGTGGGCACTGGGAAACATTGCTGACTGAACAGCTGGCTCTTATGTTTTCTGTGGTGGATGCAAAGCCCTTAGCAGCCTCTTCTAGGAGTCGCCACAGCAGCGCTGGCTGTGGAGGGGGGAGGTTAAGGTGCACGCACGACAAGGCACGGGCATAGTTCATGTGTTCTGCCACCCAAAGCTGCCTGGTCCCCTGGCAGGCCCTGGGGAGGAAGGGCAGACATAATTCCTGGCCCTGCATGTTTCATGAGAAGATCGTCCATTAGTTACAAACAAGTTCAAAACCTGCTTCGGAGGGACCAGTGGGTGGCCCTGTGGTGAGGCCACACTGCAGTGCTGGACCCATGTGAGAAGCTTCTGGGTTTGTGTTGTCAGTCTCCCATGATCCTGACTGGCTGAGCTGGGGGCGGAGTGTGGCATGGAGACTCTCTTAGGGTGATTGTCTCTCTCATGGAAGAAATACTTAGACTGAGAACAGCAACAACAACCACGCTCTGGGGTGTTTGGTGCGACAACCACACTCTGCCCGGTGTTTGGTGCGACTGCAGTGACCTGGGCCTCTGGGTTAGCGCCTCAGTGAGCTCCTGAGCAGTGACACCACATGGCTCCTCCTCTTCCGTTCTGCTGTGTGGCCGTCCCGGGTCAGCCTTTTTATACAACCTTGTACCCCAGAGGATAGCGCCTGGCCTGGTGAGCTCTAGGAGAAGGTGGGTTGATTGATGAATGAATAGATGAGCATTTTAAAAAGAATTATTTTTATTTAACCTCATTATTATTACTACCATTTAATTTGGGAGCCAGAGAGAGAGAGGAAGTGAGAAAGCAAGTCACCAGTTTTGGGACTTGAACTGCAGTCGGCCATGTGGGAGTCCAGCGCCTTAACCAGCACGCCACCTTCTGGCCCCAGATTTGCATTTTTTGCTTGGCTTCTTGGAGTAAGGCTTCTGCCTCGAAGGCCGTGGCTCCCCTTGGAGCAGTGCTGAGTGGGCAGGCGATCCCCGAAGGAAGCAGTGTGGGACGCACAGCTGACGCCCAGGAGGTGGGCCATCGGCAAGGAGCCCAGCTTCTGTAAGCCACTGGGGACAAGGGGCACAAGGGGGCTTCAGAGAGCTTGCAGGGAAATAGAATTCAAGTATGAGTTTATTCTGATGTGAAAGTTTTTTTTTTTTTAATCCATGCATACTTTCTTCGTGATCTGCATTTTCCAGGAACTTTCTGGAGACCGTCATGGACGATGTAGAGAAGCCCTCATGGAGATGTGTTGTAGTTTTTGGCTCAGGTTTTGGCTTTCTAGAAATGATTTTGTTCCTCTCGTGTCACGTGTTGGTTGCCTTTAAATTCACATCGCAGTAGGCAGTTTCAGATACCCTGTGCTTAGACAGTACCTCCCGGAATGACACGCTGTGAAAGTGTACCGCCTACGCAAAATCGCCATTGATAATTCACTGTTTGCTTTTGTTTTGGGAGCGGTTTTTGCTACAGAGTGCGTGTGCTCGCCAGACAGACAGAGAGAGACAGAGAGACAGAAAGCGAGAAATCACCCCCCAGGGGAGATGGCCACGCCGCAATCCCTTCTCCTCCATTCTCCTCTCGGGATCTTGGGCACGCATGCACACACACCTGGCATGAGCTTAAGTCACCGGGTCCGGGATTTGAACTGCAGTCTGTTATGTGGGAGTCCAGCGACATAGCCATTATGCTAACTGCTGGCCCCACTGTTTGCTTTTTCAAAAGAAATTATTTCATTTTATTTATTATATTGTTTTGTAAAAGATGATTTATTATTACTACTATTATTATTAATTTGCTACGGAGTACACACACTCGCCAGAGGGAGACAGAGAGAGAGAAAGTCAGGAAGTGAGCCACCAGGTCTGGGACTCGAACCGTGGCCAGCCACGTGGGAGTCCAGCACCTTAACCATTATGCCACCTGTTGGTCCCTCAATATATGCTTTTAAAAGAGTTAGTAGAGGGGCCAGCAAGTGGCATGGTGCTTGAAAGCTTCAGATTCTCACATGTCTAGCCATGGTTCGAGTCCCAGAACCAGTGGCTTGAAAATCATAGTAAGTAAATAAATAAATGGAAGAAAAACAAAACAAAACTAGTAGAATGAACCTCATCCGGGTGCAGCACAATGTAATGCTAAGTATTGGAATGTTGGAAAAGTTATGACACCTTTTTGAAAGAATTACTTTAGTTAACCTTTTTTATTATTCTTATTTTCCAGTTTAATGAGAGAGAGAGACAGAGAAAGAGAGAGAGAGAAAGTGAGAAAGCAAGCCACCAGGGCTGGGACTGGAACCCTGGTTGGCCATGTAGGAGCATCCAGCGCCTTCACCACCACACCACC
Source organism: Tupaia belangeri chinensis (assembly GCF_000334495.1). Classification (NCBI taxonomy): domain Eukaryota; kingdom Metazoa; phylum Chordata; class Mammalia; order Scandentia; family Tupaiidae; genus Tupaia; species Tupaia belangeri. The sequence continues at coordinate 4,778,652 of NW_006159530.1, read as the reverse complement.
TGCCGGTCCCTTGTGACACCTGTTTTCTGTGCAGAATATGTTCAGATTTTTGATTTGATTATTGCACATCGTACCCGTGCTTTAAGCATACTGCACTCCACACGATGTGCCATGGCTATCTGTGAGTCAGAAATGACAACTACGAAGAGAGAGCGAGGAGGAAAGAAAGAGAAGCACAGCCTGTTCGTTCTCGAGGCCGCTGTCCTCACCGCGCCAGGCCGCAGGGCCTTGCCCCGGCTCTGGGCTGCATCTCTTCTCTCTTGCAGCTAAATGTCGTCAGCAGCGTCAGCAGCTCAGAGGACGTCAAGCCCTTACCAGGGCTCCCCGGGATTGGAAGCATGAACTACCCCTCCACCAGCCCCGGGTCACTGGTCAAGCACGTCTGTGCCATCTGTGGGGACCGGTCCTCAGGTACGTGCGGGGCGCCGCCTCCCCAACTCCCTCCAGGGAGAAGGTCGCCCTGTCAGGTGGGCCAGCTGGGCCCGCAGCCTGCCGTCTTATGAAGGTAGAATTCGATTTTACTTTGGAGGATTGCCTTTGCAGGAAACGTTCAGAGCCCTCCTCTGGAACGACACTACTTCATGCATGTATGTTTCGGGTGGAGAAGCTGTTGTGATTGTCGAGAATCTCAAACTAGATTTTCCTTAATTGTTCAAAAATTATTGCGTGTAATTATAAAACTTCCCAAATAAATAACTATAAAAATAATGTTCCAATATAGAAGATATGGGAAAACTGGAAAAAAAAAGAGCACAGTAAAAATTAATCTAAATGTCAAGAAAGATAAACTCTTTCCTGTTTTAGCCTATTTCTTTCAAACACTCCTGATGTTTAGCTTTTTTTTTTTTTTTAAGGTTTTTGCCATAGAGTGTGTGTGCTTAGCAGAGAGGAGAGACAGTGAGATGGAAATAAGAAATCACCCCCTGGGGGGGATGGCCACAGGGCAACCCCTTCTCCTCCATTCTCCTCCTGGGATTTTGGGCATGCGTGCACATGTGCCCGGTGTGATTTTCAAGTCACCAGGTCTGGGATTCGAACTGCAGTCAGCCTTGTGAGAATCCAGTGCCTTAACCATTACACTATTTTCTGGCCCCTTAACATGTTTTTACAAGCAGAAACAAAAGCGTTTTCGCTGATTTATCTTCTACTGGCTCGTCGGGAAAGTCTGACACATTTTTGCACAGAAAAATACATCCTGACTTTCCCGAGCACCTAACAGGCTGCCAGAACTCTCTCTTTCCGGACTTCTTCCTTTCCTCTCCATCTTTCTTGCCCTCATTCCCTCCCCATCAGTTTTGAACACATTAGAATCTCTGGTTCGATGATTTGAACAATAAGGAGGTGGGGGAGTGTCTGTTCTAAAGCTGTCCAGGACGGCTGACCGACTGTTTCCTGTCTCCTGATTGGCACCCAGCCACCACAGATCGCCACGCTATTGAAAGTGCTGGGTGCCTGGAACACACTTAGCTACATGGGTGAGGTTGGCCTGCTCTCCAAGTCCTTCCCGATTCATGCAGACGTGGCTGTGGCCGTGTCCGAATCTGACCGCACCCAGCAGGGGTTGGCGTTTTCTCTGCTGTGGTTTGGTTGAAAGTCCAGGAGGCCCATGCACATACGGAAAAGCCCCAGCAATGACTGTGTCGTGCAGGTGACACCTGGCCTCGTGTTTCTGACGAGCTGAGGGCGTTAGGTTCCTTGAGCTCGACATAAGCTCTCGCGCTGATCATGGCTGTGAGCTCACTGATTGGTGTAGTCAATGCATTAGGCACAGAATGGCTTCTGATCGCGAGGTACCATTTCATCCTAGGGTGGCTTTTTCTGGAACGTAAACTCCCGGGATGTCTGTACATTCACTAGTTCTCATGGACTTCAAATTCATTTTAATATCGACCTAAACAACACAGAATTAGAGCGTCACATCGGGTCTGTAGCTAAATGCCATTGCATAATACACTCAGGAATTAGACATGATGGGGCCAGCTGCTGGCGTAGTGCTTATGACTCCCACATGGCCTACCGTGGTTCAAGTCCTGGACCCAGTGGCCTAAAACTTACACCAGGTGTGTGCACATGCATGTCCAAAATTCTGACAGGAGAATATAAGAGAAGGGATTGTGATGTGGCCACCCACCCTGGGGGTGATTTCTCGTTTTTTCCTTCTTTGTCTCTCCAGTGAGCATATGTGCCCTATAGCAAAAATCTCTCTCTTTAAAATAAAAAAAAATACATAAAAAGAACTGGATATACTTATGCTTTGAATGAATGATCTATTTCCATACACACACACACACACACACACACACATATATATATATAGAGAGGGTTCTTTTTGTTTTTGTTTGTTTGTTTGCTTATGTGCTTGCCAGAGAGACAGAGAGAGACAGAAAGTGAGAAATCACCCCCCAGGAGGGATGACCACACCACAGTCCCTTCTCCTCCATTCTCCTCTCGGGATTTTGGGCACTTACACACGCGCCCGGTGTGATTTTTAAACTGCCGGGCCCAGGACTCGAGCTATGGAGTCCAGCGGCGTAAGCGTCATGCCGTCTGCCGCTCCCTCAGTTTGAATCAGTGAGCACAGCTGCCAGGTGTACAGTAATGAGAAGGCTTACTTAGAGTAGTGTGGTTGATTCAGGGTGCCTGGGTGGGAGGGAACTCGTGGCCCCCTGTTGCAAATTAGACCTCTCTGCCTGGAGTAATTGACACGGAATGTCTGGGGCAGGTCACGGGACGGTGACACAAGCCGCAGGTTATTTTGGTTCAAGCCGGACCACCTGCTATCAGACCTTCCCGCCCTCCCTGAAGACGGGGCCTCATTTTATAACGACCAGAAACTCATTTACTTCCTCACAGGCAACAGCACTGCAAAAACGCCACAAGCCAGCATCCTGTTTATAGTTTATGGTAGAGGATCAGACCCTAGGGCTCAGTTATGGGGACATGTTAGTGAAGCTGAGGGTAGTGTCCTCCCGGGTCACATGACAAGCATGCATGCTTTTCCTTATTACGAACACCAGTGTTTTGAATGGAGGCAGAACGTTCGCTTGAAATGAGTGCAAACGAAGCCTCAGGTCAGGAGTTTCCTGATATTGCCATGGGGAGTGAGCGGTGTGGAGGGACGACACGAGAGCGGGCTAAGGAATGTTCTTCTCTTGCAACCAGGGAAGCACTACGGGGTGTACAGCTGCGAGGGCTGCAAAGGGTTCTTCAAGAGGACCATCCGGAAAGACCTCGTCTACACGTGCCGGGACAGCAAGGACTGTCTCATCGACAAGCGCCAGCGAAACCGCTGCCAGTACTGTCGCTACCAGAAGTGCCTGGTCATGGGCATGAAGCGGGAAGGTGAGGCTCGCGGCGACGCCCCGCCTCGGCCCTCCGCTCAAGGGGAGCAGTGTGCGTCGAAGTACTCGTGGGAGAGGGCAGGAGGTGGGGCGGAGGGTAAGGTGCCAGCTCCCACGTGGCTGACTGCGCGGTTCAAATCCTGGACGTGGAGGCTTGAAAATCACACCAGGTACGTGTGCGTGTGTGCCCCAAATCCCAAGAGGAGAATGGAGGAGAAGGGATTGTGGCATGGCCATCCCCCTGATCCCGGGAAGT
>NW_006159530.1:4772765-4774415 GCF_000334495.1 Tupaia belangeri chinensis | reverse complement strand
CATGGCCAGCCCCCTGATCCCGGGAAGTGATTTCTCACTCACACTCGTTCCGGCAAGTGTACTCACCCTTAGCAAAAACCTAAACAGACAGACAGGCCCCAGCCCCCCCAAAAAGGAAAACGCGCACACACAGAAACATCAATAGTCACGGGGAAGAGGTGCTTAGGGGAGAGCCCCGCTGGTTTAGACGATGAGGAGGGAGAGTTTGGAGTAGAGGTTGGGACACTTTGGCACTGTAATTTCCCAAGTCCTACAATCGAGGGTCCCCCTCCCTGGGGAGCGTGCACCTCCAAAGCAGGAGGGCAAGAGGTGCCTTCCTCCTCCTCCTCCTTCATCCTCTTCTGGAGCCGGCGGCGGGCCCCACACCAGACCCTCTCTATTTGCGTCCAGTAGCCAGGCGGCAGGTCCCGGAGCATCCTTAGGCTCTGCTCTAAGACAGAGTATCAGACTGACCTCAGAGTGGGCGGACTTTCCCGCTCATCTTCGGTCCCACCCCGGGGAAAGCAGCGGTTTGCTCCCACTCGCCAGGTTGCGGTAACTCGGTCACCCACACTTTACTGTTCGTGAACTCCGTGATTTCTCGGCGTCACTGGCGTTACCCAGGTCTGCAGATCTAGCCTTCGCACTCAGAGACTGCCATGGTACATTCAAACCCACACCTGAAACATTTAAGGTAGGGCCTTGCCACGCTGTGATCCCCCTGAGCTGCTCAGATTAGAGGTGCCTGTCACCGTGACCCACCTTTAGGCTGGACCAGGCTGTGGGCCTGGATCCCCTGTGTGGTGTGCCACCATGGCTGGGCCAGGGCCTTTTTATTTTCTATATATACACATACACACACACACACACACACACACACACACACACACACACACATAGAAAAATATGTCATGACTTTTCCGACAATCCAATGTTATATTTGATGTTTATAACATAATGTTAAGGGGTCCCTATCGCTAGCGAGGTGGTTACAATGGGTTAGCAAAGCTTCCATGTCACATACTTTTTTGTGTGTGATAAGGCAACTAAAATCTATTTATTGATTTGACGGAAATCCCTGCTGCGATCCAATTATGTTAACTTTAGACTCCGTGTCGTAGCGTCCCAGCCTCCTTTACCCTCACACACTTGCTGTTTCGTGTGCTTCGACCTACGTCCCCCTCCTCTCTCCCTCCAGGGTAACTGTCTTACGGTGTGCATCTGAAGTCTCTTATTGTTATTATTCCACACATCAGTAGATCACGCTCTCTTTTTCTTTCTGTGTCTGGCATATTTTACTTCCCACAATGGTTTCCAGGTTCATCCATGTTGTGGCAAATGGCAGAATCTCTCTCTCTTTTTTTTTTTTTTGGAGAGTTTTTTGCTATAGGGCACATGTACTTGCCAGAAAGACAGAGAGAGGACCAGGAGTTAGCGTAATGGCTATGTCGCTGAACTCCCACGTAGTCAACCGCGGTTCGCGTCCCAGACACGGTGGCTTAAAACTCACACTGGGCGCGTGTGCGTGCGTGCCCAAGATCCCTAGAGGAGAATGGAGGAGAAGGGATTGTGGCGTGGCCATCCCCCTGGGGGGTGATTTCTCGCTTTCTGTCTCTCTGTCTCTGTCTGTCTGTCTGGTGAGCGCACACGCCCTATAGCAAAAACCTCTCC
>NW_006159530.1:4765491-4772693 GCF_000334495.1 Tupaia belangeri chinensis | reverse complement strand
AAAGAAAGAAAGAAAGAAAGACAGAGAGAGAGAGACAGAAAGTGAGAGATCACCCCCAGGGGGGATGGCCACGCCGCAATCCCTTCTCCTCCATTCTTCTTTCGGGATCTTGGGCACACACACACACACACACACGCCCAGCATGAGTTTAAGCCACCAGGTCCGGGACTCGAACCGTGGTCAGCTACATGGGAGTTCAAGGACATAGCCATTACGCTAACTGCTGGTCCTAGGAGTGCAGATCTTCACGAGGTGATGACCTCATCTCCTTTGGATATATAACTTGATAAAGGATTGCTGGGTCATATGCTAGTTTCATTTTTAATTTCTTGAGGAACCTCTATGCCATTTTCTATAATGACTGTACCAGTCTACATTCCTGCCAACAGTGTATTAGGGTTCCCTTTGTCCACACTCTTGCTAACATTTGTCATTGCTGCTATTTTTTAAAGAATTTTCTCAGAGGGTGCAAGTGCTTCCTGCAGACACACACACATACACACACACACACACATACACACACAGAGAGAGAGAGAGAGAGAGAGAGACATAGAGAAGTGAGAGAGCACCCTTGGAGAACAGAGTGGAGAATGGAAGCTATACATGCTTCAATCCTTTCTCCTCTGTTTTCCTCTCCATTCAGGATTTCGGGCATGCACACACATTCACCTGGTATGTTTTTCAAACCACCCAGGTCTGGGACTTGGACCACACGGTTGTCCATGCGAGATCCAGCTGCCTAAACCACCATGCTATGGCCTGGCCCTTGCTTCTATTTTTGATAATAGCTATCTTAATGAACGTGAGGTAATATGTCACAGTGGTTTAAGGTTGTATTTCCCTTCTGATTAGTGATAGTGAGCACTCTTTCACTGACTTGTTCATTATGTTTATGTCTTCTTGGGAGAAATGTCTGTTCAGGTCCTTTGCTCATGTTAAAATCAGGTTGTTTTTCTGCTCTTGGGTAGTAAAAATTCTTTGTAAATGTTGGATATTTACCCCTTATCAGATATAAGGTTTATGCTTTTTTTTTTCCTAGTTCGTAGGTTGTTTTTCCATTTTGTTAATGATTTCCTTTGCCCTGCAGAAACTTTTTAGTTTGATGCAGTGCCCTCTACTTACTTTTGTTTATCGTAACCTGAGCTTTCAGTGTGCCATCCAGAAAACCATGCCAAGGCTGATGTCAAGGAGATTTTCCCCTATGTTCCCTTCTAGGGGTTTTATGGTTATATCTTTTAGTTATAGTGTAGGTTAGCTGGGCTATTCTAATGTCAGAGAAAAACAATCTAAAAGAACTTTCTGTTCATTAAAAAGATCTAAAAGTATTTCCATTCAGCAGCACAAATAAATTGAAGTGGGGTTAATTAACTAGTGAACTCAAGCAGGTACACGATGTTAGTGGTGAATCTTAATGGCTTTTAGAGTAAGGAAGTCCTGCCCTTCTTATAGAAAATAAGAACGAGAAGTTTAGTCAATCCCAGCAGGTACTTCACTCTTTTTTTTTCTTTTTTTTTGGAGAAGTTTTTGCTATAGGGCACCATGCGCTCGCCAGACAGACAGAGAGAGACATAGAGACAGAAAGCGAGAAATCACCCCCCCAGGGGGATGGCCACGCTGCAATCCCTTCTCCTCCATTCTCCTCTCGGGATCTTGGGCACGCACACACACACGCCCAGCGTGAGTTTAAGCCACCGGGTCTGGGACGCGAACCACGGTCAACTACGTGGGAGTCCAGTGACATAGCCAATACGCTAACTGCTGTTTCCCGAGGTACCTCACTCTTGAGGGGCTTCTCTCCTGCATGAAGGGGGAATCTGACTGAAACAACCAAGGAAGGAGAATGGGTTTGAGCAGCTGATAAGAGAGAATGCCATCAATCAGAAAAAAGTTTAAAATATATCCTTGAAATCTTAGCACGTTGACATCGAGGTGGCCCCTCAGAATGACCTACTCAGCCGTAACCATCTACAGATGCGGAAACAGGAAAGGTGCAGTGGGGTTTCCTAGGTGCCGAAGGCAGGCGACACACAGATGCCAGGTCTGACCTGGGCAGTCCTCACCTCACCTCTCTTCTGCCACCAGAGCATCAAGGAGCTGAGGACGGCCTTGGCTCTGACATGGGCCTGGAACCTCAGAAGTGACGGACTGCAGTCTGAGACCCTGATCATCTCCCTCCACTCCCAACCTGCTCACTGCAGTCTTTCCATCGGAAAAAGTCACTGTTGCGTTTTTCAGTTGCTCAGACCGAAAAGCTTCATGCCCCTCTTTCTTTCACACGCCATGTGCAGTGTGGAAAAAAATCTTGTCTCCCTCTCAAAATGTATCCAGGGTCTTGTCGTGTCTCGCACTTTTCATTTTGACCACCCTGATCCAAGTCATCTGTATCTTTTCTTGAAAAAAAAAGAATTATTGGAACCAGCAGTTAGCGTAATGGCTATGTCGCTGGACTCCCACATAGTCGACCGCGGTTCGCGTCTCGGACCCGGTGGCTTAAATCTCACGCCGGGCGTGTGTGTGTGCGTGCCCAAGATCCCGAGAGGAGAATGGAGGAGAAGGGATTGCGGTGTGACCATCCCCCCTGGGGGGTGATTTCTCGCTTTCTATCTCTATGTGTGTCTCTCTCTCTCTGTCTGGCGAGCACACGCGCCCTATAGCGAAAACCTCTCCAAAAAAAAAAAAATAGTCAATCCCAGCAGGTACTTCACTCTTTTTTTTTCTTTTTTTTTGGAGAAGTTTTTGCTATAGGGCACCATGCGCTCGCCAGACAGACAGAGAGAGACATAGAGACAGAAAGCGAGAAATCACCCCCCCAGGGGGATGGCCACGCTGCAATCCCTTCTCCTCCATTCTCCTCTCGGGATCTTGGGCACGCACACACACACGCCCAGCGTGAGTTTAAGCCACCGGGTCTGGGACGCGAACCACGGTCAACTACGTGGGAGTCCAGTGACATAGCCAATACGCTAACTGCTGTTTCCCGAGGTACCTCACTCTTGAGGGGCTTCTCTCCTGCATGAAGGGGGAATCTGACTGAAACAACCAAGGAAGGAGAATGGGTTTGAGCAGCTGATAAGAGAGAATGCCATCAATCAGAAAAAAGTTTAAAATATATCCTTGAAATCTTAGCACGTTGACATCGAGGTGGCCCCTCAGAATGACCTACTCAGCCGTAACCATCTACAGATGCGGAAACAGGAAAGGTGCAGTGGGGTTTCCTAGGTGCCGAAGGCAGGCGACACACAGATGCCAGGTCTGACCTGGGCAGTCCTCACCTCACCTCTCTTCTGCCACCAGAGCATCAAGGAGCTGAGGACGGCCTTGGCTCTGACATGGGCCTGGAACCTCAGAAGTGACGGACTGCAGTCTGAGACCCTGATCATCTCCCTCCACTCCCAACCTGCTCACTGCAGTCTTTCCATCGGAAAAAGTCACTGTTGCGTTTTTCAGTTGCTCAGACCGAAAAGCTTCATGCCCCTCTTTCTTTCACACGCCATGTGCAGTGTGGAAAAAAATCTTGTCTCCCTCTCAAAATGTATCCAGGGTCTTGTCGTGTCTCGCACTTTTCATTTTGACCACCCTGATCCAAGTCATCTGTATCTTTTCTTGAAAAAAAAAGAATTATTGGAACCAGCAGTTAGCGTAATGGCTATGTCGCTGGACTCCCACATAGTCGACCGCGGTTCGCGTCTCGGACCCGGTGGCTTAAATCTCACGCCGGGCGCGTGTGTGTGCGTGCCCAAGATCCCGAGAGGAGAATGGAGGAGAAGGGATTGCGGTGTGACCATCCCCCCTGGGGGGTGATTTCTCGCTTTCTATCTCTATGTGTGTCTCTCTCTCTCTGTCTGGCGAGCACACGCGCCCTATAGCGAAAACCTCTCCAAAAAAAAAAAAAAGAATTATTTATTTAATTTTATTCATTATCCTTATTATTATTCTTATTTTACCCAGAGAGAGATAGAGATAGATGAAAGAGAGAGAGAGAGGAAGCAAGACAACCAGGTCTGGGACTCAAACCACGGTCAGCCATGTGGGAGTCCAGCGCCTCAACCACCGCACCACCTGCCGGCCCCAATCTTTATCATAATCCTGATAGCGTCCTAAGATATCTCCTGCTTCTGTCTTTGTCTTGCAGTCACTTAGCAGGGCAGCCCCCGTGAGGTTTAAGCATTGGGCCAGTACAGTCACTGTTCCACCAACATCCTCTGGTGTCCTCTCAGAAGAAAGGCAAACTTAGGACTTCAAGGTCGTTCGTGGTCTGGGTGCCCCACGGCCTCGGTGTGAGTCTTCGTCGCATCTTTGTTGGTCCTCACATGCACCGGGGAATTCCCCACCTCAGAATGTTTGCACTTGCTGTTTGTCTAGGATGCTTTCTTTCTTTTTTTTTTTCTTTTTTCTTTATTATTTTTTTTTAAGAGAGAGTTTTGCTATAGAGCATGTGCACTTGTTGGAGAGACAGAGAAAGAAAGAGAGATAAAAAGCAAGAAATCACCTCCTAGAGGGGGATGGCCACACCACAGTCCTTTCTCCTCCATTCTCCTCTCAGAATTTTGGGCACGCACACACACCTGGCATGAGTTTCAAGCCGCCGGCTCTGGGACTCGAATCACGGTCGACTACGGGGGAGTCCAGCGACATGGCCATTACGCCATCTGCTGGTCCCCGTCTAGGATGCTTTCTGCCCAGGTATCTGCATGGCTTGCTTCCTCCCTCCTTGGGTTCTTTATTCAGTTGTCACCACCTCGGGGAAGCCTGGCCTGGCTGCACCGTCTAACACAGCATCACCTACCTCATCACTCCCTCATCCCTTTCCCAGAGCGCTTGTCGCCAGCACACGTATTTATCTTGTTTCCTCTGTGACGGCTGTGTGTGTGTGTGTGTGTGTGTGTGTGTGTGTGTGTTTGTGTGTTTTCTTTTCGCAATGCAATATCAGAAGTCACTAGCACATTATAACCGTTTCATAAATTGTTGAATGAATGGTTTAAGCTAAATGCTGAAATGACAGGTTTTGGAAATGCAGAAGCTCCTGAAAAAGACCCATTCATTGAGACCAGCAGTTGGCGTAATGGCTATGTCACTGGACTCCCACGTAGTCGACCGTGGTTCGCGTCCCGGACCCAGTGGCTTAAACTCATGCCGGGCGCGTGTGCGTGTGTGCCCAAGATCCTGAGAGGAGAATGGAGGAGAAGGGATTGCGGCGTGGCCATCCCCCCTGGAGGGTGATTTCTCGCTTTCTGTCTCTCTGTGTCTCTTTTTCTGGTGAGTGCACGCGCCCTATAGCAAAAACTTCTCTTAAAAAAAGAAGAAAAGACCCATTCATTCATTCATGGATATTAATTGCGTGCCCGTTTTGTCTTTCTGTCGTGCTGCCTGGCAGGGGGTGAGTGATCGCACAGACTGGAACATACAGGAATTACCAACCGGTGGAGGGTTTGATGCTCCTGTGGCTTCCTCCACCCTAACTGGCAAAACTAGACGTTAATGACCACGGAGTATGGTCTCCCGTCACCCCACCAGCAAGACCACACTGGCTGTCTGGGTCATTTTCCCCTCCCAGAACAGATAGTTTCAGGTCTACCTGGGAAAATAACAGTTGTCACTAAGCACGTGACATTGAGTGAGAGGAGGCTGGAAGGCCTCGGTCAGAGATGGGTCATTCCTACTTCTTTACCGTTGGTTAAATACGACTCAGAACTCCGGCTGGGTAGCTCGAGCTCAGTGAGGGCCAGAGTGGTCAGTAGGTCACATGGCAGGAAGTGGGGTTCTTTCATGAACAAGAATAATGCTAATAATAATAATAATAAAGCCAGTAAAACAGGGACATGGGAATGGTTAGGGCCCAGGTTGTCCTTCTTTTAAACCTAACATTGTTCATTCCCAGTACAAAATCGGGCCTGGTTTTTCTTCCTGTGTCTTTTAAAAGAACGTGGAGAAGCAGGACTGTTGAGAAGCTAAGCAGCTGATAAGGTTTACGGTGAATTGTGCGCTGAGTGGTTTTTTTTTTTTGAGGTTTTTGCTATAGGGCGCGTGCACTTGCCAGAGAGACAGAAAGACACAGAGAGACACAAAGTAAGAAATCAAACCCCAAGGGGGATGGTCATGCTGCAATCCCTTCTCCTCCATTCTCCTCTCGGGATCTTGGGCACGCATGCACACGCACCCGGCGTGAGTTTTAAGCCACCGGGTCAACTACATGGGAGTCCAACGACACAACCATTATGCCAACTGCTGGTCCCGGGTGTTCGCTTTTCAACAGTTTGAGTAGTTGACCTGTAAATATTTTCTCAAAATATTTAAAACCATACTGTCTCTGTTGTTAGAGAGTCACAAACAAAATTATAACGAATATTTCAAACAGTATCTTTAAAATCCAGTTTTTTGACATTTAAAAAGTTGTTTATGAACTGTCAAGAACTATGGTCTAGGGAGCAAAACCTTTTGCTATGTAAAGTAAATGTGGGAAAATGTAAAAGTAAATAAATAAATTCTTAAAAAAATAAAGCAACTAAGCAATACTAATTGGCAGGGGCGGGGAGAGGCAGCAGGGGCATGATGGTCAGGGTGATGGATCCCACATGGCTGACTGCGGTTTGAGTCCTGGACCCCGTGGCTTGAGAACACACTGGGTGCGCGTGTGTGTGCGTGTGTGGTGAAGGGATTGTGGTGTGGCCACCTCCCCAGGGAGTGATTTCTTATTTTCCCCCTCTCTCTAGCTCTGTCAGGCAAGAGGATGCTCCCTATTGAAAAAGAAAAAGTGAAAAGGTAGGCGGAGGAAGGAGCTCGTAGAGAAGGTTGAAAGGAGCAGGTGGCACTTGCTCTGGGAGAAAGGCGGGGGAGAGTCAGCCCTCGCTGTCCGAAGGCCACTCTCAGAATGCTGCTGGACAGCCTCTTCCTCATCGCCATCATCTCTGGCCTCGAGTTGCAGAATTCGGGGCTCAGTGTGGACACCTTCTTGAGGGCCAGAATAATAAAATCCTAACTGAGAGAGAGTCAGGGTGAAGACAGAGATGTAATTCGGGTGGGCTCACAACGCCCTTGCCGAGGACCAAGGCCGGGACCTGTGGCCTCCACGGGACACGCGGTATTATTCTGGAGTGGACATTCGCTTCTCTGGTGTAACAGCCAATTCCTGAAAGAAGACGCACAGGCTCTGAGAGGCGGGGGGCCGCTCGGGGGAACACCCGGGGGAACGGCCAGGCTGGGGG
>NW_006159530.1:4751442-4765476 GCF_000334495.1 Tupaia belangeri chinensis | reverse complement strand
CCTCCCTACGGAGCCTCGATGCGGGGGAGTCTGTTTCTGTGACTGCTTGCATTTCCACGTGGTCTCAAGACCGGAGGATGACTTCTCTGGGGCCACTCGTGGGCAGCATCCAGCGGCCTGTGAGCCCGGGTCTTAGCACAGCCGGTCTGGGTGGACCCGGATGCCTCCTTGCGCCTGAGCTCCACAGCTTACCTGCGGGCTGGTCGTGGCTCGTGGTATCGGGGTTAGTGTGAGGATTAAACAGGACACAATCCACGTCAATGTGGAGCGTACTATTTGACACAGAAGAAGAGCAAAAGTTGGCTGTCGCAGTAAGCTGACAACGAACATCGGCTGGACAAGTAGAAAAGTTGTAAGGCGGGAGTTCTTTTTCCTTTGTTCTTAAGTTTCTGTCTTTCTTCCATGAGAGACAGAGACAGGCGCTGCCAACAGCGTCCTCTCTCCACGGTCCTGCCCCGGCCTCAGCCAACCCCAGATCACGGGCATATGTGCACCCGGTGTGCTCAGGGAGGCCTCCGTCTGTGAGCCTGGGCCCTCCCTGGGTGGCCGAGGCTTGCCGGGCGTTCAGTTCCTGCCTCAGCAGGGCCCAGCCTGCGGCCCTGCTTTAGATCAGCCCCGTTCCCTGGAAATCCCTGGCGTGTGTAGCAGCAATAGCTTAGAATGTCTGCCCCCAAAGATGTCTTCCAGGTTCTGATCTGACTCCTCCTTCCTTACGGGAAGATTTCTGCTACAAAGAGAACTAGGAATAGCAAAAGGGTGTTCAATTAATGGCCGTATTGGAATTAGAAGCCAAGGTTATTTCCTTTGGAGCTTGAAGTTATTTTCCTTGAGAGTTACGGGTCTGTTGAAGAAATTGAAGACCACAGAAAAATTTAACTTATTTTGCTTCCCCCATCTTTTTTTTTTTTTTTGAGAGGTTTTCGCTATAGGGTACATGCACTTGCCAGAAAGACAGAGACAGAGAGACAGAAAGAGAGAAATCACCCCCCAGGGGGGATGGCCATGCCGCAATCCCTTCTCCTCCATTCTCCTCTCAGGATCTTGGGCACACACACACACACACACGTGCCCGGTGTGAGTTTAAGTCACCAGGTCCGGGACTCGAACCGCGATTGGCTACATGGGAGTCCAGTAACATAGCCATTATGCCAACTGCTGGTCTTGCCCCTTCCATCTTTTGAAATCAAGAAAAATAGGAGCACATTAATCTACCTTTGAAAGCACTCATATGAGCAGTGCTTGACTCTAATAAACCAATTCTAACAGAATGCGTGTTCTAGTTTCCGTACGTTGTCAGTGAATGAAGACAGAGTGAACAGGGCCGAGGAGACAGAGGCAGAGAGGCAAGGAGGGAGAGGAAGAAGCCGAGAAGGGAGGTAGAGGGGGTAGGCAGACAACAGGAAGGTGCTGGTAGCTATTTTTATTGTACTCTTTTGTACTTAATGAATCCTCACGAAACCGTTCGGGTGACGCAGTGTAATCTCGCTTTCCAGACAAGGAGACCGGGGCTGGATGGGTTAGGTGGTATGTCTCAGGTAATTTCTTGTAGAAGGTGTTGCCATGGGCCACGTGAGCTTGCCGGAGAGACAGTGAGAAGAAATGCAAAGTCGCTCCTCGGAGGGGACGGCCACGCCTCAGTCCCTTTTCCTCCTGGGATTTTTTGGACGTGTAGAGAGGTTTTCGCTATAGGGTACATGCACTTGCCAGAAAGACAGAGACAGAGAGACAGAAAGAGAGAAATCACCCCCCAGGGGGGATGGCCATGCCGCAATCCCTTCTCCTCCATTCTCCTCTCAGGATCTTGGGCACACACACACACACACACGTGCCCGGTGTGAGTTTAAGTCACCAGGTCCGGGACTCGAACCGCGATTGGCTACATGGGAGTCCAGTAACATAGCCATTATGCCAACTGCTGGTCTTGCCCCTTCCATCTTTTGAAATCAAGAAAAATAGGAGCACATTAATCTACCTTTGAAAGCACTCATATGAGCAGTGCTTGACTCTAATAAACCAATTCTAACAGAATGCGTGTTCTAGTTTCCGTACGTTGTCAGTGAATGAAGACAGAGTGAACAGGGCCGAGGAGACAGAGGCAGAGAGGCAAGGAGGGAGAGGAAGAAGCCGAGAAGGGAGGTAGAGGGGGTAGGCAGACAACAGGAAGGTGCTGGTAGCTATTTTTATTGTACTCTTTTGTACTTAATGAATCCTCACGAAACCGTTCGGGTGACGCAGTGTAATCTCGCTTTCCAGACAAGGAGACCGGGGCTGGATGGGTTAGGTGGTATGTCTCAGGTAATTTCTTGTAGAAGGTGTTGCCATGGGCCACGTGAGCTTGCCGGAGAGACAGTGAGAAGAAATGCAAAGTCGCTCCTCGGAGGGGACGGCCACGCCTCAGTCCCTTTTCCTCCTGGGATTTTTTGGACGTGTATGCACACGCGCCTGGTGTGAGTCTGAAGTCCCACATCTGGGACTCGAATTGCAGTCTACGTGTGGGAGGTCCGCGCCTTAACCCCTTGGCCGCCTGCTAGCCCGCTGTTGGACTAGTTAGCAGGAGAGCTGCATTTGGAAGGTGTGGATTTGTTCCTGTGCTTTCTGCTGTCTTCTCCTCCCCAGTCTCTTTCCCTCTCTGTCCCGACTTCCTGTCTCCTCCCTTCCTTTGCTCCTTCCTCGGCCTTCTGCCTCTTTCCCGTCTGTGGGACGCTGCCCTCCTCGGGGGCTTTTCCACACACCTCTGCTGGAGCGTCGGAGGTGGCTCACGGTCCTTCCGGGCCTGCTCAGAGCTCGGTGCCGTGTGCACGCCGATGTAGGTGTCCCGTGTGCCCACCCCAGCCCGTTGTGCAGCCGTGCCCTCCCCCCCAGAGCAGGGCCGCTGTGGGGCGGGCTGCGAGGATGGAGAAGCTGAGCGTAGGCCTTGCTAGGGAATGGCTGTCACTGTATTTCAGGTCAGTCACCTGCTTAGAGGGTAATTTTCTTGACTCTTGCAATGTAAAAAAAATGTTTTCTAATATGAAATTCTGCTTATTGCTAGGCTATTCTCCTGAGGGAAAGGGCAGAGTGGGGAAGGGGACTCTCCTACCCCCTCACGCACAGACCCAGAGGGTCCTGAGGCTTGCGGTGCTGCCCGACGAAAACCCGCAGTTTGGCGGAGGTGGAGAAAACGCAGCCTACACCTTTGCCTGTGGATCCTCCCCCACCGCCCCAGTCAGCGCTGGCTCCCGAAATGTCACCTAGGTGACACCCCTCCACCCCTGCACTTACTAAATACCCACACCAGCTCCCCGAAGAGCCTTCCTGACAAGTCAGATCAGGTAACGCTCTGCTCAAGTGTGCACTAGGGACAGGCCGGAGGGGACGTGCATGCCAGGGCTGACGCACAGGCTCTGACAGGGAGCTCGGCCATGTGCCTCCCGCTCACCATCGCACGCCCACGGTTTCTTCAGGGCGGCGGGCAGAGGGAGAATGGGGGGCTGCAGTGGAAGCAGGATGGGGCTAGTTAAGAGATGGTAGGCTGGGGTTTATTACAACTTGAAATGCAAACTTCTTAGCATGGGCGCTTCTTGTTTTACTTTTATCAGAGACAGAAGTATTTTTTAAAAAAATAGTAATTGATTTTATTTATTGTCACTTTTCATTGTTTGCTATAGGACATGCACGAGAGAGAGAGAGAAAGTGAGAAAGCAAGCTGCCAGATCTAGGACTGGAACCATGGTTGGCCATGTGGGAGTCCAGTGCCCTAACCACCATGCCACCTGCTGGCCTCCAGCATGTCACTTCTTTTATTTGAGAGATTTTTGCTATCAGACATGTGTGCTTGCTAGAAAGACTGAGAGACAGAAAGCAAGAAATCACCCCCCCCCCCAGCGGGCTTTTCCACAATCCCTTCTCCTCCATTCTCCTCTCGGGATCTTGGGCACGCTCACACACGCACATGCGCCCGGCATGAATTTAAGCCACCGGGTCTGGAACGCGAACCGCGGTCGACTACGTGGGAGTCCAGCGACATAGCCATTACGCTAACTGCTGGTCCCCAGTCACTTCTTAATAAGGAGTAGAAAACATAGACTGCAGAGCCCTCGTGCTGCACAGGTGTAAGCAAACAGCTGTGCTTTCCTGGTTCCACCTGTCACCATTACAGCCTCCTCTGTCCCGCCCCACGACGCGCTCCATCTCCCACACGAGGAAACGGAGCCGTGGTGGGTAACTGACTTCCCTCTGCTGTGTGTCAGCCGTCCAAGAAGAAAGGCAGAGGAGCCGGGAGCGAGCCGACAGTGAGGTGGAATGTACCAGCGGCGGCCACGAGGACATGCCCGTGGAGAGGATTCTGGAAGCCGAGCTTGCTGTGGAGCCAAAGACAGAATCCTACGGTGACATGAACATGGAGAACTCGGTAGGTGGGCTTGGCCTCCGTCGTCCTCCTGCTGGTGTGGTGGAGCTCTGGCAGGGGCGACTGTGCGTCCCAGGGCCTGTCCCTCACCCTGCTGTGCTCCTCGTGCAGACCAACGACCCTGTCACCAACATCTGTCACGCCGCGGATAAGCAGCTGTTCACACTGGTTGAATGGGCCAAGCGCATCCCCCACTTCTCTGGCCTCACCTTGGAGGACCAGGTCATTCTGCTGCGTGCAGGTACATCTCGGGGTTCCTTCCACTTGGGTCAGTCACCTGGGCTGCTATTCCAAGTGACTGTTGGGGTCCTGACAGGGGTAACCTGAAGGAACAGCTGCCCGTCCAAGTGGTCCCGGTTGACAATGGGGTAACCCCCGAGGGTTGTGCTTTCTAATGCTGTCTGAAATCTGGTGGGCCTGCTCCGAAACACTTCCCAAATGGAGCCGTGTTTGTTCAGGCGCGCGGGCTCTTATCCCATGCAAGTTTTAGCATGGCTTTGTAATTTGCATGTCATTGTCAAAGCCCACGAGGGTATTTTTAGTGAGGGTGATTTGAAAGCTGTGACTCGTTGCTGTGATGCCTTGGGCCAGCAGGAAGAGTCCATCTCATAGGGGATCCTGGAGGCCAAAGCAGTCTGCTCAGACTTGCACAAAACAGATTTTTTTTGGAGAGATTTTCACTGCAGGGCATGTGCGCTCGCCAGACAGACAGAGAGAGACATAGAGACAGAAAGCGAGAAATCACCCCCCAGGGGGGATGGTCACGCCGCAATTCCTTCTCCTCCATTCTCCTCTCGGGATCTTGGGCACGCACGCACACACGCCCGGCGTGAGTTTTAAGCCACCGGGTCCAGGACACGAGCCGCGGTCGACTACGTGGGAGTCCAGCGACATAGCCATTACGCTAACTGCTGGGTCCCCAACAGACTATTTTTTAAGAGAGATTTTTGCTATAGGACGCATGTGCTTGCTGGAGAAAGATGGAGAGACAGAAAGCAAGAAATCACCCCTGGGGGGATGGCCACGCTGCAGTCCCTTCTCCTCCGTTCTCCTCTCTGGATTTTGGGCATGCACACCCACACACCTGGTGTGAGTTTCAGGCTGCTGGGTCTGGCCACGTGGGAGCCCAGCAATGTACCCACTACGCCACCTGCTGGTCCATCAGCAGGTTCTAACATCCCTTCCTGTTTTAAGATCGTGTGCATTTCTTGCCCCCCCGTTTGTGGGGCTCTGTGCCATCCTCGACGAATGAGGGTCTCTGTTAGGTAACGAGCAGTCCCTGAGTGTCAGCCGGGCCACATCCTGTGCTGGATGGTCCCAGATGACACCCAGAAAATGAAACTAGGTCGTCAGGCCCTGGGGGTAGAGGCTGCAAGGTGGAGTCCCTTGATCCACCACCACAGCCGGCACAGTGACTGCCACGTGCTGATTGTTCAATATGTATTTGTGGACTGACTGAAAAAAAAAAAAAAAGAAAGAGTCCTGGTCCCCCAGCTGTCATTCTGGGCCACTTGCGAGAGGCTGTGGGGCCACGCAGAGCCTTGGTCCCTTCCTTAACTGACTGTCGTCCTGGACGAGGTTTCCGATCCTGCCTTCATGATGGGCGTCCCCATCGTGCATTGGTGACTCAGTGAAGCGAGCCAGGCTCGGTTTTCCCTCAAGGCCTCCTGTCCTTGCAGGCTGGAACGAGCTGCTGATCGCCTCTTTCTCCCACCGTTCGGTGTCCGTGCAGGACGGCATCCTCCTGGCCACGGGCTTGCACGTCCACCGGAGCAGCGCGCACAGTGCCGGGGTCGGCTCCATCTTTGACAGGTGTCCCCTCTGCTCCCGGCATTGTGTGTGTGCGTGTGTCTGTGCGTGTGTGTGTACGCGCAGGCTGGGGGCATTGTCTGGAACACGGGGCACAGGGCGGGTACAGAACAACCACCGGGCCAGTTCACATTCCGGCCTCTGGCCCACTAAATGTGGTTTTCTCATCACCTGTCCTTGCTTTCTGTGAACAGAGTTCTCACCGAGCTGGTTTCTAAGATGAAAGACATGCAGATGGACAAGTCGGAGCTGGGGTGCCTGCGAGCCATCGTCCTGTTCAACCCAGGTGACGACTGGCGTGGAGTCCCCGTGCATGGCCCGCGGCACTCCAGCGCCTTTTGGTCCTCCAGTTCAGCCGGGACAGGAATCCTGTCGCTGGAGAGTACAGACGGCCAGCCGCTCACGGCCTGTGCCTTCAGAGCCGTCTCGAAAGTGTTTGGAACAAACGTGGCGTGTGCACGTTCGGTGTGGGGGGACGGTGACAGGGCTGTGGTGGTGGAGGAGGCAGTCGCAAGAGGTCGGGCTCTGGATGTACCTCTAGGGACCACTCAGGGGTCTGCTGATAACCTGGGTGTGTGGGGTCTTCAAAAGGCTCGTGGAAAACGTGTATGATGAAAAAGCACCATGCATGGATTTCAGTTTTTTTTTTTTTGCACCAAAGTTAACTTGTGCTTTATTGCATTTTCCCACAAACTTTCTGAAGTCCCATGATACGGGAAAGAAGAGAGGAGTGAGGGCCGGCCAGTGGGCAGCTCGGTGGTGCTAGGCCCACCTGGCAGGCCCTCTTCTCAGCCCGAGGTCTCTCTGCACGCTCAGCAGTGTTGCCAGAGCTTAAGCCTCTTGTCTCTTCCAGATGCCAAAGGTCTGTCCAACCCCTCCGAGGTGGAGACTCTGCGGGAGAAGGTTTACGCCACCCTGGAGGCCTACACCAAGCAGAAGTACCCTGAACAGCCAGGCAGGTGAGGCGGCGGGAGGGTGGAGTACGCTCCCTCCCAGTCCGTGCGCTGGGCTCTGGAGCGCCCTGGGCGCCGTCCGGACCTTCTCTCGCGTGGTTTAATCTCCATCATGAGTTGAAAGCACTGACACGGTAGCGCCAGGAGGCTGGCCTTGCCCGTCGTGTTCGCCATTACTGCTCTAGCAGGAGGGCTCAGAACAGTGCCTGGAAGGTCTGGTACATCTTTTAAAATTCGTTTATTTCTTAAAGTTTTAGCCATGGGGTATGTGTGCTTGCCAGAGAGACAGGGAGAGAAAAAGTGAGAAATCACTCCAGTGGGATGGCTATGCTGTGAGCCCTTCTCCACCATTGTCTTCCTGGGATTTGGGGCATGCACACACACGCGCCTGGTGCGATTTTCAAGCCACTAGGTCCAGGACTTGAACCGTAGCTGTCCATGTGGGAGGCCAGTACCTTAACCACCACGCCACCTGCTGGCCCCACAATACATCTTTAAATGCTGGAGGAACAAGCAGATGAGTGGGTGAGTGTGTGCATCGTGACCTCCAACTTCTAACAAGGAATGGAGGCTCAGAAAAGCTAAGTAACTTGCCCCAAACAGTGAAGCTGATGTGCGGTGGGGGCGAGATGGAGCCAGGTCTGCCTGATTTCAAAGAGCCTGTGTTTGAAGTGTGGCTGTGTTGCTTCCTGGCTGGTGCCCGGGATCCCCCGTGTGGGAGAAAGTGCAGCATCGGATAGCCAGATGTGGCTGCTGGCTTCCAGGGTGACATCAGTGTGGGCTCTGGCAGGGTGCTGGGTCTGGGCTCCTCATTTGGGGGTAAAGAAGTTCCCCGAAGTTCTCTGAAGCCATGTAGCAGGTATTCCTGCACCACTAAAAAACAAATCTCTTCTCCCAACCTTTCCTCCACAGTACAGCTCAATACAAATTTTCCCTCTCTGATAACCACAGGTGAAATGAAAAAATACAATCCTCAAATCTTCTAGGAGACGAAATGAAATGGCCAAGACCGCCCTGAAGACCCATTCGTGTTGTAACGAGTCCCCCTTAGGATTAATTTGTATACCCTCCTGCTTCTCACTAATGACCCTTATTCCCTGTGAAGTTTAGTTTTTGCTAAAGCTGCTTATCCTGGATCATAAGCCAATGTCTGTCCATTGACTGGAAGAGACCGAGCTGGGGTTTCGAGACCGTGTGTAAATCCAGGGGGTGAGCCTCAGCCCTGGGGTGCCGTGAAGAGCAGGCCCCGTGTATTGGAAAGGTGAAGCTGCCAGGGTCCACCGCGAGGGGCAGCAGTGAGTCAGCACGGATGGGCGGTCAGGGCACGGAGGTGGCTCGCCTCCACGTCTTCACTCAGGGACCCAAGCTCCTTCCTTCTGTGGCTCCCCGGTGACCCCGTGCCACATCGCGTGCTGCCTGCGGATGATGGGCGGGGCAGAAGTGGAGCAGAGAGGCCGGGCTGTGCGCAGGGCCTTCCTCTTCATGGCTCCACATTGCTCACACCTGGGCACCTGGGACTAGCCACGGAGAGGCTGGGGACCCTGTGCAGCTGCATGCCGAGGAAGGGCAGATGGGTTTGCTGAACACCCAGCAGTGTCTTCTCCTGGAACTTGGCCCTTGACTCTTCCTGGAAGAGGGCTGCCCGGGACTTGGGCTGCCTGCAGACACCAGGGGGAGAGCGTAACACCTGATGCCTGAAGTTGGGCAGAGTCTGGAGCTGCTGAAGTGCCAGAGGCTGGGTGTACCCGACATGGCATGGACAGTGTGACCACCCGAGTGCCGGCGGAAGGCTCAGCAGATACAGCGGGTGTCACCTGGCTAGCCTGGGCAGCGGAGTGTGCTGTCATGTTGTGGTACCGTGCTGCCACCCCGTGGACACTTTGAGAAGTACATGTCGGAGGAGCGAGCTCTTCGCAGAGATCAAGGCAGGAGGGTGCAGAGCTCGCGTGCACACCCCTTGCACACACAGCGGGCACCCTCAGAGCTGCGGAGGGTGCAGAGCTCGCGTGCACACCCCTTGCACACACAGCGGGCACCCTCAGAGCTGCGGAGGGTACAGAGCTCGCGTGCACACCCGTCACACACACAGCAGGTGCCCTCAGAACCGCGACCCCCTGGCTGCCTCCACCGCTGTGGGAGGCAGGGACAGGCGTGGCTGTGACTGTTAGTGGGTACACTCCATGACCAAGTCCAGGTCAGACAGCAGAGGGTGGTTTTGGGCATATGAGGGGCAGTCTTCCAAACGTTCGTGGAAAACAGGTGTTTCGAAAAAAGATCCATGGGCTTCAAAATGTTTATGCACCAAAGTAAAATTATACTTTACTTCTGTCTTCCCAGGAACGTTTTGCAGTTCTCTTGTATTTAGCATTTGACCTGTTATGAAACATCAGCAGTTTTAGAGTTAAAAAAGCTTTTTTGGGGCCAGCAGGTGACATGGAGGCTAGGGCACTGGATGTCACATGGCCAAGTGTGTGATTTGCGTCAGGAGGCTTGAAGTTGTCTGGCACGTGTGCGTGTGTGCTCAAATCCCTAGAGGACGATGGGGGGAGGGATTGTGGCATGGCCGTTCCCTCTGGGTGTGATTTCTCACACCCTCCCCGCCCCTGGTGTCTCTGGAGACCGCGTGTTCCCTATAGCACACACACAGTTTAAAGTGCTCTTGAGAGATCATCTCAGCGTAAGTTAGCACTTTACAGGGTGTAGAGCGCAGCCCTCTCTGCCCAGCCCCTTCCCACAGCAGTGCCGTCTGGAGCCTGCAGGGCGCGTCGTTGGCCGTGTTCAGTTTCGTGCTGTTGTTGCAGTAGACGGAGTTTTCCGTGTGGAGAAGTGACTCCTGCTTTCAGGGCAGCTGTACTTTTCTCATATTGCTGCCCTTCCCTAGAACTTCATGAGGCCTGAGTATATTGTAGAAATGCAAGAAATCACCCCCTCCCACCCCTAGGGAAAATGACCATGCCACAATCGCTTCTCCTCCATTCTCCTCCTGGCATTTTGGGCACACATGCCTGGCATGAGTTTGAAGCCACCAAGTCCAGGCCTTAAACCACGGTCGACTCTGTGGGAGTCCAGCAGCGTAACCATTATGCCGTCTGCTGGTCCCAGCCATGGAATATTCTCAGTGAAAGTTCAGATTCCTGCTTGAAGCACCATTGAGCACTCAGGGTCCATCTCTAACCAGAAATCTCTGCCGTGGAGCCCCAGCGACTGGCGTGGCTCATCCTGCACTTCCTGTTGGAAGGCGTTGAGAGCACTGAAAGTCAGTCTCCGTGGCAAGGAGGGGACAGCGCTGCAGAGGGCTAGCAGGCGGGGCGCGGGCCTGCGAGGACACCAGAGTGAGGTGGAGCCCTCCCCGCAGGCCCCTCCCTCATGTGAACGTCACAGCCAATTCCTCAGCCGTGGAGAAGTGTGTGTGAGGGCGTGGATGAAAGAGTGGTGTAAGGAGGTACATTTGTGTCAGAGCGTGAGCAGGCACCTGTGTGAGTGGCGTAGCACACGAGCGTGCGAACAGGCGTGTGTGTGGATATGAATGCGAGAATGCACAGGCATGCATGTGAGCGTGAGGCCTTGGGTACGAGCACATGCTGAGGGCACGTGCGAGGATGAGTGTGTAAAGGAGAACGAGGGTGTGTGTGAACAGGGAGGGCCGTGTGTGCATACGCATGTGTGTGTAAGTGGACATGAATGTTTGAAAGGTGAGGATATGCATGCACGAGGTGTGAGTGTGAGCGTGCACACGTGTGAGAGTGGTGAGGGTGTGTGTGCAGGTGTGAGCATGCAGAATGTGTGCAAGGATAGGTCATTTCCAGTAGGCCGTGGTGCTTAGGGACAGTGCTTTCTCCTTTGTGTAATTTGAAGGGAAGTGCAGGTGGAGCCTGGTGAAAGCTGGTAACATTTGGTTACAAACTGGCAACAGAAATTCATAACCTGAGCGGCTGGAGGCCACGCCGACTACAGCAACTGGAACAGGAGGGCAGGCCAGCGTCCTGGGAGTGCGCTGTGTCACAGACTTTGACGTGCCGCCTCGCCCAGAGGGTCCTTCCAAGGTCCTAGTCGCTGTGGGGTCCGTGCCCACGGTGTCACGCTCTGTCCTGAGTGTTTCCACAGGTCTTCCCGAGAGCCTTCTGGGTCCCAGAGAATGTGAGGGCTACGAGGTGGCCAGCACCTGCCGTGAGAAGTCACCCCTGGGGGGATGGCCACACTGCAGTCCCTTCTCCTGTTCCCTTCCTGGGGTTTTGGGCACTTGTGCTCATGCACTTGGTGAGATTTTCACATCGCTGAGTCTGGGATTCGAACCATTATTGGCCATGTAGAAGTCCAGCCCTTGAACCATGGTGTCACCTGCTGGTCCCTGGTTTTTGCCTTTAAGATCAACTCCCTGTGGGGCCGGCAGGTGCGTGGTGGTTAAGGCACTGGATTCCCACATGATGGTGGTTCGAGTCCCACACCTGGCAGGTTGGAAATCATGCTGGTGCGTGTGCATGCGTACCCAAAATCCCATGCAGAGAAAGGACTGAAGTGTGGCCATCTCCCCAGGGGATAATTTCTCACTTTTCCTCTCTCTGTCTCTCCCCGGCTAGCACACGTACCCTGGGGCAAAAACTTTAAAACAAACAAAAACCCTCACCCTCTAGCCTATTTCTGAAGCTGCCTAGGCTTAGAAATTCTATAACCCCCTGTCATCCCTCAGGCTCCTCTAGCACAGGATGGTGGAGGAGACCGATGAGGCCACGGCCCGGCAGGTGCCCGGCACACCCTTCCCGGCCTGACACCCTCTGCTTCCCTGTAGGTTCGCCAAGCTGCTGCTCCGCCTCCCGGCCCTGCGCTCCATCGGCCTGAAGTGCCTGGAGCACCTCTTCTTCTTCAAGCTCATCGGGGACACCCCCATCGACACCTTCCTCATGGAGATGTTGGAGACCCCACTGCAGGTCACCTGAGCCCCCAGGATCACCCCTGGGCAGGTGTGTGTGGCCCCGCCCCCGCACACTCCCCGCGCCCGTTCCCCAAATGTGATGCTTGTAATAGAGAACCCCTTTGTACACATGAGGCTTTATAGGCGGAGTTTTGTAGAGATGTTAGAGGCAGTCCTTTGCTATCCAAGGGGCTGGGGGGCTTTCTGGGCGTTCCTGGGAGAACTAACCAAGTCTCTGTACATATAACTGGTTTAAATTATTTTTTCACTTGCCATGGAGCGCAAACGGAGAATAAAACAATGTACGTGATACTGGCGTGCTTGGCCATGGGCTGTTATTGCCGCAGGGAGGTCGGCGCAGTGCGGGAGGGGTGATTTCTCGCTTTCTATCTCTCTGTTTCTGTCTGTCTGGCGAGTGCATGCGCCCTATAGCAAAAACCTCTTCCCCCCCCCAAAAAAATATATATATGTCAAGTCCTAGGCATTGATGAGAGGTAGTGTAGTAACGAAGGAGTGGATTTTCTTTTTTGTGGGTTTTGCCGTAGGGCATATGTGGAGAGACAGAGAGGAACGGAGGGAAAGGGAGAAGTCACCTTTCAGGGCGAGTGGCCATGCGGCAACCTCTCCTCCATCCCCCTCTCAGCATCTGGGCACACGCACACATGCTTGACGTGATATTCAAGCTGCCGGGTCTGGGACTCGAACAGTGGTCTTCCACATGGGAATCCAGCACCTTAACTACCCTGCCACCTGCTGGCCCAAGGAACGGATTTTCTGTCGTGAACCATCAGCAACAGCAGAGACCAGAGGACCTCTGGTTTATCGTCCATCACTGTCGAACCCCGCATAGGAGAGAGAAAAACCCTCCCCCAGCCGCAGCCTAGGCCCTCGGGGTGTGTCCAGGGGCCCTGGCGCCTGACTCTGCAGCAGGACAGCGAGCTCTCGGGTAGGGACAGTGCCCAGCTGCAGCACGGCCAGTGTCACCTGTGTCTCCCAGGCACCTGCCTGCCCTCCGCAACAACAGGGCTCAGCACACACCTGCACTGTGGTTTACACAGCAGCAGCGGCAACCCCCACACCTGCACGCGGCAGCTGGGTGTGCCTTCTCCGTGCCGCCACGGCTTGGCACACGGTCGGCACAAGGAAGTGTGTGTTGGTGAGCTGGCACATTTCACGACTGGAAGTTGCCAGGGCCAGGTGGGTGGTAACTGCCTCATCCCCATCAACAACTTGTCACCTCAGAGTCCCCCAGGGCTCACAGTCCAAATCCTCCCACCAGTGACCACGCCATGGCTCACAAGGGGACTTTGGAAGTTTATAGGAATGTGGCATTAAAGTCCAAGCCTAATTTGGGGTTGAAAATTTTTGAAATCTGTGCAGGGTTGTTTTTTGTTCCAAGAATTATTTTATTTAACATTTATTTATTTGTTTTAATTTGATTAGAGAGGGACAGAGTGAGAAAGTGAGAGAGAGAGAGGGGGAGGGAGAGTAAGAAAGCAAGCCGCCAGGTCCAGGACTTGAACTGCAGTGGCCATGAGGGAGTCCAGCACCTTAACCACCATGCCACCTGCCAGCCCTATACAGGGCTGTCTTATAAGACCCCCCACTGCATATTACTGAGGAAAGCTTGGAGATACCTTAGCCTTGGCCATTAAACCATGGAATACACATCTTGATTTCGTTGTTTTTCCTTTTCTTCTTTGTTGTATCTGCACTTACTACGACCGAGGATAAAGACAGTTGGGGAAGGCGGGCTAGGATTTCACCGCGCAGGCTCTGTGGCCTCTTCCCTCCCCCAGTGGCCGCCTTGGGGCAATGTGGGCCTTGGGGCACCCAGTGCCACCTCCCGGTGTGACCTGAGTCCTGACCCAGACTTGGGCCCCAGCTCTCGCCACCAGCAGACACCGCAGGGGCCTGCAGCGCGGTCGGGCTGGCTGTTTCCACCATGGCCGGCACCACCCCCCTTTCACTAGCAC